>NC_141141.1:11947256-12257484 GCF_053477565.2 Lygodium microphyllum | reverse complement strand
GTCACTCCTGGGAGAGGGCTATGCAGTCTGAGATAGACTCCCTGCATAAGAATGAGACTTGGGATTTGGTTGCCTTGCCTAAGGGCAAGAAGGCTTTGCCATGCAAGTGGGTGTACAAGCTGAAAAGTACCCCTGGACACCCCAAGCCGGCATACAAGGCTAGATTGGTAGCAAAGGGTTTTAAGTAGGAACATGGTGTGGACTTTGATGAGGTCTTCTCTCCTGTGGTTAAGATGACCACCCTGCGCTTGGTCTTGGCTTTGGTTGCACAGCTTGACTTAGATCTATATCAGATGGATGTCAAGACGGCTTTTCTACATGGGGACTTGCATGATGAGATCTATATGGATCAGCCTAAGGGCTTTGCAGAACCTGGCAGGGAGCACCTAGTGTGCAAGTTAAAGAAGAGCTTGTATGGCTTGAAGCAGGCACCTAGGGAATGGTATCATAAGTTTGATGCCTTTATGCAGTCACAGGGCTATAGCAGGAGTGCTATGGATCCGTGCCTTTACAGGAAGAAAGCCCGTGATGGCAATTTGCTTATCTTGGTACTCTATGTTGATGATATGCTGATAGCAGGGAAAGCTCATGATGAGCTAGATGCTCTTAAATCTCAGCTGAAGAAGAGCTTTGAGATGAAGGATTTGGGACAGGCCTCACATATACTTGGGATGCGCATTAAGCGCGATAGGCATCAGGGGCTTTTGTATCTCTCACAGCGGGAGTAATTTCATAAAGTCCTTGAGCGCTTCCGCATGCAGGACGTAAAGCCTATTGGTTGTCCATTACCTTCTTATATGAAGGTATCACAGGCCGATTGTCCGCAGGCAGATGAGCAGAGGGCCGAGATGGCCAAAATCCCTTATGCTTCAGCCGTGGGCAGTTTGATGTATGCCATGATAGCCACTCGTCCAGATATTGCGCATGCAGTTGGTGTTGTGGCACGCTATATGGCTACACCTGGCAGTAGACATTGGGATGCCGTGAAGGGTATCATGATGTACCTGAAGGGCACAACAGATATGTGTATTTGCTATGGCAGCCAGGATACAGGGGTCGTGGGGTACACTGACTCCGATTATGCAGGACATGCAGATAGTAGGAAGTCCACTTCTGGCTATGTATTCACCTATGCTGGAGGGGCTGTCTCTTGGATGTCCAGGGTTCAGAAGTGTACGGCTTTGTCTACCACTGAGGCCGAGTATGTTGCAGCCACTAAGGCTTGCAAGGAGGCCATATGGTTAGGCCGTCTAGTTGCTGACCTTGGGATTGATGCTACACCTACACTGCATTCGGATTCTATGAGTGCCATTCAGTTGGCTAAGAATCCGGTCTTCCATGCGAAGACGAAACACATTGAGGTGAGGTATCACTTCATACGTGGTGTCGTGGAGGACAGGTCTGTTGACCTTGTCAAGATCTCCACTGACGAGAATCCTGCAGATCTGCTCACGAAGAGCCTCACTACTGAGCGCTTTGCCTTCCTCAGGAGGTTGATGGGCATTGGATGAGATGTCGCCTTTCCTCATCCCTTGTACCTATGTACATTTGTACTATCTTTTCTTTTTTCTTTTCTCTCTCACTAGGGCAGATTCTCCTTTAAGTGGGAGGTTGTTGGGGGTAAAGGCGCCTCCACCGTGCCGCCCCGTGTATTACTACACTGACAGTACCCGCCACTACACACTGCAGGTGGCGGGCGCCCGTCACGTCACTTTATTCTTTATTCTTTTAGTGACAGTTTGAATAAAGGAAGGCCCGGTCACACATTGTGACTGTTGGAGTTCCCATTTCTTGTCTCTCTCTTTCTTGCTCTTGCTTTCCCGCCATAGCTCGCGTGCAAGCTTCGATGCTTCTCACCTTTCACACCAAGCATGTCTAACTTGCGAACCCCTATGTGTAGTGTATGCATGGGTGCACCTTCCTGTCACGAATCATGTGGTAGGGGGACTTGCTTGAGCTGTTGTGTCAAACACATAAGAGAAAACTCGCTCAAGAACACAAGAACAAAGATGGAGGCCAAAACCTTTTCTTGTTGACTTGTTCTTCTTTCATCAATGATACAATGTACAAAAAGTATAGATAAGATACAACATAAAGGAAAGTGGCCTACTAAGTCAAACAGTGCATAATTGACTATACTAATTGACCAATGCTATAACTATGCCAATTGTAAGTAGGTGTAACAAACCAAATATAAAAAGTGATAAGTCACTGGCTATGTGAGGATTATAATGACCACTGATGTGCTAAGAGTAGATATGTGGACCCATCTAACTAGGTGGTCCATCATCAATGTCCGCACATGTTGAGCTTGCCATCTCAACACTACCTAGGGTGGAGCTTTTACTCTACTTTGTTAAGTATTTGTATTTTTTTAAAAAATCTTTTCTATATTGGTGGAAATGGTGATCTGGAGAGAAGGGGTGGATACACATGGCAAATCTATTGTCCACCATATCCTCAAGCATGGTGACACATTAAGAATGTTAAAGTATATAAGCTTAATCATCTCTTGATTAAGATGCAAAATATACTTTTGGTTTAGCAAAGGTCAAGGATAATGCAAAAATGATAACATGATCTAAAAATATGTGCCTAAGGTCATACATTTGACCTGTGAGTAGACTTTTGGTAGTACATACTACACACCATGTGGGCATGGATGGTGGAAAAGTCTCTTTTAGTGAAGGGATAAGATTCTTGTTACCACCTTTGCTACTAGCAATTTTACAGAGTTGATATCTCTCAATTAGGTCATAACTTTTGGAGCAAAAAGATGAAATATTCATATTTTTGTGTAGTAAAACTTTATCATTAGGATCTTCTATCATTTTATACAACCATGAAGTTCGCTAGTCACTTTGGGAGTTGAATAAATGGTGCTACATCCATTATCTCCTGATATAGTGCAAATAAGATTTTTCCTTATATCATGAGTATCCATCTACCAAAAATTTTCCTTGAGATTCACTTAGTTTAGAGAGGTATATCCTCAATATGTTAATTCTTCTATGCAACTAGAGAGTAATCCTCAATCGTGGGTGTGACAATAGACAATGAGACACTATGGATGTGTATTATTGAGAACGTAGAGTGATGCTGAGTATAGCCCACACTCTCAACATTGTGGATATTGCTAGAGTTGGTTGATCTTCTTAGTATTAGTTTTGGGTTTGAGGATCAGTCCATCACTTGAACTAGTAGGCCATAGCTAGCCCTCTCTATTGAATAAATAGTTTAGTATTGTTGTTTCCTCTACACAAATTTAAGACTATTATTACAATAGCAAAAGTATTTCTCAAAAGTACTATTATTACAAATGTCACAATATTATCGGTTACAATTGTGTCTTGTCGCCTCTTTGTCACAAAATTTTCTCAAAGATGATTGTAGCAATAGAAGTGCAATCGAATCATTGCCATATGGTTGATTCCTACATTTACATCAAAGAATAAGGGCAAGAGCCCATCTTAATAAGGTGTAATTGGCTCATAGATGAACTTCACCAATAGCTACAAATAGTTTGTGAGTGATGATAAATGAAGGGGTTAGGACAATGGTTCCATAGACAACATCACTATTATGAATGCCCAACCTTCATACAAAGTGACTAAATAAATATATTAGGTCCAAGGGCTAGAATAGGTACATCTTGTCCATTCTAGGGCTTGTACATTTGGAATCTTTGAAAAATTTTACCTTCCATGCTCCTTCTCATTGTAGTCATTGCCTTGCCTTTGAGGGTAGGGACAATGTGGTGGATTAACTTGCTCATCGAGATGCTTGTAGTAAAAGGTAGTATAGACCGCTCATCAGCTTCTAGAATGGGATAGCACAACTTTGGTTGCCTCAACCATGTAACCCTAGGCTTCTTTTTGAGATAATTGCTTTTGGTGCCTTAGAGGCAATGGGATTTGAAAAATGCATCTATATTCTATTGATTGAGTCACTTATGTGCTATGGGGGGTTGTCCCAATAAATAATTACATGGTTTGGAGGGGAACCTAAATCTCTGCTCCTCATAGACCTTGAAATAAAAGGTCGATTTGATATCCAACTTGTGCCTTTCTTGATGTTTTCTCAAGGTCTCCTCAAGGTTTCCTTCTTCTTCTTCTTACAACTGAAGAAGGTCATGGGTGGTCTATCACCTTTTGAGTGGGGCTTTTAAGGCCTTAGTCATCCTCTCATAGACCTCCCACTACTTCTATGTGATTTCCTCAATGGCTAGACATATTGAGCTTCTCATGCCTCTTTGCATCATATTCAAAAAGTTTTGGTGTTTCTATGATGGGTGACATGATGGAAGGTGGCTCTAAGGTTGTCTTGGGTTTAGGCTAGTCTTCACTCGATGATGGGAAAAGATGAATCCATAGATCCATGGCCTTAAAGTCTCGGTCATCCTACCCTGCTTGTTGAAGGTTTGGCCTCTAGTCTTTCCATGGTAGGTTAATAAGTTAGCAATTTATATTTTTTGAACATATTTACCTTTTTAAAGGTAAAAGTTGTGCTGCATGGACAAGCCTTCAAAATTTCCACACAATCAACAAGTAGTTTTGTAGTGGCACTCACAATATCATGGAATAATTTTTGCTACAATGTAATGATATGTTGGCAATACCTCTTTATAGTGGCTTTCTTGGGAGAGGGTGTTAGGAAAGTCTAAGGCACTATGATGAAACATGTTGACATGGGCCTATTCAACCCTCCCTCTATCTTATCTATAGTCCCTATGTGGTTATCGATGTGTAGCACCATGAAGGCCAAGTTGGTTTGTGCTTGGGCCTATTGGCTATTTGTAAGTTGTTGGCTTTGAGAGAGGTTATTTTTGCTCGATCTTGCTCCACTTGTGCCTTGAGTACAACTAACTGTTTTTTGGTATCTTATTTGTTTTGTTGCTTTGTTTCAAGATTGTGCATGTGAGCCTTTACCTTTTCCCACTTCCTTCAAGGTGGGTATATTAGACCCCCTTGAAAAAATTAAGATGTCCTTATGTAAGCAAAAACTAGGGACACATTCTCAATTCACTATACTTATCTTTATTGCTAGGATAACTACAAATATAATATTGGAACATATGTTACATGTTTTGGTAATATAATCCATCCACCATTGACGAACTTTTGTGATGAGGTAGCTAGGGTTCAAATTTTGTGCACTACTTTTTCTTCAAAGGTCTAGTCAATCCCTGGCTTTTCAATGATGTTGTAAGATTGTGATTTGGCTGTATAGCATATGTCACGTTAACCAATTGAGTTTTTCCTTCTAAGAGTATCATGGCAACCTTTCAAACTGGTAGTCCCCTCATAGTTGGGACATTCAAACCTTAAGTGTTCGAACTTATTACAGTTGTTTCATATTCTTTTTAGCAATTTTACTTTGAAGCAAACCACTTTATAAAAAATGTAGCATTGATGATTCCCTTCATTTTCTACTACCATGTAGACATGGCCATCTCATGAGGTAGACCTTGGACTAAAATAATTTGCATTCTCTCTTGGAATGTAAGTATTTCCATGATATGTACTCATCTCTTTGATAAAAAACTTAGCTCGCATTAGGGCATCTTCTAAAGTGACTGGCCTTATTGATTTGAGACGATGATTAAGAGGAAAATTCAAGCTTGGGTAGAAACTTGCAATTTGTTGGATAGTGGTTATTTGTGGATATACTTTTGAAGGTAACAAACGTTGAGTAATACTATTCTAGGATTAATTCAAGTTGTTGAAGGCCAAAGAGTTCATTCATCTTCAAGGTTTCAAAGTATTCAAATCTTGCGTGAGTTGAATCTTCCGTGCCTTTGTATTCACAAAAAACATGTTTTCAAATATGGTCCATACTGCATATGAACTTTCTACATTTTTGATATGCCCCAACATAGTATTATCAATGATTGGAGATAGCCAATACATCCCATTTTTACCTTTTGTATTCCATTCTTTCCATGCCTTTGATTCATCTGTAATCATAGGGTCACTCAGCTCTCACTCCTTTTCTTCACTTGAAACAAACTCAAAGAGGCCTTTTCCAATAAGGAAGCTCATCACATGGAACTTCCATGATGGGTAGTTGTTCTTGTCCAGTTTTTCAATGATGTCATTTCCACCGTTCTCTACCATTATCACAAAATTGATGCAAAACAACATGTAAGTCTTCTACAACCTTGTACAACAAGTGCACATCAATACACTAAGTAGCCTTTTTCACTAATTGTTCAACAGTATGTGTAATTTGCAACCTATTTGTAGATAAAACTTGTGTTTGCTTCCTGGCAAACACCTCAGAACTTAGATTTGAAATCTATAACTTGTACATTACTTTCGATCAACACAATCAAAATCACAATCGAAATCACAATATACAGTGAAACTACTGTTTGCAACCTTGCGGATCTAAAACATGGCACAAATGGCCAAAAAGCTAGCAAAAACCAGGGACACATTCTCAATTCAGTATACTTATATTTATTGCTAGGATAACTACAAATATAATATTGCAATATATGTAACCTTTTTGGTAATACAATTGATCCACTATTGATGCAACACTTTTGATGAGATAGCTAGGGTTCAAATTTTGTGCACTACTTCTTCAAAGGTCTGTAGAGTCAATCCCTAGCTTTTCAATGATGGTGTAAGA
This sequence comes from Lygodium microphyllum, assembly GCF_053477565.2. Taxonomy (NCBI): domain Eukaryota; kingdom Viridiplantae; phylum Streptophyta; class Polypodiopsida; order Schizaeales; family Lygodiaceae; genus Lygodium; species Lygodium microphyllum. The sequence continues at coordinate 12,250,848 of NC_141141.1, read as the reverse complement.
TTGTTATTTTGGTTGTTTGCCAATTGAGTTTTTCCTTTTAAGAGTATCATGGGAACCGTAGTCCCCTCATAATTGGGACATTCAAACCTAAAGTGGGAGAACTAATTACAATTGTTTCATATTCTTTTTAGGCATTTTACTTTGAAGTGAGCCACTTTATAAAAAATGTAGCATCAACAATTCCCTTCATTTTCTATTACCATGTAAACATGACCATCTCATGAGGTATACCTTGGACTAAAATAATTTGCATTCTCTCTTGGAATACAAGTGTTCCCACGATATGTACTAATCTCTTTGATAAAAAACTAAGCTTGCATTAGGGCATCTTCTAAAGTGACTCGCCTTATTGATTTGAGATGGTGATTAAGAGGAAAATTCAAGCCTTGGTAGAACCTTGCAATTTGTTGGATAGTGGTCATTTGTAGAGCATATTTTCAAAGGGTAACAAACGTTGAGTAATACTACTCTAGGACTAATTCAAGTTGTTGAAGGCTAAGGAATCCATTCATCTTTAGGTTTCAAAAGAGGGTGAAAGCCTAAAGATATCTTCCTCTTACTATAGCTTTTATCTCAACCCAAGTCCTTGACCCTTTTGACATTGCATTATCAAGTCACATAGTTTCTGCCATAATTTGGCTTTACCATTAAGGTGTAAATGTGGTACTACTACAGATCCATTTGCTTCACTAGTTTTGGCAATAGAGAAGCAATCATCCATACTATCAATTAAAACTTTTGCATCTACCTCAACATTTATACCCTCACCATTGAAGTCCAATGGCTTAATCTACTTGAGAAGAAACTTCTTCTCTTGGAGTTCAACTATAGTTATGTCTCGACATTCCCATGGTCACAAAAATATTTTATATTAGATTATCAAGGCAGTATGCCATCAAGCTCAACAATTGATTTAGTTATCTACAAACACTCTTAATCTAAGCACTTGGATCCAATCTATCAACTCATTTCCAATTAGTCGATCCCTTTCCTTTCCTTAATCCAAGAAATCCCTTCCTCACAAAAGTCACATCAATATCACTTCTCAATCAAACACTTTTGGAAATGTGTGATGTACTTGCCCTAGCTAAGCTAGAGAAGGAAACATTTAGTAGTCACTTGGACACCTCTACATGAGCATTACCATCCAAACCCAATTTGGATGTACAAACTTAGCTAGCCAAGGTAGTCCTTGAGTCTATAGACCTCATAGTGAAACATCAAGGCCTTAATCTAAATGATTGTCCTAAGGGTTTGAAAACTACTAAGGTATATTAGATAATAGGCTAATGCCTACCTAAGAAGATGAGAGAAAAGCAATGGTGGGATGAGAGATAGAAGTTATGGAGTGCAAGAGGGTTGAGAGAGAGAGAACATAAAATATTTGTGTGTGTATAAAATAATTGGTCCCCTTATTCTTTATTATATTCACTTATACGTATCTATACATAATGTGTACACATACAAGGGGTGCATGCGCATGTATAGACCCTTGGCCTTTATCCCCAACAAACTCCCACAAGACCAATGCTCCTTTTAGGGTGTATAAGAAGAAAGTGAAGATACAATGCAGTATCCCTTGGCACTTTGCAATGTGCAAAGCACATAGAAGGTAAACTCTTCAATCATGAGAAGATTTGCAAGGTTATCATTTGTATGGATCTTGACAAGATCAATGCACTTGTCCTCAAGCATCTTCCTAAGATGAAGTGATACTTCACCTCGATGTTTTTTTTAATTTGCATGAAAGGTAGGGTTCCATGCCAATTGAATGGCACTCTAACTATCATATTGCAATGTAGACACCTTTTTTCCTATAATATGCAAGTCTCCCACTAGACAAGTAAACCATATAGTTTCCTTGCAAGCCTTAATGGCTACAACATACTCTTCCTCGATGGTAAAAAAAGCTATACATGGCTACAATTGAGAGACCCAAGAGATTGTACAACATGTGAAATTAAAGATAAAACTTGTAGTAGAACTTTTAGAGTCTCTACACTCCCTACAAAATCAACATCCACATATCCAAAAATAAATGTATCATTTCTTCATAAGCACATGCATATAGATGCAATGCTATTTAAGTATTTGATGATAGTCTATACTATCTCCCAATGCTTCTTGCCAAGCTTCGCCATATGCCATGGCATACATCAAGCTACCAATTGCAAATGCACAAGGAACCTTGGCTATTTCAACCTTCTGCTCATTTAACTTGGGGTTGTTCTCTTGGCTAAATTTCAAATATGGAGGCATTGGAATATTGATAGCCTTCCCCCTCTCCATATTGAAATTCTCTAATATATTTCCAATGTATTCCTTCTAAGAAAAATAGATTATTTTTTCATCTTGATCTCACATAATGCGTGTATCAAGAATGCGACTAGTATTTCCCAAGTCCTTCATATCAAAGGTTTCATGCAATCTTTTCTTCAAAGCATCCACATCCATTATTGACTTCCTAGCAATTAGCATGCCATCTATATAAAGAATCAAGATCATAAGGTACCATCCTAAGCCTTCCTAATGTATAGGCAATAATTGGTCTCACTTTTGGTGTGACCTTGAGATCACATAAAGGCATTGAACTTATGATGCCATTCCCTAGGAGTTTGTTTCAAACCATATAAGCTCTTATGCATCTTACACACCAATTTCTCTTTGCCTTCCATGATATATCCCTCAAGATACTTCATGTAAATATCCTTACGTAAGTCTCCATGCAAGAAAGTGGTCTTTACATCCATCCAAACCAAATCCACGTCCTCTCTAGCAACCAAAGCAAGAACTGTGCAAAGGGTGGTCATTTTGGCTATTGGTTAGAATATCTCATTAAAGCCAATCCCCTTTTCTTATTAAAAACCTTTGGCCACTAATCTTGCCTTATACTTAGGCAATGCATTAGATGGAGATACCTTCAACTTGTAGATCCATGTATATGGCAGTGCCCTACATCATGTGTAATAAGTTGTACAATATATTCATGTTCTTGGTACCTATCCTCTTGAAATACCACTATGTGAATCTCGACTATTTTGATAGATTGTTTATACATCTTATCCACATTAAATATGAGATCTTAGTTATGTATCCCACAAGTGATAGTCCATTTCACTCGACTGTCCATAGCCAATAAAAATACATTTCTTGGACTTATGGTCAAGTTTACTATGCTTCTCCCTAAGTATATGTATAAATGTCTTATAGCAAAAAATATGTAAGTTACGATAATTATAAAGGGAAGTGAGCCCTGAAGTGGAAGCACATAGCAGAGCAAGAGCTATGGTGGAAGGAGCAAGAGGAAGAGAGAGAGACGCACATAATGTGGGAACTCCAACAGTCACAATGTGTGACCGATCTTCCCTTTATTCAAATGTCACTGAAAGAATAAAGAATGAAGTGACAGTGATGGGCACCTACTACTTGCAATGTACAGGTGTGCAGGTAAGTAGGTACTGTTAGTGTAACTAATACACAAGCAGCTAGGTATAGGTGCCTTTGCCCCCAACAACCTCCCACTTAAGGGAAGATGTGCCCTTAGTGAGGAGAGAACAAGAAAAAACTGACAAAGTATAGATGTATATAAGTACAATAGGATGAGGAAAGACGTCATCTCATCCAATGCCCATCAACTTCTTAAGGAAGGCAAAACACTTCGTTGAAAGACTTTTAGTGAGTAGATTTGTAGGATTTTGGTTAGTTGAGATCTTGACAAGCTCAATGGACTTGTCCTCAACGATCTCTCGAATAAAGTGGTAACACACCTCAATGTGCTTCATCTTCGCATGGAAGACCAGATTCTTGGCCAACTAAATAACACTAATAGAATACGAATACAATGTAGGGACCACATCAGTAATACCAAGATCTACCACCAGATGGCCTAACCAAAAGCATCCTTGCAAGTCTAAGTAACTACAACATACTCTACCTCTGTGTAGTAGATAGGGCCATGCCTTTCTGCACCTTGGACATCCAAGAAACATCATCTCTAACAAAGGTGAAGACATAGCTAGAGGTGGGCTTCCTATTGTCTGAATGTTCTACATAATCAGAGTTAGTGTATCCCACGACTCTTGTATCATGGCCACCATAACAGATGCACATAGTTGTTGTGCCCTTCAGGTATTGCATGACATCCTTCATGCATCCCAATGCCGTCTGCTAGGTGTAGCCATAAAGCATACCGCAACTCCCTATTAAACCCAGTGCAAAGAAAGAAAAAAGAAAAAAAAAGACGTAGGGCAAAGTAGAAAAAGGCGGCCTTGCCTGAAGAAATAGGATAAAAAAAGGTAAAAAGTGCAAGGAAAACCTTAAAAGTTCAGGGAAGGCACAAAAGAGGAAAGGTGCATTTTAAATATAAAACTGCACTCTAGATCCTTGTAAAAGAGCACCAAGCTCCCTCCTGTGCAATTTGTAAAAGTAGACGGGCATGGGTGAAGGCACAATGCAAATAAGAAGGAAATAGGAAAAGACGATCTAGGCTAAAATGGCTGGGTATATAAAAAAGGGATGGGTGCCCAAAGGGGATTAGGGTTTTGTGTAAAAGGCAAAAAGTGAATGAAGAAGCTCATTCTTGTGTGTGGCCAAAACTAGCTCTCCTCCTCCTCCTCCTCCTCTTCTTCTTGCTTGCTTGAGCTTGTGCTTGAGAGAGGGAGTGAGTGTGTGAGGGTGAGGGACCATGGTGGAGAAGCTCTCCATCTTCTCCTCTCTTCTTTTTCTCTTCTTTTCTCTTCTCTTGTCTCATGTGCAAAAATGGAAAATGGAGCTTGGAGCTTGAGGATCAAGCTTGCACCTTGGATCTTGGAGCTATCAGAGTGCTTGAGGGAGAAGGCAACTCGATCGAGCATGGAGGTAAGCTCACTACACTTGTAGGTGTGAGAATGCATACGGATATGTGAGAGGTAGCCATTGCACTTGGCTTGAAATGCTTGAAACAATAAGCAGTCCATGGGTCTTGGCAGTCGAGTAAGAAGCTCCCACATTTTGGTTCCATTGTGCCATGACAGAGAGATTCAAGTTTGAGGCTTGCATGCTCCGAATTGAGCATTAAAGTAGGGTTTGCCCCAAACTGGTGCTTGAGATAGGTAGGAAGCAAGGGAGTTAAAGAGGCATTCAATCTCCTTTGCAAGTAAGTTTTTCTGGTTTTTGGGATTTAGGTAAGTAGATTGGATTAGTGTTAGTGGTTGCTTGTGATTTGGATAAGGAAAAAACAAGGAAAACAAAGAAATACATAGCAGAGTTTTTTGATGTAATAGCACTCCCAAAAAAGGGAAAAGCCAGAGAAATACAACAAAGAGAGAGAAGGGGCACAGGTAAAAGACTAACCAAAGAGGGGGTTTAAGAAGCCAAGAGGGCAAAGAGAGAGCTCATTTGTGTGTAGTCAATGTTGAGAGAGAGAGCTTGACATAGAGAGAGAGCTATAGGGTTGGAAACCATTTATGCTTTTTGGAAATCTTCACCATCATGCCTTTGAGCCTCGCAGGTAAGCTCTGAGTTTGCCTTTATGTTGGATAATTGCTTCCAGGTTCATAGTTGAGAGATTGATTAAGGCGTGTGTGAGATTCTTGTCATTCTAGAACTTTTGGTGCTGCACTCAGATGGATTCCATAGTCGTTCGAGTCTCACTACCACTCGGACAATCTAAGTCACAAGTCCACTCAGACGTCCGAGTCCGAAACTCTGACTTCGACCCTAGACTTAATTCGGCCTTAGATGGCTATGCCCTAGTCCACTCGGACTTGGACATTCCACTCGAATGTGGTTTTAGTCAAGCACTCGAACGCTGCAACTTAGATAGTAGGACTTAGATGGGTACCCGACTTGGATGTCTGAGTCTTCAAGTCAAATAGGACCACTTGGACATTACTCAGATGGGACCACTCAGACTTGGACAATTTGAGTTAGGCACTCAAACATTGTCACTCACATAGACTGCACAAAAGCCAAATTTTAGCGAATTGGATCCACCCAGGGTAGGCTAAGCCTAATCTAGATGATACCCCCGTAGGCCTCCAAATGCATGGAATTGCTCATCGGGCCACCAAACTTACGAATCGTGGTCTAACGGCCTAGGAAACGACTGCGACACACTGACCCTCAACCCCTGTCCCAATAGAGACCCGAACTCATTGACCAAATCTGTTACCCCTCAGGCCACATTTCTAGGATGTTGTAGAGACCAAAAAGAACCGGCTAGAGTGGTCATTAAACACACGAAAGGATCAAGAAAAGTGTATGTCACATTGTATTGTTTTCATTGAATTTGCACACTACATCAATTAAACACTTGACGTGCATAAAAAAGTTGATAACGTGATTTTGCATAGCACACTTTGAGGAGCACACTACTAGCATTTGAGTGCTTATAATATTAAGGATTATTTTAAATAACAAGGAACTCATCCAAGATGAGATAAGCTGAATGAACCCACTAGTAGGAGGAGACTCTCAGACATCAAAATGGACCCCTATCACCAAATACTGAGAGACTTGAATTGTCGAGTCACCTTCAGGAACAATAGTGATAGGCAAGATTAGGGATGCAGCTCTACCTAACTTGATCAATCTGATCGATATCCTAGTTACTCAAGAAATCGGCAACATGTCAAGAGCTAGCACCAACTCGGAAAAGCTTGACTTGGGAAAATTCCCAGTTGACATCCAGCAAGTGATGACCCAATATGACTTGCAAAGTAAAATGGAATGTCTGGTAGACCAACTAAGGAGATCAAAACCGACCTCTCGAGAAAGAGAAAAGGTTGGCAAGGAAAGCATTGCAGGGTATGGTTGCCTACAACCAAGAGCAGTAAGCTCAGAAGAGGCTAGACATAGAAATGTGCGAGATCCAACGCATCTTAGCACTTGCCAAACTGAAATAGGACAGGACCAAATGCTAAGAGGGAGAGAGCCTTAGAGGCTAATATTATTCTTAACGAGCTTCTCATGAAGTGACTCTTAGACAACATGGCTACAGAATAGAGCAAAGTCGCCCTAGTAACTTCATTACTACCAGGACTAGGAATCACCCCAAACTCTAGGAGCTAGACCAAGATACCAGTTGTTAAGAAACTTGACAAGTATCACCTCAACAATGATTCATATAGCTTTGTGGAGTAGTTTGAGCAAGTATACGAGGCTAATGGTCTCTTGGACCTTTCTCAATGTGCACAAGCTTTCAAACTTTGCCAAGGAGACAAAGAATGAATGTAGTACACTAGTCTAGACAATGTTAAGCACAATGACTTCAATAACCTCAAAAGTCTCTTCATCAAGAGATTATTTGAGGCAAAATACTATGATAGCCTCATCATTAGATTGATGAATGTCAGGCAAAAGGACAAGGAGGATATCCAAGACTGTGTTACCCACGTGTGGAGTCTCTTTAAGAGAACCCCAATCGTAGAGCGACTTAGGGAACGAGCGGTCTCCACTATGTTCATAAATATGATTTGAAGCAAAGAGCTTAAAAGGCCTGCAAAGGGATGTGCTAGCTAGGTCTTTTTGAAGAAGCAATATGAGCACATGACCTATCAAGGAGAGGAGCTCGAGACCCACAACTTGAGATAGCATTGTCTCTAGAACCTTAGAAAGGGCTATGCCTAATGGTGAAAGATTTAACCAGAGCACCCATTACAAGGGAAAGAGTGTCGACCAAAGCCAGGAGTTGGCAGATGTGAAGCTATAGTTGGATAGACTTGAAGAGATGATGAGAAGGCCCACATGACCTCACATGTAGTACATGCATTGCAGAGGAAACCACCTTTTGGTTGAGTGCATGGATCCCAAATCTAGACATTGTGCCAAATGTGGTAGGTTTGGCCATGATGTAATGCATTGTCGATTACCGAGGTGATTGCCATACTCACATCCATATAATTAGTCTTACTACTTGGGGAATAGACCACAACCTTTTGAAAGAAAGGGGGCTCCACTAGCTCTCTCAGCACCCAACGATTCAAAGTCAACCGTCTCTGGGATGGACATCAACCCCACAATGATACCTAGACCACATGGACCCATTGTGGCCCATCCATCCCACATTTATTGTGGAACTAAAAAATTTTAGAGACTCAATTTTATCAAGCAACGCTACCAATGATATTCTGAGTTATCAGAATATGACCCATATTCCATACTCTAGTGGTTATCATTGTGTTATTTTGGGCACTTGTGTATTATTGTTGTACTCATGGACACTAGATTATCATGGATGTATTATTTTGTGAGAGCTGGGCTGACTCCCTTGCATATTGTATTTATCACCCCCAGTTGTATTTGTCGCATTTACAACTGTTGCATGGGTTATGCACATGTATTTGTCATAGTATTAGCATAAGCTTGGTCTATTTAGACTAAAGTACAAGCATGCTATGATAATTGATTGGCATAGATCATGCAAAGGAGGTAGAACACTTGAAAGAGGCAAACCCTAATTCACAATGGTAGAAACCCTAAAACACAAAAGGGACACAAACCCTAAAATGCAAAGTAGAGCCCTCCTTCTCCCTATTGCTTAAGGTTGTGCATTCGGTGGTAGGTTTAGAGAGTATTTTTAATGTATTTTTCATTCATAAAAGCACTACTTTAACATAAAGATAGGGCTGAATTGAGGCTCGAACTAAGGCTCACCCTCATATCTCAACCTTATCAAACATTCATAAAGACAAATGTAAAATTTTTCTATTTTTTAGATGCAGAAAACTTATTTTTTATTTATTTTTATTTATTTATAAATATTTATATTTTCAAATTTAGTGATTTGGACTAATTAGGCTTGCTAAAATTTATTTTTTTATCACATTCCATCCCATGCGAACACCATATACAAGATGAAACCACAAAAATTCTTGAATTTTCTTAAAACTGCAATGTTGCAAGTTTTGTGTGTTTATAAATAAATTATTAGATGATTTATTTTTTATGATTTCCTTAATATTTGTTATAAATCACATAATTAACAATCAAGAACCACCATTTTCAACCATTTACAAATAGAATTTATCATAAAATGATTAAATTTACAACTTACTCATAGAATTGTGCTTTATATTATATGCATCTCGTGATTGGAGGCCCACCAACGCTTCCCAATAACCGCTAATTCTCCTCCAAACCACGATCTACATTCCTTCATGCTCCAACATCATCCCATGATCCATATCTCACATCTCAGTCCACCCCCTTCTCTCATAGATTAAGCATGAGAACACACATCAAGAGGAGAGAGGAGAGAAAGACTAAAAATTTAGAATTTCATTCGGCAACCATTTTGCGAGATTGAATAGGCAATTGGAAGTGAAAAATACAGGGAATCCATTGATGTGATCAATTGGGTGGGTTACTTACAGTCCCCTTATCCCTCCTTTATCCAAATCATTCGCCGTAGGGGGTATTTTTTTTAACACTATTTTTGAAACCCCCCCTTCCCCCAAGTCAAAAATTTGGGGGCTAGGCCCCCCCTAAAGGATCATGCCCATAACCCTTCAAATCTTGGTTAAATTTGATCTTTGAGATGTCTGGCCTCTCGTAGTTCCTCTATCCGATGAGACCGATTGCGAATCTGAATAATCCTACACGTCTCGGCTTGCCGTTTTGAACATCCGAGAAGTCACCTTTCTTTAATTTGAAAGTAAAAAAATTTATAAAAAATCCCCAACCATTGCAATAGTCAAAATTTGCATTTCGTCTTCCATGGTCTCTTAAATTTGTCGAATTTGCATCTTTTGCTTTTGTCGGCTTTGAATTCATGCATAAAATTTGGATCATTATGCTCCTTTCCAGTACTTCTTGGGTGTTTAAATTTTTCTCTCATTGGTGCGACCACAGGATAGGCTGACTTAGCCCGTTGAATCCCATGAACTTGATTTGCACAAAATAATAACCATAAAAAGCATCAAGCTTCCATAAAAGAGAATATACAACAAAGCACAAGCATAGCTCTCAACCTACCCCCTAACAAAATCAAGACATGAAACTCACGAGGGATAGGCCTAGCATAATCTGATAGAAATCTAGAGCGAGTTGCTAACCAATTGCTCCAACACAGACTGGCTAAAAAGAACCATTAAAGAAGTCATCCTAGGTGTTGGCCTGAACTTCCTATCCAACTTAGGTCAAAAAGACTAGGAGTTAAAAGACTAGGAACTCCTACTAGGCGAGGACTCCTACTGGTCATCATAATTTTTCTTTTAACACATTTTCCTTTCAGGGTTTTCATACTCATGCGTGTAAAAAGGAGGGGTTGAGCTTAGTGAGCCAAGGAGAACAGGGTATCAACTTGAGGTCATTACTGGGTACCCAAGAACCTACCAAGCCCTCGCGAGGTGACACTTCAATCTTTTTCCTCCTCCACTCACTTTTGTTTTCGGTCCATCCTTCCTTAGAAATTCTTTTTCTAGCTAGATCTATGTCATCATGAACATTCTCTTTGTGTTCCATCCGCCATAGCCATGCTCTAGATCCATGCATTTCAACATGGTATCAAAGCCATAGCGAGCATGGCACTAATCCTCTAGCTTCCTTCCACTTCTATTTAGCTCAACCTGAGCTCATGACTTCATGATCAACTCCATTTTCACTTCCAGCTTCACTCAAGCTTCTTGTCTACCATAGCCACACAACACCTACCCTACTTTGAGCTCTTGGATCTCTTCAACCAGGCTAGATCTTGATTGACTTTCTTTTGAGGATTTGTCCCTCTGCTCTAGGCGTAGCTCCTTGTTAGCTCAATCATTGACATTGGTCCTTCTATAGCCCATCATTATCGAAATTTGTGGTCGCTGCCTGCTGTCTGCAACTTGTCGTCTGGTCGTACGACCATTCTCCCTATCTGCAACACAACGCTCATTCTAATCATAGGGCTTTGAAAGCCCACTACTCAAGCTTCCTTCTCATCACAAGTTGCATGAGCAGAAAAACCAATCACTAGAACCCCAACTCTTAGCCCTCCATAGCTTTTTGAGCTCAAGCTCATCTCTCACTTCAATTTTTCTCTCCTACCACTCAAATTAACCTATTGCTACTCTGATTCACTGATCTACTCAGTGACACACATCAAGGAAGGAAAGATACTTGGAAACTTTTGGGAGATCTTGAAGACTTGGAAGTTTTGCAAGACCATCAAGCTCTCTTTCCACTACACTTTTTTTTCACTCTCCCTAAGCCGAATTCTAGCTCTGTTTCTAGCAAGCATTCAATTGATTTACAAGCAAGGAGGGGACTCAAGTTACAAGACAAGCATCAAAGGATCATCTTTAAGCTCAACATCAAGTTCAAGCATAGTATCTACATAGTGTGTTTTCACACTGCCATTGTTTGTGTCTTTTGACACACTAGATTTCAACTCTATTGCTAAAAAGTTTTAGAGTTTCAAGTTGATTTCTCAATGGAAATTATGAAGACCATAATGTGGAACTCATTCATGAGAAGTAACATGATATTGTTACTCATTTATACTACACTAGAAAGATGTCTATTCTACTTGCAGGAATACATGAAGTTGCCTACATCAAATAGCAATTAATGAATCCATTTGAAGATTTTGAAGATACTTATGCTACCTCAAAGATGATAATACCTTAGCTTGAGGGGGACATGGACATGAAGATTAATGCAAGCAAAGTCAATAATGAAGAAGAAGACTAGATAGACCAGAAAGAAAAAGACCAAGAAAAAGAAGACCATCAAGACAAAAAAAGCATCGAAGAAAGCAAAGTGGACTGCATCAAATAAGAAGACAAAGAAAAGAAGATCTATTATGCCTATCATGACATATTTGATGAAGAAAACCATAAGGGCATGTCGATCCTTGTCTCCATTTTTCACTAGAACTTTTTATTGTATGTCCTTGTCATTAATGCTCCTGACATACGTCTTGTAAAACTCCTTATGTAGCTTATGCATAAACAACCTCTACACACTTAGTGAGGCCTTGTAACAGCCCTTGGATGTTAGCTATGTTTTTTGGTACCCACACTTAGTCTTTTTTTGCGATAGCCTTTGATGTTTACCATGTTTGTGGCATACCCACACTTAGCAAGGTTCTACTCATGACAACCTATGTACACTTAGTGCTTTCTTTAAGGTTGTGATTGAGGAGGAGTGTTGAGAAATATGCAATCACACCCATGTGATAGCATATTTGTATGGAGCAATAGGGCAAGACTTAAATAGCTTATTGGAGAGGATGCCTGAATCCCATAAGCACAGTGGAGAAAAAGGGAACCATCATGAGCCTATAAAGTGATGTACCTTCTTATCATTCTATGGTGGAATACAATTGTACTTTGTCCTTTCAATTATAGTTAGTGTCATACTCAAGATTGTGTTTATGAGTCCAAGCTTCCATCTTGGAACCTAATTCACTTGAGTAATAGTTGGTCTCTTCAATCTATGTCATCATGAACATTCTCTTTGTGTTTCATCCACCATAGCCATGCTCTAGATCCATGCATTTCAATAGAGGCATCTCTTTGGATCTCTAACCTTAGCTTCTCCATCAATTGCAAGCTTATAATGATGATGGAGGATCTTGTGTCTACAATAGCATGATCCACTAATATTCCATCAACATATGCTGCTACCCTTGGTTAATGCTTTTTAGCATGCTCAAACCAATCATCTCTTACCCGGTGCTATGCCCAATGGCTCAATAATATATCCAGCATGAAAAATTATTTTAAATTCCTTATACACTCATGGGGTAACTTAATTAAGTGCAAGAGACTTACATTTGGCTTGACTTTGCAAAGAGAACCCGCTAAATCAAATTCATGATAGTTAGCAATAGCTCTCTTCTCCCACTAGACCATTCTCTCCTTTGGTCTTTGAAGAGACTTTGGTGCCTCTTTATTAGCGTTTGCCTTCTTCTTTGGCAATTCCTTATCCTTCTTGGTGTCACCTTTACCATCAATGAATTTTAGAGGTCCGCCTTCCATGTTAGATGATTAAGGACTTGCCTCCCCTTATCATCCTGCTTAGGGTTTCCCTCAATAGGTTTTACATTGTCTTTGTCACCATCTTTAGCCTTTTGACCTCTTGTAATGACTCGTAAAGTAGAAAATTCAATGCCATTGACACAAGTAACTTCAATAAGGCTCACTCCATTGCCACTAGGCAGCTCCTCTACAATAGCCTTCCCTCTTTGCAGTATTTGTTTCAGTTTCTCATCTTGCTGGAGATTATTTCCTTGTGCTTGATGGTTGATTTGACCTAGCTATTTACTTACTTGCTGAGAGATCTAATCTTTCTCCAATAGGTACTAGCTAAGTGGCTAGATTTTCTACATATGTTACATTTAACATTTGGACAATTCCTTGGGAAATGTTGGCCGTCACACCACTTATAGTTGAATCTTAGGGGGGCACCCTCTTTAGGGCATTGATTCCCTATCAAATTCTGTTGCTTCTTAAGGAAATTGATATCAATAGCTATTTGTGTGTATTGTTCGGTGATCATGTTAGTATAGTGCTTCACTAACTTCACCAAGGATATTTGAGGCACTTAACTCATAGTTGTGATCATCTACCTGTCATTCCATTGGTCTAATCCCCTGATTGGGAATTGGCTGTTGATTCCCTGGAATAACATTAGGATTTATTGTTTATCCTTCAACACTTGGTGAAGCCATCTGATCGACCATAGGCATGGTCATAGGCATGGTCACACTGGGAGGAGTTGGCAACATGGGCACATTCTAAATCATGCTTCCTCTCCCATTGGAAGTACTCATGGGTGTTCCCTTGACATCCATTCGTTAATGCCAAAGTATTTACAGCACCTAGACTTGAATTCCACTTTGCCCTAGAGATATAGACCACTCGTAATTGTCGTGACTCTATCTCCTCTGCTTGTGTAATAGTTGTATCAATGTCAACAAGAGCAACATTGCTCAACTACACCTGAATGTTAAAGTCTAGCCCATGCAAAAAGTATTGTGGTTGAGCAGTAGCTGGAATGGGAATATAATTGTGAACTTAGGAAATACTTCCTTTAGTTTCTTGGAATAGTGTCGAACATTCTCATGAGGTTCTTGACATGCTATATTAAGAACACATAGCCAATACTGACCTCCCCTTTTAGGGCCAAGCTCTCTTCATCAGAAGGCCGCAAAGAATAGATCAATCATAGTTAGGGTTCCAGCCTCTAGGCTGTGATATGATATTGCAACTTGTCCTTTCATAGTCATATTAAAGAACATCATCAAGTGTACTTCATCTTGAATTCAACAGTTGAACACTAACTTTTGGAATTCATTAATATGAAGTTATGCATCTTCCTCTACTAACCCATTAAAAATGGGTAGAGGAAATCCCAAGGATGGCAAGTCTGGCGTTCTTGCTGGAATTGCGATGGATTGCGCCATGACAACAATCGGATTCGCCAAAGGAGTTTGAACGATGGGAACTATTACTCCACTCGAAGTGGGCCGACTAATTGGAAAATGCAAAGTACTATAACTTCCTCCCCCTCCTAAAATAGACTATGCATGGGGCTAGGGTTACTAAGACCCCTCCCTTGTAGGGATATCGGGCCACTCCTTTGCAAAGAATATCTCCTAATAATTTTAGCCCACCGTCTAGCCTATTCAGCTCTTTCTTGCTTCTAAAACTCGGCTTGATGGTCTTTTGAATCTATTCCACTGCCTTTTACCATACACTAATAAAGTGGTTCCTATCAACTAAGATTCGAAGATCGCCATTTATTAGTAGCTCCCGGAAAATACATCACTTGTTAGGACCTAAAATGGGCCCGATACTGGCTCTATGGCACTACCGGGCCTCTACTACACACTCAAACCACCTCGCACAGCCTCGCGGTCAGGAGTGTCTAAGGGGTATACTACCCTAACCTCTAATGTAGAACTTCGCATTAGTATGGATTATAATCCAATAAATAACCCTTCCCACACTCCTTAGAGGGAGTCCCTACATATGTTTGTGTAGTACATCACGTAAGCACATAGAAAGGGAGTGCCCTTGGCTAATTGTTGCACCCCCCCTACGGCTCTCCTATAGCTCAAGGATTGGCCCCAAGATGCACCGCTCATACATAGAACACAAATGATACATGCTCCACTCTTTTAATGAATCGTTATAGGGGATGTAATATATTCCTCACTGCACACTCCCTAAGAAGATCGATCACTAGCCCTACAACTTTGGGATACCTCACCTCCTCAACAATGCTCATGAAAATAATTGTTATGCATCTAGGATGATACCATGTATTGCATGCAATGCAATTGTGTGTGATCCATGGTGCTCAAACATTTTTTTTCATCAACAACGAGCATTGTGAAGATGCAAAAACATTTCTTTTCATGCCTTTACTCTAAAGGTAATTACTGCATTGCATAGGGCCATCACCGCGAGCATGCTTGTGCTAACGTACCCTCTTAATTTTAAAAACCACATGTCCTATATGCCATGCATAAGAAAAAAAAATTCAAAATTTAGTGTATTATCAGCCCTTAACACCCCCCCTTCTCTCTACCGCTTAAGATTGTGCATTTGTAGTGGTAGGTTTAGAGAGCATTTTTAATGTATATTTTTTTCATAAAAGCAATAAATACCCACTTTAACATAAAGATAGGGTTGAATTGAGGCTCACCCTCATAGCTAAGCCTTATCATACATTCACAAACACAAATGCAAATTTTTTCTATTTTTTTAGATATGCAAAGAACTTAACTTTTCTCCTTTTTTCTATTTTATCTATTTATTTACTGATAATTATCAATATTTTCTAATTTACTAATTTGGACTGATTAGGCTTGCTACATGAATTATTTTTATATCACATTCCATCCCATGCAAACACCATACACACAACGAAACCCCAAAAACTCATGATTTTTCTTAAAACCGCAATGTTGCGGGTTTATAAAGAAATTATTAGATGACTAGTTTTTTAAAAATTTTCTTAAATTTTTTGATAAATCACATCATTAACAAGAAAAAAAAAACCATTTTTAACCATTTACAAACGGAATTTATAATAAAACGATTAAATTTATGACTTACTTGTAGAACCGTACTTTATATCATAGGCATATCGTGATATTGAAGGCCTATTGACGCTTCCCAACAACTGCTAATGCTCCTCCAAACCTGGTTCTACGCTCCTTCATGCTTGAGCATCATCCCATGATCCATATCTTGCATTTCAGCCCACTCTCTTCTCTCATAGATTAAGCATGAGAACACACATCAAGAGGAGAGAGGAGAGAGAAAGACTAGAAATTCAGAATTTCATTCAAGCAGCCATTCTACAAGATTGAACAAGTGATTGGAGGTGAAAAATATAGGGAATCCATTGATGTGATTAGTTGGGTGGGTTGCTTATAGCCCCCCTACCACTCCTTCATCCAAATTGTCGCCAGGGGGGACGTCGTTTTTTTTTTCACACCATTTTTAAAAGGCCTCCCCCCCTTCCCCCAAGTCAAAAATTTGGGGGTTAGGTCCCCCCCAAGGCCCATGCCCATAACCCTTCAAATCTTGGTCAATTTTGACCTTTGAGATGTCTGGCCTCCTGTAGCTCCTTAGTCCGATGGCCGATTGCAAATCCAAAAATCCTGCATGTCCGGCTTGATGTCCCGAATGGTTGAGAAGTCATATTTCTTCGATTTGGTAGTCAAAAGAATTATGAAAAATCCCCAACCAATACAACAGTTAAAATTTACATTCCCATCTTCCACGATCTCTTAAAATTGTCAAATCCATGTCTTCCACTTTCGTCGGCTTTGAATTCCCACGTAAAATTTGGATCGTTCTGTTTCTTTTTGGCAATTCCTAGTGTTGAAATTTTGCTCTCATGAATATTTGTGCATATCGGCCATTGGTCACATGACACGTCTTTGATGCGTTTATTGACAAGGGAGTTGACTGTAATATCCTTATACATGACCATTGGACCCTCATTGGTTAGCCCCAACTGAAGCTTGCTAATGCTAAACTCAACCCATTTGGGGGATAGTCCTACTCACTATTGGAAAAGTGCAAAATAGCGGTCTCTATCGAGACTGAAAGCCCCTTCTTATGATCTTCTACGGGATGCCTAACACCAAGGCCGCTAGTAAGGAATTGTTCTTAGGAGACACATTCAAGAAACAAGCACATTGCAATATTGACTATGACTCACAATGCATTCACCTCACCATTGGCAATGTTTGAATTGTGGCGGCTTTCAGTAAGGGCAGTGTGGCTCCATTGCAGTGCCTGCAGTGCCATTGGTAGAGGAACCAAGTGCAAGGTCTAATGAGGGGGGTTGTAACTTGTCCCACCCTACCAAGACAAACCGTCCGCCACACCTAAAGGAGCCACACCCAAGACCACTTAGCAATAACACAAATGGATACCCAAACAGTAGCCGCAACTACCTAGAAGCCAAACCACATTAATTCTAACCATGGAACATCACGCACTAGGTCTAGGAGGCAAAGCTTGCGCTACCAAAGAAGACAAATGGTCAAGCTGTGATGGGTACCCAAAGACCTATTGTGTGCTCCAAGGCTACTACGAAGGCAATAACTGGATTTGGTTGCCCAAGACTACGAGCGGCACATGTGCCCCTCAATCTAGGCCCTCCAGCCCATCTCCACAAAATGGCAAGCCAACAAGGACTAAGAAACCAATTTACTCAAAAAGAACCAAATCCATAGAACCTCGATGACTCTATCAACTAGGACCACAACCAGCTGCCCCCCCTAGACCAACTCAAAACCTGACACTCCCAACGTCCCAATAATACCTCCACAAGCGAAACTTAGACCATCATCTAAGCCCCAAGACCAACCCATCCCACAAGTGGTCGCTAAACGCCCCATTGACCAATCCACCAAGATGGCATCCATTCCTAAGTAATTTAGTTTAGCCAAACCCCAACCTCCTGCATGCCTCAGACCCTCCTGAGTGTAGATCTATCCTTGCCTTGGCCTCTGACCTCGTCATGAACACAGGGGATGACATCATCACATGTATCGGACACTTGGACGCCACACTCACCATGCTAGCTAGGAGATATGAATGGATGGGGACTTAGGCCTCCTCGACCAGACATTAGCAATGGAAGTGCGCTCCTTGTCATGCACTTGGGAGGACTATGAGTTCATGTTTGTTAAGATTCTCGAGGTAGCCAGGGAATTATTCACCAACAAGATCTCTCAAGAGCAAGCTCACGACCAATGACTGATCACATCAAATATAGGAGCAAAGTCTTTGCAACAAGCCAGGAGAGCTAGAAGAGCTGACAAAGCTGGCAGACTCTAACTCTTCCTTTTTGTGAAAATGGTATGCTTTGTGTCTCCAATGGGAACAAGAGGGCTACCAAATCATGACCAATGCCAAGCAAAGACACATAATCAAAATCAATGAGTACAACCCTACCTATGTGGCTCCTACCTCATTAAGAGTCATGGCCATCATGCACAAATGATCTTTAGAGAAATATGTCATTGCCTACCCCTATTTTGATCGAATCCTGTGACTGAGGAAGAATTGCATGACATGGACCATCATGCCCACTTGGAGTATAACCCAAACTTCTACAATTGGCTCATGACGAAGTAAAGCACAGTATGCATACACTTCATGCCCTTCACCCTTCATCCTCCAATATTAGGAATGATTTTCATCACTCCGAGGGGGAGGGGATAAAGCGGGAAAGAAGACACGACTTGAACCTTAAACCAAACTTTTAAAAAACAAAAAGGATTGATAAAAGTCAATTTGTACTTAAGGAAAATTTTCATGAAATGATGGGCAGAACTATGTGGACTGATCGAAGAAAAAATTTTCATTCTATGCTTGAGCACTTCATCTTTCCATAACATATATTCATAATCCCCCCATCTTTTCACAAAAAGTTATTTCAAGTAAACTAATAGTGAGCTATTGCATCATGACAAGAACCCAAGATGGTCGAGCGACACTATAAAGGCAACAAGCCCCCATTCATGGAAGAAGAGTAGGACAAATATGGCCTAGCAACAAAAAAAAAGGGCCTTCAATAAGCTTAAATTTAGAGCTTAGAAAGTGTGGTGATGAAAGACAAAGCACTAATATAGATGGTCAACTAGGGTAACCTTGGTAAATATATAGAGAAGTTCAGCCAAGCCATAGACTACAACAAGCACACGAAATTCTTGTGAACTTTCAATACAAATAGGAACCGTGGCATCGTGACAATGAGACAAGGAGGAGAGACTCACAGAGTAGAAGTGGAGTTGAGCCTCGAAATAGTGGGAAGAGCTCTAGGGCTAGTCAACAAGCTCAAGAGGTGGCCCAAAAGAGATGTCTATAGTATGCTAGGGATGGACAAGGCCCAAGTGTACACAAATGATGGAATTAGCCTAGCTAACATCCTTGGCCCTAACATCAGGGTGCAAGCAAATACAATCCATGCTCTATTCTCCAATCAAAGGTACAATGCCTTGATGAGCAGGATTGGAATGCCACTAGTCGAGAGCCTTATGGCTAAGTCTTTGGACAAAATCAATTGGGATGGCTATGTGTGCAAGACCATGGAAACTTTGGCAAAAGTGCTAGACACAGAAGCCAAAGCAGCAAGTGGGGAGTCTTTGGCTTCCATAGTAGAGGCATCAAGGAGAAAGCTAGAAGCTAAGGCCTCCAACATAGGCTTTGGATGTGTACTCACATCCATCATCCAAAAGGACATTGGGGACTTGGAAAGACAATAAGTGGTAGAAGAAACCCCCAAACACTCACTAGCCCACATATCGCCACAGTGCCATCATTCAAAAAGAGAGAAGCTCCACCCCAAGCCCACCAACAACAAGAGGCTTTGAGTGAGAGAACCATCGATGTGAGGAAGGGAAGGAGGAATCAGTCCCATGGAGACAAGGTGCAAAGAGAAAAATCAAGCTAAGCATCCCAGGAAAGAGGAAGAAAACCATTGTAGAAGAAGACTAGAAAGTAGAAGCTGCACAAAAGGAATTGAGGGAATTAGAAGATGAACAGAGAAAGAAGCAGAAAGAAGAAGAGGAATGAGTAAGAAAGGTGGAAGAGGAGTCAAGAAGGGAGGAAGATGAATGAAAAAGAAAGCAAATAGAAAATGAGGAAAGGCTAAAAAGAGAAAAAGACGAGCAAATGCCCCTGGCTTTGTGGTTGTCATAGAGCAAGCCTCCCGACTTGAAGAGCTCATGAGGAGAAGCCCAAGTGATGAGCTAGACTCCAGCGTTGCCAGCGAAAGAAAGAGTTCAAGAGTCCATTGTGCTAGGTAAGGGAAAGGCCCCCATGAACCCACCACCATCGTCCCTGATTGCCATACCAATCACCACCTAGGAGACCTCAAAAGGGGGAGTGGACCAAAGCAACATGGTGGCATGGGTGCAATACTTATTGCTGAACTTGGTGAAGCATCTTAGCCCAATGCTTGGTGGTGGAGCCCCAATAATAGGGGCAAAGAGACCTACTACCATGGGGGACACAAAATCTAGAAAAGACCCAAAGAAGACCAAGGTCAAAGCATCTGCAATGTCTATGCCAGTGGCCATGCCAGCAAAAGACCAACTATGATGAGTATGTACAGGAGCTCCTAGGCCAACTTGAAAATATGAAGGAAGATAGGAAGACTACCATGGTGGAATTGGAAGAGGAAAAGGATGTGTTCACCGCCTATCAACTAGAGAAGACAAAGTATATAACCATTGATCAGAGGTAGGTGAACGACCTGAAGAAGGAATTAGAAGCAAGGAAGAAAATGGAAGCAGAGAAGGAAGAAGAAAGTGCAAAAGAGTTACAAGTGGAAAAGATAGAGGTAGAAATGGAGCTAGAAAACAGACATCTCAAGCCTCATACAGGGGCAAAAGAATATGGAGGAGCAATTTGAACAATTAAAGAACCTAGGAGAGGAGCTCATCGAGGAGTTGAAGAGGGTAAAGACACAAGCCCATGAAGAGTTCTAGAAGGAGAGGAGGGAAAATGAATGAATATTGAAGGAACTGCAAGAGGTTAGGGCATAAAAGGACATGTAGTCAACAAAAAGGCTATTGGAGGTAGAGAACCGACTCCTTGGACCCTTCAAGAGCAGGAACGACTAAAAGAAGAGTTGAGTTGCCATAAACATGACAAGGAAAAGATGCTCTCAATATGGAAAGAACAAGAAGAGGTGGTGACAACATTGTCACAAGAGTTGCAGGTAGCTGAGTTAAGGCAAGATGGAGGAGAAGGTCGAGGCTTGGCAAGAGAGGGACCTTGGACAAGTCAGGGACCTGGCTAAATGCCTTGCCCTAGTAGAAAGTAGTAGAATCATGGGCCAAAAGTAAGGGCCGAAGCACTGATGACACGGCTAGAGGTCCAGCAATATGCCTCTCTCAATATAGTACTTCATGTAACTCAGGCCGGGGATGATGATCCTGTGGATTGGCTAAAGAGGAAGTTGGAGCTCTCAAGGAGAGTCATAAAATATGGGCTCCAATAGCACACCCCAAGGACTAGCACTAGCCCAAGCTTGGTGCAACGAAGGTAACTTTTGCTACAAGCGGGGCTCTCGATAGAGGAGTTAGAGCAGCTTGGAATTGGAAAACAGGAGCACCAAGAGAAACCGACCACAATAGCCAGGCAGAACCACCAAGGGATGAAGGGCCCAATTTTGAGCAATGTGCCGACATAGAGGCACTGCTTGGTGAAAAAAGCCTTCCCCCACATTTGACAATGGAAGCAGAAGGCCAAGACGAAGAAAATCCTGCCAACCACAGAAAGAATAGCTGAGGCCAAAAGGAAATGTAAAGAGTTGGCTGTAGCACAAGGAGAAAGTTTAATGCCAGACCACAAGACATACCCAATGTCTGGATGCCGCAAACCGAGGAACAATTGCCTATCAATTGGGCACTATAATTAAACCATTAGGAGTAGTGGGAGAATGGGTGCACACCATTTGAATTTGAATTCTTCTACTCTTCTGTTCTGAATTGAGTGCTACCCCCTCTAGTGGTTAAAGGAGCCATCCGGGTCACAGAGAGGCTAGGAAAGCAGTGCCTAGACGAGAGGGTAAGAAAGCCCATGTTATGGAGAAGAGAGCCAGTGAGATATTAGGAGGATAAGGTCACGGAAGAGCCAAGAAAGGCCAAAGGCTATGAAGCCCAATTTAAATGGTGCGAAAGAATTAGGGACACTAATTTTGAGGAATGGATGGCTTTTTGCAACATGCTACTACATGAAAGGGATGATCCACATACATGGCTTATCCGAGGCACCATGATGTGGATTTTGACTAGGGGAAGTACGACATGTATAACTTTCCTTTAATCTACAATGCCAATGCTGTCACTCTTGAAGCACACCGCTTGACATTTAGAGCATAAGACCTTTGAACTTCCATTATCCACTTTTTGGATGAGTTCACCGCATGCCCCGACCCCACTTTCCTTACCACTTGTAATTACCTCTATCTCTTGTGAATTCTACTAAAACAAAAACTAGTATCCCAAGAAGAGCACGTACCACCTCTCTATTTTGATATCAATGTAGGATTTACAGATGTGCACCCCTCAAAATGTAACTATTATGAAGAGCATCAGGATGATGTTTAACATACTCCCTCCCAATGTTTAAAAAAAAGGGAAAGAAATAGAAAAAAAAACAATAAAACAAAGAAAATACCCACACAAAGCAAAGGAAAAGAAAAATGAGCTTTCCCATGTAATATCAGAGTGCCACAAACACTGCACCTAGGGATTCTCAAGTTAGATGCGTTCGGTGGCCTTGGTTGGCTAGCTCTATGTCTCTAATCCTCTAGCCCTCCCTATCTCCCCACTTCACACTTAGGGCACATTAGGGGCATAATACACTTAGGGATTTTTGCACTCGCCTATGGACATGTCTCCCTAAGTCACACCTACATCACCACCCTTGTACACAAACTGGGTCCTCAAGTGTGGGACAACACCATAGGCTTCCCCGAGGTTGAGACCTAACTCACAGTTTCACTAGCACAAACACCCCATGCTGCATGGTAAGATAGGCATACTCCCTAGGCAGTGCGCTTCCTTTTTCTTTTTCAAGTACACTCACAACTTCGATCAACCACGGCTCTCGTTACCCAATCAAATCTATCCTCGACCTTTGCAATCCCTCATTCAATTTTGTGATGCTTCTTCTCCCCATCTAATCTACATGAAGGCCCATCAACGACCCACATGGCAACCCTCCAACCACCATTTGAGCCCTCATCAACAAGTTTCCACAAGGGCCATGGGACTGGCACTCGGTTAAGAGGGGGTAATGTTAACCCCAATGCAAAGAAAGTAAAAAGAAAATTAAAAAAATGCAGTGCAAAGCGAAAAAAGGTGGCATGGCTGAAGAAATAGGAGGAAAAAAGGCCAAAAGAGCAAGTATAACCTTAAAAGTTCAAGGCAAATGAAAAAGAGGAAAGTAACATTTTAAATACAAAAGCACAATCTAAATCCTTGTAAAAGAGCGCCAAGATCCCGTCTATGCAAATTGTAAATGTAGACATGCATGGATGAATGCACAATGCAAATAGGAAGGGAATAGGAAAAGAGGACCTATGCTAAAATGGCTAGGCTTGTAAAAAAGGAATGGGTGCCCAAAGGGAATTAGGGTTTTATATAAAAGCCAAAAAAATGAATCAAGAAGCTCATTCTTATGTGTGGCCAAAACTAGCTCTCTTCTTTTTCTTTCTTGCTTGAGCTTGTGCTTGAGAGAGGGAGTGTGAGGGAGTAAGTGTGTGAGGGTGAGGGACCATGGTGGAGAAGCTCTCCATTTTCTCCTCTCTTCTTCTTCTCTTCTCTTGTCTCACATGCAACAATGGAATACAAAGCTTGGAGCTTGAGGATTGAGCTTGCACCTTGGATGGTGGAGCTACCGGAGTGCTTGAGGGAGGAGGCACTTGATCAAGCATGGGGATAAGCTCACTACACTCGTAGAAGGTGTGAGAGCACGTACAACTATACTTGTATCCTTTGCATTTGGCAACACATAAAAGATCATTGGTATGCTTTTAGACTTGATAGAGACTGCAACCTTGCACTTTCGTAGAACATATGATCGGCCCTTGTCAAGATTGTGGGAGAGAAGGAAGGAGTCTCACTTGTAGCTTTCTTGCTTGCACAATGGGGGAATACACACAAGGGTGGAGGCTGAAAACAGTTTTCCTCTTCTTAGTTTGTGTAAGCCAAAAGAACTCACATACAAAGAAATAGAAGAACCCTATATATGGGTCTCAAACCAAACTCAACTAACTAAGGTGGCATACTAACTGAGCCACGAACTAGAGTAGATAAGGATAGCTGTCATCTAGCTATTATTTATGGGCGGGGTACCAACCGCATCTGCAACTGACAAGTCGGTGACATAAATGCACAACGGTCACCCTGGCATATCACGAGTGGAGCTCAATATCTCAACACTCCCCCTCGAGCTCAATCCCAATTCCTGCACACCAAGCAGGTCTCTGATCTTGCGCAGCTTCTCTGCGCCCAATGCCTTCGTGAATATGTCAGCTACTTGATCCTCTATGCTGACATAAACTAGATCAATAAGACCTAGTAAAACCCTCTCTCGCACATAGTGATAATGCACCTCAATGTGCTTTGTTCTAGCATGATAGACTCGGTTATTTGCCAAGTGTATACTCCTCATGTTGTCACAATAAATGACAACTGGCCCATCTGTAGGCTGATGCATATCATAAAGTAGCTTATGCAACCAAGCTACCTCACATGCAGCCATTGCTGCACCCTTGTACTCAGCCTCTGTGCTCGACAAGGCAACTGTAGGCTGTTTCTTGCTGCTCCAAGTGACTGCAGCACTCCCAAAAGAGAACACATATCCACTGGTAGATCGTCTATCAGAAATACTACCAGCCCAATCAGCATCAGTGTATCCATGCAACTGTATCTGAACCCCAGTCTCATAAAATAGTCCATACTGCAATGTGGACTTCACATACCTGAGTATGCGTCTAGCTGCATCCAAATGCGGTTTCCTTGGAGCTTGCATAAACTCACTTACCAATCCAACAGCATAGCTCAAATCTGGCCTGGTAATAGCCATATAAATCAAGCTTCCTACTATGCGTCTGTACATAGTAGGGTCTTCCAGAAGCTCACCTGCATCTGCGCTCAGCTTCACATTCTGCTCCAAAGGAACTGAAATAGGCTTATAGCCTGTCATCCCATATTTGGACAGCATGTCCAATCCATACTGCCTCTGCAAGAGCTGTATCCCACTTGGTGATCTAATCACCTCAATACCCAAGAAATAACGCAGCTCTCCCAAATCCTTCATCTCAAACTTCTGCTTCAATAGCATTTTCACATGAAGGATATCTTCATCACTGTCACCTGTCATAATCAAATCATCAACATAAATGACAAGTAGCATAATACCTTTCTCTGTTTTTCTCACATAAAGTGAGAAATTTGCCTTGGAAATCTGAAAGCCAATAGTGACAAGATACTGTCCTATCTTGTCAGACCATGCTCTAGGTGCTTGCTTCAAGCCATACAAGGCTTTCTTCAACCTGCAAACAAACTCAAGATGAACAGCATGCATATAACCTGGTGGCTGCTCCATATATACCTCTTCTTGCAAATCACCATGCAAGAAGGCATTCTTTACATCCATCTGATGTAAAGACCATTCCTTTGATGCAGCCATAGCAATGACTGCTCTTACAGTTGCCATCCTTGCAACCGGACTGAATGTTTCTTCATAGTCAATGCCATATGTTTGTGCATACCCCTTGACTACTAATCTTGCCTTGTATCTGTTCACAGAACCATCTGCATTGTGCTTCACCTTATAAACCCACTTACAGCCAATTGCATTCTTACCTTTATGCAAAGGTACCAATTCCCATGTAGCATTTGCTTCCAAGGCATCCATTTCTTCATCCATGGCTTTCTCCCATTTTTCTTTTCCTATGGCTTGCTCAAAAGAAGTGGGTTCTGGTTCCTGTATCACTTTGACCATATATGCATAGTGAATGGCTGTAAATCCATCATATTTCAGCCTATCCACAGGATACCTAACTCTGGTTGACCTGCACAAAGTAGGTTCACTCCCAGGTGCTCTCAAAACATCCCTGGTCTTCCTTACTCCAGGTGTAACAATAGAAGGAATACCCAACTCATCATCAATGCTCTGTTTTGAGCCACTGGATTCACCCCACATAAGAGTGACCTGCATTCACATCAAACATGGGCTGATCTACCTTCTCTTTTCCTTTTCGTGATACCTGCATACCACTATTTGCACTGCCTTGAGAAGATTCTCTTGATCTCAATCTGCCTGTCCATGGCAAAGAATGTGAACCACTGCTAGAGGACGCTCCAGGTCCACTAATATCTTGTGACTGCTGTTGAGAATTCTGTGCAGCATTACCATTTTGTGCATCTACATCATCAATCACATTTACTGGTTTATACCAGCTACTCATCTCATAAAAAACAACATCTCTGCTCACTGTAAACCAGTAAATGTGTAGCAGTGAGTAGAGATGTTGTTTTTTATGAGATGAGTAGCTATTGTTGCACTTCTCATAAAAAACATCTCTGCTCACTGTAAACTGGCAGGTCTTTTTCATTGAGCATGGCACTTCTCAGCTTTTGGATCCAACTTGGATCTCAACTCATCTGGCACATGTACATAGGCAATGCAACCAAAAATTTTCAAATGAGAAATATCTGGTTTCCTACCAGTATACCTCTCCTCTGGAGTCATCCCATGTATTGCTGCAGTGGGAGTCCTGTTCATTATATAGACTGCTGTAGCAACTGCTTCAGCCCAGTAAAAATCTGGCAAGTATTTTTCCTTGAGCATGGCACGAGATACCTCTCCAATATGCCTGTTTTTCCTTTTTGCAATTCCATTTTGTTGTGGGGTATGACTGCATGAATATTGCTGCTTTATGCCATGCTCCTGCAGGAACCTTGCAAACTCATTTGAGAGGTACTCTCCCCCTCCATATGACCTTAGGCATTTTATTTGCAGGCCTGTTTCTTTTTCAACCATAGCTTTAAGAGTTTTGAAATGCCCAAAAACTTCACTTTTCTTTTTCATAAAATACACCCAAACTTTTCTGCTATAGTCATCAATAAAAGTGACAAAATAATGACAGCCTCCAAGAGATGCAGCTTTAGTAGTCCACACATCAGAGTGGATTTATTCCAATGGCTTTTTACTTTCTTGAACATGTCTAGGAAATGGTTTCCTTGCCTGTTTTCCAAACTGACAGGCTTCACATACCTTATGCATTTCTGCAACCTTGAATTTTGGCAATCCTGCAACAATATTTTGGGCCTGCATTGATTTAAGTCGCTGTATATTAACATGACCAATGCGTTTATGCCAGATATCAACATCTGCAACTACACCGGTCCCATGTGCAAACATTGTTGCACTCAATTCAGGCATGTCTGCATCCAACGTACACATTCTGCCCTTCTTCTTTCCTTTTGCTATCAAGCGACCTTTATTTTTCATATCCTCAACAAAGCATCCATGAGGATTAGATCTGACTTGCAAGCCCTGCTCAACCATTTGACCAACAGAAACCAGATTCTTGGTGATATTCGGGACATGAAATACATCGGACAGGTATTTCTTTTTCCCATCCTGCATAGACAAAGGAATTTTTCCAATCTGCACAATAGGATGTGCAGTATCATCACCAGTCTCCACAAATCTTGGTTTTTCCATTTTCCTTGCATCCTCCATCCATTCTGCATGACCTGTCATGTGGTTTGATGCACCTGAGTCAACATACCATACATCATTGCTTTCTTCTGCACTTGTCACAGAATTGTTTATGTGCTGCACCATAAACAAATGCTCATTTCTGTCATCACCCTGTCTACTAGAAGATGCATAATTCCCTTGTTGCAGTTTTCCATTCATGATGTCATTCTGCTTTTTATAGCAGTCTTTAGCCATATGACCCATTTTACCACAGTAGTAGCATTCAACATTACTGTTTGCATTTTGACCTCTTTGCCATCCACCACGACCTCTTTGGCTCCCCTTGCCTCTAGAGTTACCATGTCCTCCTTTATAGGACTGGTTTTCTTGAGTTTGCTGCATATTCTGATTTCTACCATGGCCTCCAAATCGGCCTCCTCTACCTCTGCCTCTACCTCTTCCAGCATTTGAGTAGAGGACAACTTCTTTTGAAGCTCCTCCTGAAGAAGATGCACCACCATTTCTCTGCTCCTCAGAAATTAGAAGAGCAATCAACTCCTCAAAATTAGGAAATCTTTCACGAATTGAAATGGATGTCCGAAACTGTGCATAATGCTTTCCTAGACCATTCAAGGTCACAGAAACTAAATCATCATCTTCCACTGGCGACCCAATGGAAGCAAGTGCATCTGCAATCTTCTTCACCTTCATGTGGTAGTCATTGATGCTCATATTTTCTCTTTGCACGTTATGCAACTCTTGCTTGAGCTGCATTTTCCTAGCTTGCGTATTTGTGCTATACATTTTTGACAAATTATCCCATGCCTCCTTTGGCGTACTTGGATCCTGAATATGCACAATCATAGAGTCTGAAATACTGATAGACAGCCAATACATAACTTTTCTGGCTCTCTCATGCCATGCTTTGAATGCCTGCATTTGCTGTTGATTGGAAACATCAGGAAGAACTGGTTCTTCTTCATTTCCTGCAACAAATTCCCAATATCCTTTTCCCATAAGGAAATTCGTCATTCTAAACTTCCATGCTTGGAAGTTGTTCTTGTCAAGCTTTTCAGTGACAATCTGTGAGAGAATATCAGACGCCATTACAGAACACTGCAAAAAGTTCTGTCACTGCAAAGAACACAGCTTCAGCCTCACAAGGGCTAATCTGCAAAACTGACAAAAGTGGTATTTGACCACATAGTCACTTCCTAGTGACAATTTTGCATCAACAGGCAACAAGGATGATTCTGTAACTCCCAATGTCTCTGCACACAAGCATACGATGCAATTTCTACAGTAACTTTTCACTGACCTGTAGAATAGTGGTCGCACAGCATAAAACTGGGCCTTTTCCTGAGTGTGTGCAGAAAACTTCCGCCTCCAAAACAGTCCCCGAAATGGCCTCAAATAAAAAAAACAGGGTCGCCAAGGGCTAAAGCCATCTCCTGCAGCATATACTGCCCTCTTGCTACACAGCGAAGGGCGTCTCAACCTGAGACAATGCACTCTTGCAATTTCCGGCTGTGCTACTTGCAGAGATCTGCTCCCAAAACAGAAAATGAAAGCAACACTGCTCTTCTTACCAGAACACCGCGAGCTTGGCTTGCTTTCTTGAGCTCCTTACCACGAACAAGGCTCTGATACCATGTGAAGATTGTGGGAGAGAAGGAAGGAGTCTCACTTGTAGCTTTCTTGCTTGCACAATGGGGAAATACACACAAGGGTGGAGGCTGAAAACAGTTTTCCTCTTCTTAGTTTGTGTAAGCCAAAAGAACTCACATACAAAGAAATAGAAGAACCCTATATATGGGTCTCAAATCAAACTCAACTAACTAAGGTGGCATACTAATTGAGCCACGAACTAGAGTAGATAAGGATAGCTGTCATCTAGCTATTATTCATGGGCGGTGTACCAACCGCATCTGCAACTGACAAGTCGGTGACATAAATGCACAACGGTCACCCTGGCATATCACGAGTGGAGCTCGATATCTCAATAGCCCTCACATGGTTTGAGTTTGGTGTTAGCGGGCTGTAACTGTGGTCTGCCAATTTGAACCTAATGATCATGAGTCAAGTTATTAAAATCAGCTCCCTCATCGATCAATGCATCAAATGTATGTGTTTGCTTGGTAGTGACAGTCATGCGCAAGTAAGCCAGAGCTATAGCTTCCTCATCTTCATCTTTAATTTCCGTGATAGTGGCCACTCGTACATTGACAAGGTTGGGTTGTCTATGCAAGCTCCTAGCTATCATGTAGAATAGTACTGAGGGTGTGTCACTAGGCTTACCAATTGCCTTAGCAACTTGCTCGTACTCCTCATTATTTGAGAATGGTAGATTTGCAGCTAGCATGTGTATCCAATCTCACTCATTCTCAGGACAAGAGATATACTTGGTGAGTGGCCCATACTATTTTTGAACTTGCACATCACCCTTCAGCATGGCTAAGATGGCATCTAAGTTGACTGGCGTAGTCTTCCAAGTATCCATCTCTACCCTTACCACTTCTGTTCGGCAGCCTAGGAAGATTAGACTATTGCCTCAATCTTCTATGACTTGTAGGTTGTGCATCCAAGGTCTACCTAGCAAGATGTCGTAGTCCACTCCCTTCATCATGACAATGAAATTCACAGAAAATTGGACACCTGTGATCTTCAACAACCAGTTCTTCAACAGTCTGGATGGCCTAATATTCATTCCATTGGCCAGCATAACATTAAACCTACCATTCTCAACATGTGGGTTATCCCAAGCCTGGAGTACTACATGGCTAAGCACATTGACTCCCGCCCTCATGTCCATGATCCCTTTTCGTGTGGCATCTCCTAGTGCTAGGACTGGTAGGACTGCATGCATCTCTGTGCCCTCCCAAAAATCATTCATGTGTAATGACTTGGGCATTGAGTGCATTGTTAGATTGGGTATCTTAGTTACTGCATCGTGATTGTGTAGGTCAGCTGCCCCTTTCTCCATTGGTCCTTCAACCCATTGCTTCAACCCTTACCATAGTGTTGGGTGCTGCCTAAGCAAATCTCCCAAAGGCAAAGACATAGAGGTTGTTACTAATGTAGCAAGGAGGTTATCAGTTGCATGTATCTCTCCTAATTAAGCACTCCTTGGCCATTGACCCTAGCTAGTTTCTTGGCATGTAGCATCTAAGATTTGTCTCTGCAGTACTGCCTGTGGTGTTGATACATCTCTCGTTTTTACCCTTGTAGGTGAAACTGGTGTGCTCACACTAGAGAGCTCATTGATTTCATCCTCTAAGATTGGTTCAATGTCTTTTAAGTGTTCTTGGGCCTCATTCACCCACTCCTTGACCTTCTCTATGGTTGCAAGTTGGCATTTTGGATTGGGGTATTCCCCTACCTTGGCCACTTCCCTTCTATGCCGTCTTTGGAATGGATGTCATTGCCTTTGCACAACTTTCTTTCCTCCTGTGGGCAGTGTTGTAGAACTCTCTGTTTTAAGCATGACCTTGGCCTCCATCCTCTTATTCTTTTGCCTATGACTCTTTTTCCCTATCAAGGCTGCATCTAGATTGCTGGGTCTAGGCAGTGATATGCCGACCTGCTTTGTCTGTGCACGAGTCATGACGCGTAATGGGATAGGTGTGTCCTCTCCGTCAAATGTCTCAACTCCAAACAACCCCAATGTATTGATGGCTCGTTTGCCGAACTAGAGGGTGGCTTCCATCTAGAGCATTTGGCAAACAAGTGAGTGATTCCACACTCTAGGCACCTAAGATCGGCCTTTTCTAGATTAGCTTGCTCCCGTTTGGGGCAGCGCGAGGAGATGCGCCCTGAGTGACTGCAAGTTCAACAAGAGATAACAAGAGATCAGCTCTTGGGTCTACCCTCCTAAGCCTTCACCTCTACATATTCCTAACTCCATCACCGACACTGGTTGGTAGTCCATGAGGATTGGATCGCCCTCTTTGTCATATGAGACGTAAGGGTTCACATAAGGCTCATTGTCATTTGGCGCCTCCACGTAGTGGATTGGAGCATCGCTCGATGGATGGGTGACATAAGGTCTAGGTGACCAGGTTATGCCTATGGGATTTATCTCCATCCTAAGAATGGCTAGTTTAGCATCATTAGGTACCGGAGATCCAATGGGGCTCCCCTCTCGAAGAAATTCGATGGCCTATTCCCTAAGTAAGGCTGGTTGTAGGGTTATGAGTATGGGAGTTGTCTTGGTAGTCTACAATGCAAGGCATCATGACCGAACCTACTGCAATTGGTGCAAGGTTGGGACTTAGGATCCTGACACTCAGTTGGAAGGTGGTTTCTATCATAGTACACACAGTAGATGTGTGGACGCATTGGTCTCCTCACCATTTCTTGTAGGCTTGCTATCTCCATCCTCATCTCCGCTAGCTCCTGGTTTTGGTCAGTACTCTTTCCCTTATCTTGGCTACTTGGGACCGACCATTCGTTGGATATGGTTGCCCTTTCTGAAGTTCTAGAGCTAGCCTCATCTTGGTTTGAGCTCCTCTCCTTGAGCTAGTCATCCACTCTTATGGCCTCTTCAAAGACCCTAGTTAGCGCATCTCACTAAGCTTGAGTTGCCTACCAAGGCCTGTAGAGTCCCTCACTTTTCATTCCATTGATAAGACCATGGACACCACTCTTTCCATGGGTCATTCATCTGCCAAGTTTCTCTTAAAGAGACTTTTCATGTGGGTAACATAGTCCGCTATGTCCTCCTTATCTTTCTGCTTTACGTTCATTAGCCGCACTATTAGATTGTTCGAGTACCTAGCCTCTAAGAATCTCTTAATGAAGAGGTTCTTGAGATGGTTGAAATTGTTACGATTTGTGGCATCTAAGCTGATATACCAAGTCCTACCCTTATTGCCTAAGCAAAGACGGAATGCTTGGGAGCGTTGGGCAAGGTCAGGCAAGGTCTGTGAGACTATTGGCCTTGCAAACTTGCTTGAACTGCTCTACAAAACTATAAGGGTCATTGCTAGGTTGGTACTTGTCCAATTGCTTGGCTACTGCAAGGACCTTGGACTGACTCCTAGAGCCCTGGATGACTTGTAACCCTCCAAGCAATGAGGTCACAAGTGCTGTTGCACTTTGCTATGTGGATGTGTTATCTAATAGTCACTTCATGAGAAGCTTGCTTAGTGTAAGGTCTCCTTCTAGCATGCTCTCTCTCTCTCTCTCTCTCTCTCTCCTCTCTCTCTCTCTGTGTCAGGTCCTATCCAATTTCTGTTTGCTAAGACTAGCACTTGCTGGATCTCTCACATTTCTACATTTTGCTCGTAATCTTCTAGCTTGCTATTCTTGATTGTATGCTACTATGGCTTGCAAAGCTTCCCGTGCTAGTTTCCTCTCCTCTTTGAGATTCGCTATGATGTCCTCGACTAGCCTACCATGGTGGTCCATTCGAGTTTGCAAGTTGTACTTGCTCATTATCTGTTGGATTTCATCTCAGAAATCCCCTAGATCGAGGTTTGTGATGGTCTCTACAATATTTGGGGTTTTTGTTCCACCATGGTGTTAATGAGGTTGATTAAATTGGGTAGGTTCACACTTGTAATGATGTCGGACCTTCGATTCACCTAACTCCTGTGTCATGTCTTCCTCTTGGTCCTACCACTTGGGGTTCTCGATTACCTCAGGGTCTTCTCCTATTGGTGGGTTCATTCAGTTTCTTAAGTCTAAGTGAGTTCCTTGTTATTTACAGACAATCCTAAATTAACCATCATTTTGTGTGTGTATGTGTGTGTGTGTGCGTGTGTGTGTGTGTGTGTGCTCTTTTCTGTGCACCGTGCAAAATCATGCTTTCAGCTTTTCTTCAGGCACACTTCAAGTGTAAAAAAACAATGTGGGGTGCAATACAGAATGGTAAATGTAGCTTCAACACTCTCGTCTATGTTCTTGGCCTAATAGGGCTTTAAGCTCAGTTGTTGTTGGCTGCTCTTACTGGTCTCTAGGGTCTGCGCTACACCTTTCTGCTCACAATCAAGGTTTAATTGAGGGTCTATGGCTCAGTTTGGCACTCTTAGAAAGGTAGATAACTAGCAAGTTGGCTAGGGCATTGTTGCTAGATCTGCAATTCAATGGTTCTCAAGTTTCTTGCGCCAGAAATGTGTTCTATTTGTTCGTATCGCTTTGGGGACTTCACCCCCAAGTTAATTAGGGTCTACATATGCCAAATCTGACAAATTCTAGATTCAGCCTAGCTGGTCCAAATTGTAGGGTCGGAGTGTCAGATTTGGCCCATCTGAGTGGTCTAGGGCTGAATGATATTAGGGCTGAGTGTTCGAGGGCTGAACATAAAGTCATTCAAATGCCACATGGCAAGGTGGGCCGAGTGTCTGAAAGTATGATTTCGACGAGCCAAATATAGTGGTACGAGTGTCCGAGGACCGAATGCCTAAGGGCCAATTTTGGGGCTCAGCCTAGAGTGGCCGTCCGAGTTTAGGACTCAGACGACAAACCGAGCGTGATGGTGCGTGTTGGTAGGAGCGACGATTTTGGCTCGAATCAATCGATTCTTAACATCCTAGGTCACATGCACTTCCAACATAGAGAAGCTCTCTCTCTATCTCTCAATGCTATTGTTGCAAATGAGCTCTCCCTTGTTCTCTTGGGTTTTAAACCCTTGCGCTTGACCTTCCCGATCACTCCCCTTATGACAATAACACATTTAAGTGCTCTATTTTTCCATTTCTTCCTTGTTTGTGCCCTATTTGTTCTGTTGGGTTTTACACCCCTGCCCCTTGACCTTCTCGATCACTTCCCTTACGACAATAACACATCTAAGCACTCTGTTTTTCCATTTCTTCCTTGTTTGTGCCTTGTTTGGCCTGTTTTATAACAGTAAGCCTAAAGCTTTTCGCTTCGATTTCTCAATCCTATCCCACTCTAAATGCAAAAAAAATCAAAACCCAAATACTGAAATGATTTCTTCTACTATTCTAATCATAAAAAACTTGAAATACTTACTTTTTACGAATATTAAAATCCCAAAATTTCCTACTTATCTCAAGCTCCAATTGTTAGGGGATGAAACCCTTACTTTGTTGCTCGATTTGAGGCATGCAAGTGCTCAAGCTTGAATTCGTTGGTCCTGGCAAATGGAACCAAAATGTAGAGGGAGCTCACTCTCAACTGGCAAGACCCACGGACTGCTTACTACTTCAAGCATTTCAAGTGAGCAGAAATGGTTATATCTCACCTAGCCAACATGCCTTCAATCCTACTGGGGTGTAGTGAGCTTACCTCGATGTCCGAATGAGTATCCTCCTCCCTTAAGCAAGCTGATAGCTCCACGATTCCTGATGTGAGCTCAAGCAACCTCAAGCCTCCACCTCCAAGCTCCATCCTCCATAGCTGTGTGTGCAAGACAAGAGAAGAGAAGAGAAGAAAAAAAGAAGAGAGGAGATGATGGAGAGCTTCTTCTCCAAGATCCCTTACCCTCACACTCTCACACTCCCTCTCTCAAGCACACACAAGCAAGCAAGAAGGAGAGAAGAAGAGTCCACTTTAGCCACACACCAAAGAATGACCTTCTTCATTCACTTTTTGCCTTTTATACAAAAATCTAAATCCCTTTTGGACGGTCCCTTTTTTACATGGACGGCTAGGCCGTCTTTCCTATTATCCTCCTATCTTCCAAGCTTCCTTCCTATTGCCCGTCTACCTTTAATATTTGCACAAGAGGGAGCTTGGCTCTCTTGTACAAGGATTTTGGCTGCACCTTTACATTCAAAGGTGCGCCTTCTATTTTTTAGCACTTTTTATCCTTCGGTGACTTCGCCTTGGACTTCTTGTGGCCATGCATGCGCTTTTGGGCGCTTCCAAGTCCGATTCCCTTCTGGGCCACCTCTTTTAGCTCCAGACTTGCACTTTTCCACTTTTTTCACTTTTTCCACTTTTTCTTGTGTTGAGGTTAACATTTGTCGTTACAATAATATAACACTTTCATGCAGTCAATAAAGGGTATATTGGTCCAAAAAAATTGATATCCTATTTGTTGAAGGGTAACATAACTAAAATAGGATTCAGTGGGTGCTTACAATTCTCCCTAGCATCATGTATTTGACAGACATCACAACGCTTTACATAATTGAAAATATCCTAGAAAATCGACGGCCACCAATATCCAATACAGAGAGCTTTCTAGGTTTCAAGTTGTCCATCAAAATGTTCCCCACATGCTGAATCAGGGCATTCCTCAAGAATGAATGGTACCTCATTAGGTACTACACATCGACGATAAATCTTGTCCATACCTTTTCGAAACAAGACACCTAATATAATTGAAACGTTGCGCTTACTGCTTAATCGTTCTCTTCTTAAACTTTGATAGAGCAATCCCAAATTGTGGGAGCTTTCGCTCTACCGCCAAGACCCACGGACCGCTTATTGCTTCAAGCGTTTCAAGCGAGCTCTAATGGCTATCTCTCACCTAGCCGACGCGTTGTCGATCCTACGAGTGTAGTGAGCTTACCTTGATGCCAATGTGAGTAGCCTCCTCTCTTGCACACCTCGGTAGCTCCACGATTCTTGATGCTAGGTCAAGCATCCTCAAGCCTCCTCCATCTCCAAGCTCCATCCTCCATAGCCATGCGCGCAAGAGAAGAGAAGAAAAGAGAAGAGAAGGAGAGAAGAGGAGATGGTGAAGAGCTTCACCCTCTTGATCCCTCACTCCCACACACTCACTCCCTCACACTCTCACACTCCCTCTCTTAAGAGCACACACAAGCAAGAAGGAGAGAAGAAGAGAAAAAGATCAAGACTATTTTTGCCACACACCAAAAGAATGAGCTTCCATTCACTTTTTGAACTTTATATATACAAACCCTAAAATCCCATGGGCACCTATCCCCTTTTTTACATGACCGGCCATTGTGGCAAGGTCTCTTTTCCATTTCCCTCTTCTAGCCTCATGCCTTTAGCCTACACCCGTCTAATATTTTACAATTGGCACAGGAGGGAGCTTGGTGCTCTTTTACAAGAGTTTTCCAAGTTTTTGAGCCGCCTTTCATTTAAAATTGCGCTTTCTGTCCCGGCTTAGATTTAGCGGTCGCCTGCGTGTCTTTGCTCTTTTTTCGTGTTTTTTTTGCTTTTTCCTTCATTTTCTGCCATCTTGACTCGGGGTTACCATTACCCCCTTCTAGACGGGTGCCAGTCCCATGGCACTTCTGTGTTGTTGCAGAGTGGTAGGCAGTTGGACAAATGATGATGTAAAGGGGAGGGCCACGTGGAGATTTAGGTGCTCGTGGAAGCTGAGGAATGATGGTTGTCGGAGAAGTTAAATGGATAGCAAGTGGTTGACGAGGCCTCCGAAGTTGGTGGTTTGTTGCTTTCTGTGTGCTCTACCTAAGGGGAGTGTCTACCATACCATGTTAGTGTGCTGTGCTCGTGCTAGTGGAATGGGGAGGTGGGGCTTAACCGCAGGCAAGCCTGGGTGATGTCCCACACTTGAGGACCCCATTTGTGCCAAGGGAGGTGCGGTGCAAGTGGCTTAGGGTGACAGGTCTAACCATAGGCGAGTGTTACCTCCCTAGGTATGTCCTACCCTTGATGTGCCCTAAGGGTGAAGTGGGGGAGAAAAAGGGGCTAGGGGGTTAGGAGCGGAGCCGGCCGACCGAAGCCACTAGGCGCACCTAACTTGAGAACCCATAGGTGCAGTGATAGTGCTTATGTGGTGATTGAGTGCTTCTACAAGTGAGTGCTTGTGTTATCATGCTTTCTGGTTTGCCTTTCTTTCTTAGCTTTTCTCTTTTTGTACGTTCTTTGCTTTGCTTTTCTTTTCTTTTCTTCTCTCTTAAAAAAAGAAGAAGTTGTTAATAATGTCAAGATTGTGGGAGAGAAGGAAGGAGTCTCACTTGTGGCTTTCTCACTTACACAATGGGGGAATACACACAAGGGTGGAGGCTGAAAACAATTTTCCTCTTCTTAGTTTGTGTAAGCAAAAAAAAAACTCTAATACAGAGAAATAGAAGAATCCTATATATGGGTCTCAAACTAAACTCAACTAACTAAGGTGGTAGACTAACTGAGCCACGAACTAGAGTAGATAAGAATAGTTGTCATCTAGCTATTATTCATAGGTGGTGTACCAACCGCATCTGCAGCTAACAAGTCGGTGACATAAATGCACAATGGTCACCCTGGCATATCACGAGTGGAGCTCGATATCTCAACACTCCCCCTTGAGCTCAATCCCAATTCTTGCACACCAAGCAGGTCTCTGAACTTACGCAGCTTCTCTGCGCCCAATGCCTTTGTGAATATGTCAGCTACCTGATCCTCTGTGTTGACATAAACTAGATCAATAAGACCTAGTAAAACCCTCTCTCGCACATAGTGATAATGCACCTCAATGTGCTTTGTTCTAGCATGATAGACTAGGTTATTTTCCAAGTGTATACTACTCATGTTGTCACAATAAATGACAAGTGGTCCATCTGTAGGCTGATGCATATCATAAAGTAGCTTATACAAAAAAGCTACCTCACATGCAGCCATTGCTGCACCCCTGTATTTAGCCTCTGTGCTTGATAAGGCAACTGTAGGCTGTTTCTTGCTGCTCCAGGTGACTGTAGCACTCCCAAAAGAGAACACATATCCACTGGTAGATCGTCTATCAGAAATACTACCAGCCCAATCAGCATCAGTGTATCCATGCAGCTGTATCTGAACCCCAGTCTCATAAAATAGTCCATACTGCAATGTGGACTTCACATACCTGAGTATGCGTCTAGCCGCATCCAAATGCAGTTTCCTTGGAGCCTGCATAAACTGAATTACCAATCCAATAGCATAGCTTAAATCTAGCCTGGTAATAGTCATATAAATCAAACTTCCTACTATGCGTCTGTACATAGTAGGGTCTTCCAGAATCTCACCTGCATCTGCGCTCAGCTTCACATTCTGCTCCAAAGGAACTGAAATAGGCTTACATCCTGTCATCCCATATTTGGACAGCATGTCCAATCCATATTGCCTCTACAAGAGCCATATCCCACTTGGTAATCTTATCACCTCAATGCCCAAGAAATAACGCAGCTCTCCCAAATCCTTCATCTCAAACTTCTGCTTCAATAGCATTTTCACATGAAGGATATCTTCATCACTATCACCTGTGATAATTAAATCATCAACATAAATGACAAGCAGCATAATACCTTTCTTTGTTTTTCTCACATAAAGTGAGAAATCTGCCTTGGAAATCTTAAAGCCAATAGTGACAAGATACTGTCCTATCTTGTCAGACCATGCTCTAGGTGCTTGCTTCAAGCCATACAAGGCTTTCTTCAACCTGCAAACAAACTCAGGATGAATAGCATGCACATAACCTGGTGGCTGCTCCATATAGACCTCTTCTTGAAAATCACCATGCAAGAAGGCATTCTTTACATCCATCTGATGTAAAGACCATCCCTTTGATGCAGCCATAGCAATGACTGCTCTTACGGTTGCCATCCTTGCAACCGGACTGAATGTTTCTTCATAATCAATGCCATATGTTTGTGCATAGCCCTTGACTACTAATCTTGCCTTGTATCTGTTCACAGAACCATCTGCATTGTGCTTCACCTTATAAACCCACTTACAACCAATTGCATTCTTATCTTTAGGCAAACGTACCAATTCCCATGTAGCATTTGCTTCCAAGGCATCCATTTCTTCATCCATGGCTTTCTCCCATTTTTCTTTTCCCATGGCTTGCTCAAAAGAAGTGGGTTCTGGTTCCTGTATCACTTTGACTATATAGGCATAGTGAATGGCTGTAAATCCATCATATTTCAGCCTATCCACAGGATACCTAGCTCTGGTAGACCTACGCAAAGTAGGTTCACTTCCAGATACTCTCAAAACATCCCTGGTCTTCCTTACTCTAGGTGTAACAATAGAAGGAATACCCAACTCATCATCGATGCTTTGTTCTGAGCCACTGGATTCACCATCCACATAAGAGTGACCTGCATTCACGTTAAACATGGGCTGATCTACATTCTCTTTTCCTTTTCGTGAAACCTGCATACCACTATTTGCATTGCTTTGAGGAGATTCTCCTGATCTCAATCTGCCTGTCCATGGCAAAGAATGTGAACCACTGCTAGAGGACACTCCAGGTCCACTAATATTTTGTGACTGTTGCTGTGTATTCTATGCAGCATTACCATTTTGTGCATCTACATTATCAATCACATTTACTAGTTTATACCAGCTACTCATCTCATCAAAAACAACATCTCTGCTCACTGTAAACTTACGAGTAGAAGGGTTATAGCATCTATACCCTTTCTGCTTGCAGAGAGTAACCAATAAAGATGCACTTATCAGCTTTTGGATCCAACTTGGATCTCAACTCATCTGGCACATGAACATAGGCAATGCAACCAAAAATTTTCAAATGAGAAATATCTGGTTTCCTACCAGTATACCTCTCCTCTAGAGTCATCCCATGTATTGCTGCAGTGGGAGTCCTATTCATTATGTAGACTGCTATAGCAACTGCTTCAGCCCAGTAAAAATCTGGCAAGTCTTTTTTGTTGAGCATGGCATGAGATACCTCTCCAATATGCCTGTTTTTCCTTTCTGCAATTCCATTTTGTTATGGGGTATGACTGCATGAATATTGCTACTTTATGCCATGCTCCTGTAGGAACCTTGCAAACTCATTTGAGAGGTACTCTCCCCCTCCATCTGACCTTAGACATTTTATTTGCAGGCCTGTTTCTTTTTCAACCATAGCTTTAAGAGTTTTGAAATGCCCAAACACTTCACTTTTCTTTTTCATAAAATACACCCAAACTTTTTGCTATAGGCATCAATAAAAAGTGACAAAATAATGACAGCCTCCAATAGATGTAGCTTTAGTAGTCCACACATCAGAGTGGATTAATTCCAATGGCTTC
The DNA here is from genome assembly GCF_053477565.2 of Lygodium microphyllum. Lineage (NCBI taxonomy): Eukaryota > Viridiplantae > Streptophyta > Polypodiopsida > Schizaeales > Lygodiaceae > Lygodium > Lygodium microphyllum. The sequence continues at coordinate 12,210,278 of NC_141141.1, read as the reverse complement.
TTACTCTCTTGAACATGTCTAGGAAATGGTTTCCTTGCCTGTTTTCCAAATTGACAAGCTTCACATACCTTATGCATTTCCACAACCTTGAATTTAGGCAATCCTGCAACAATATTTTGGGCCTGCATTGATTTAAGTCGCTGTACATTAACATGACCAATGCGTTTATGCCAGATATCAATATCTGCAACTACACCGGTCCCATGTGCAAACATTGCTGCACTCAATTCAAGCATGTCTGCATCCAACGTAAACATTCTGCCCTTCTTCTTTCCTTTTGCTCTGAAGCGACCTTTATTTTTCAGATCCTCAACAAAGCATCCATGAGGATTAAATCTGAACTGCAAGCCCTGCTTGTGAGAAATGCGGGATCTAGAGCATGGCATAACCGGAAGCTATGGAGGATGGAAAGAGAAGTGTAGACTCATGATGAAATGGACACTGTTTGTTACACAAGTGAATTAGGTTCCAAGATTGAGACTTGGACTCATAAACACAATCTTGTGTATGTGGACAATGACATTGACACTTTACTGAAATGAAAAGAGTACTATATCATTGCATTAAGAAAGGAAGCAAGTACAATGCTTTATAGGAAAGTAGGAAACTGCAGTAGGCACCATTGTGCATATGGGATAAGTTAGCCTGCATGTCCTTGACCCTGAGACTTCATACAAAGAGGCTGTTTGAGTGTGATTGCTGATTCTCAACACCCCTCCTCAATCACAACTAGGAAAGGCACAAAGTGTGTAGAGGCTGTAATGAGAACCACCTGCAAAGTGTGGGCATACCACAGACATGGCAAAACACCAGAGGCTGTCGCAGAAAAAGCTAAGTGTGGGTACCATAAACATGGTGGACATCCAGAGGCTGTAACAGGGGCCTCACAAAGTGTACAGGGACTGTAATGCCAAGTTACATAAGGAGTTTACAAAGCTTATGGCAGGAAGCATTAGGGCAAGGAAAATACAAGGCTATTAAAACAGTCTATCAGAATTATGAGAGTACAAGGACTGATGAGTCTTGTCTTTCCGATCCTGGTGGTCTTCATCTTCATCTTCTTCTTCCTTTGCTCCATTTTCCTTCTTCTTCTTTGACTGCGACTAGATAGGCCTTTTGGGATCTCTTTCTTGCGTGGCAGAACTTCTCGGTGTGTCCGGTCCTTTTGCAGAAGTCACAAAAGAGCTGATCGTTCTTGCCTTTGTACCTGTTGCCAACATATAATGCATGCTCATCTCTAGAGGTACTTGGTTCTTCTTTGGTTTTTAGCTTCTTTTCTTCTTCTAATAGTGATGCCTGGATATCAACAAGTTCAGGATTTGGCATGTTGATTAAAGTTGTTGATACATTATTATATTCAGGAGGCAAGCTCTTAAGTAGAACACCGATGCAAACATCTTCATCCATTTTAATGTTTATTCCTGCAAGTTGGGTTAGGAGTCCTTCCATGTAATTAAGATGTGTGGCAAGTGATGTGCTTGACTTCATTTCAAGCCTGAAGAACTCAATCAGGAGACCATACTTTGATGATTTAGATTGTGCACTGAACAGGGTGTCAAGTCTTTTCCATGTATCCTGTGAGGTCTCACAGTTATCCACATGATGGATATAACTGTCGTCTAGCTCCAATTTGATAATGGCCTGAGCTCTGTCATCATTCTTTTGCCAAGTAGTTGCAAGGTCCGCGTCCCGAGGTTTCTTCTCTTTGCCATTTGTGATGGCCCAGAGACCCTTCTTCATCAGGATGAGCTTGATGCGGGTTTGCCAAGTGTGGAATCCGACTCCTTTGAATCGAGCATTTGGAGAGTCTTTGCCCATGTTAGATTTACGGGAACAGTAGCAAATCAACTTCAGACTTTATTAGATTTGAGCAATAGAAGAATTGATTGAGAGACACAAGTGCTAAAAAGCACTAACTGAGTGTCAATGAATACCAAATCTGCAAAAGTCTTTTACTCCAAGTGATCTTTCCTTTCTTGATTTGATGCTGATGCCTTCAGATCTGAGTGACAGTACTTTAACGAACTTCAGAGAGTATTGCTCAGTGATTAAAATCACTGTTGATAACTTCAGTGAGAGAAACAGTGAAAAATGTCAAGATTTTGAAGCTTTTGGCTATGGTGGAATTAGGGTTTCTGAGACAGGGGCCTGGTTTTTTTACTGATTACAGGAGCTACAGTGGATCATTTTCAAAACTTTTTATATGCCTAGGAAGCTGATTTCATGGGCTACAAAAGCCCTATCAAAATCGTCAACATCGTGGACAGTATGCAGCACGCAGGAGCCGCGAACAGAATCGGCGCAGTCTGGGGCAGCGAGGTCGAATTTGTGCAATGCCAGAGCTGTAGCTTGCCAATGTGGTTGTTTGTTGTGCCAGGATGAAGCGCCTTGAGCAGAGGAACAACTCTCCAGAAGAAATCGTGGGCTGAAATGGCCTGGTTGAAGAGTTATGGAAGCTCCAAGCAAGGTAGGTCCTGTCTGGCTATGGCAGACACAGAGCAGAGATTGGGGATTTTCACAATGCTGAGCTCCAGATGGTCCAATGTCCTGGATTGATGTGATACAGGGAAGCTTTATGAGTTGAAGAATACTTTTCTAGAAGGAAGCCCCAAGAGATTTGACTTGTGGAGTGAGATATAAGCAGTTCAATCTGACAGGGTGCTGCTGGCTATGGCTGCCATGGAAGCTTCAGTGAGAGTAGAGTTGGGAGATGAAGTCATGAGCTGACATTGAGCTAGACTGAGGTTGAAAGGAATCAAGAGAGGCTAGACAAGCAATGCCATGCCCAACTGGGCTCTGATACCATGTGAGAAATGCGTGATCTAGAGCATGGCATAACCGGAAGCTATGGAGGATGGAAAGAGAAGTGTAGACTCATGATGAAATGGACACTGTTTGTTACACAAGTGAATTAGGTTCCAAGATTGAGACTTGGACTCATAAACACAATCTTGTGTATGTGGACAATGACATTGACACTTTACTGAAATGAAAAGAGTACTATATCATTGCATTAAGAAAGGAAGCAAGTACAATGCTTTATAGGAAAGTAGGAAACTGCAGTAGGCACCATTGTGCATATGGGATAAGTTAGCCTGCATGTCCTTGACCCTGAGACTTCATACAAAGAGGCTGTTTGAGTGTGATTGCTGATTCTCAACACTGCTCAACCATTTGACCAATAGAAACCAGGTTCTTGGTGATATTCGGGACATGAAATACATCCGACAGGTATTTCTTTTTCCCATCCTGCATAGACAAAGGAATTTTTCCAATTTGCACAATAGGATGTGCAGTATCATCACCAATCTCCACAAATCCTAGTTTTTCCATTTTCCTTGCATCTTGCATCTATTCTGCATGACCTGTCATGTGGTTTGATGCACCTGAGTCAACATACCACACATCGTTGCTTTCTTCTGCACTTGTCATAGAATTGGTCATGTGCTGCACCATAAACAAATGCTCATTTCTGTCATCACCCTGTCTAGTAGAAGATACATAATTTCCTTGTTGCAAATTTTCATTCATGATGTCATTCTGCTTTTTATAGCAGTCTTTAGCCATATGACCCATTTTACCATAGTAGTAGCATTCAACATTGTTTTTTGCATTTTGGCCTCTTTGCCATCCACCACGATCTCTTTGGCTCCCCCTGCCTCTAGAGTTACCACGTCCTCCTCCATAGGACTAGTTTTCTTGAGTTTGCTACATATTCTGATTTCTACCACAGCCTCTAGATCGGCCTCCTCTACCTTTGTCTCTACCTCTTCCAGCATTTGAGTAGAAGACAGCTTCTTTTGAAGTTCCTTCTGAAGAAGATGCACCACCATTTCTCTGCTCCTCAGAAATTAGAAGAGCAATCAACTCCTCAAAATTAGGAAATCTTTCACGGACGGAAATGGATGTTCAGAACTGTGCATAATCCTTTCCTAGACCATTCAAGGTCACAAAAACTAAATCATCATCTTGGACTGGTGACCCAATGGAAGCAAGTGTATCTGCAATCTTCTTCACCTTCATGTGGTAGTCGTTGATGCTCATACTTTCTCTTTGCACATTGTGCAACTCTTGCTTGAGATGCATTTTCCTGGCTTGCGTATTTGTGCTATACATTTTTGACAAAGTATCCCATGCCTCCTTTGGCGTACTTGCATCCTGAATATGCACAATCATAGAGTTTGAAATACTGATAGATAGCCAGCACATAACTTTTCTGGCTCTCTCATGCCATCCTTTAAATGACTGCATTTGCTATTGATTGGGAACATCAGGAAGAACTGGTTCTTCTTCATTTCCTGCAACAAATTCCCAATATCCTTTTCCCATAAGGAAATTCGTCATCCTAAACTTCCATGCTTGGAAGTTGTTCTTGTCAAGCTTTTCAGTGATGACAATCTGTGAAAGAGAATTAGACGCCATTACAGAACACTGCAAAAAATTCTGTCATTGCAAAAAACATAGCTTCAGCCTCACAAGGGCAAATCTGTAAAAAACATAGCTTCAGCCTCACAAGGGCAAATATGCAAAACTGACGAAAGTGGTATTTGACTACACAGTCACTTCTTAGTGACGATTTTGCATCAACAGGCAACAAGGATGATTCTGTAACTCCCAACGTCTCTGCGCACAGGCATACAATGCAATTTCTACGGTAACTTTTCACCGACCTGTAGAATAGTGGTCGCACAGCAAAAACATGGCCTTTTCCTGAGTGCATGTGGAAAACTTCCCCGCCTCCAAAACAGGCCCCGAAATGGCCTCAAATAAAAAAAACAGGGCAACTAGGGGCTAAAGCCCTCACCCGTAGCATATACTGCCCTCTTGCTACACAGCGAAGGGCGTCTCAATCTGAGACAATGCACTCTTGCACTTTCCATTGTGCTACCTGCAGAGACTTGCTTCCAAACTCGAAAAATGAAAGCAACACTAGTCCTCTTACCAGAACACCACGAACTTGGTTTGCTTTCTTGAGCTCCTTACCACGAACTAGGCTCTGATACCATGTCAAGATTGTGGGAGAGAAGGAAGAAGTCTCACTTGTGGCTTTCTCACTTACAAATGGGGGAATACACACAAGGGTGGAGGTTGAAAACAGTTTTCCTCTTCTTAGTTGTGTAAGCCAAAAAAAAACTCTAATACAGAGAAATAGAAGAACCCTATATATGGGTCTCAAACCAAACTCAACTAACTAAGGTGGCATACTAACTGAGCCACGAACTAGAGTAGATAAGGATAGCTGTCATCTAGCTATTATTCATGGGTGGTGTACCAACCGCATCTGCAACTAACAAGTCGGTGACATAAATGCACAACGGTCACCCTGGCATATCACGAGTGGAGCTTGATATCTCAACAAATAAGGGAAGAAGTTACAGAGGAGGATATGGCTACTGTTGCTCACTCTGATCATGTTGGGAAGGAGGTTGGGGTTTGCGGGATCTATTAAGGAAGGCTCGGCTTTGCAGATACCTACGTAGATCGAGGGGGGTTTGGAGTGTGGTGGTGGAGAGGAAGGGATGATTACAAGTCAAAAATCAGTTGTCGCTCATATCCTATAAAAGGGCTAGGCAAAACGAGGGTAGGAGCATGGCTCGCATCATGAGACGGGCCATGGCACAGCTATCAATCATGTTAGGATCAAAGAAGAGAGGGGGTAAGTTGCGCTCTTGCGGAGTGGGATCTATCCTAAGGAGAATTCTAAGTAGGCAAAGGTAATTACAAGTGGTGATAAATGCTGGGTCAGGGCAAGAGGAGAATGTGTCTAGGAAGTGTACAATGGCATTACATAGATCACTAGGGGTGAAGGTAAGAGCATCCTTGTGATTTGTACAATTAGGGTTGTAGATGATTGGGAAATCGTACCTTCCATGGGCACTTGGGTCAAAATCGACTCCAATCCTCCGAGGGTACAGCATGTGTGTGGGATCATTATGCTCGGAGGGGAGTATGTTGCAAAAGGTCATCCAAGTGTCCATATTCATCAAACATAGCCTTCTCCTCCATAGAGGCTGGCTTTCGAATCCTGGCATAGATCTTGGAGGTCTGAATACCTTGTTCTGCCAGTATTCGCTGTCTACATTGCTCCATGCAGTCGGATGCTACTCTCTTTCCAGCAACCACCTATCTCTTAGCCTTCCAGTGACACCTATGACTTTGTCCACCGCATTAATGGGTAAAACTCTTCTTAAGTTCATGGGGAAGCTAAAAGTGAAGTCATAGGGTTATCTATTCAACTCCTACTGCTCCCAGGCAGTGATGTCTGCTTGGAAGCGTGCAGGGCGCTCTTCTAGGGTGGCCGGAATTGGCACTGCTGCTGCTATCACTGGTCGAGCCCTCTGTCTAGCCCTGACCTCTTCAATAAGCTTCCTCTATCTTTCTTCTTGAGCGGCTGCTCTCTTTGCAGATGGGTCAGTGGTGGGCGGCTGGTCTTTTGGTGGTGGCAAAGGGGGTGGATGGACCAACTCCTCCTCTTGAGGCCCCATTTCGAAATTGAAGTTGGTCTCATCCCCCTCTTGCTGTTGCTCTTGCTGCACTGCCTCTGTTGTGAAGCCCAATGAGTCTATCTCTTGGGGAGATAGCCCTGCCTCTAGTAGTGAATTACGTTGTTCTTCCAGGCTTGGGCTGGCTCTTGTCATTCGAGCTAGCAGCTGTAGTCATGCTTTTAGTGCGCTGCGTGCCATACCTAGTTTCTTGCAGGCTGTTTCCACGGTCTCGTTATCTTCTGGCACTGTTACGTCCAGCAGGGTGGTCATGAAAGCACGTTGTTGAGCATTTAAGCTCATGAAGACGACACCTGCCCTATTTTCTGCCATTAGTTTATCTTTCTCCAGCTGTCCTAGGCATTGGGCGAGAGTCTTCACCCACCTTTCATTGTGAGCGGCCCACTCCTCGTCCCTCTTTCTCATATCCTCCAGACTCTCGCCTTGCCTTTGAGGCAGCACTGTCAGTCTCGCTGCTCTTGGTCTTGTATGTCCTTCTTCAGCTGTACCTGTTTCTCTTGCTCTGCACTCAGCTCCTGTTTTAACTTTTCTATCTCTTGCTCATACCTACGAGCCCTCTCTTCTCGTACCACCTCTAGGTCATTCGCAGCCTTATGGATCTTCTCCCCCTGGGCCTGCAGATCCTCGCAAAATCCTATAAGTTTATCATTTCGCTGTCTTAAAGATGCCATGACCTCGGCGTCTTCACTGGCCTTGGTCTCATACTCGACTTCCGCATCCTCCTTTTCCTGGAGCTGCCCTTTCAGCTCATGTAGTTCTCTCTGAGCTGCGGCTAGCTGCCTCGTTGTTTCTAGCTAAAAGGCAGCTCTAGCCTCTTTCTTAGCTTCCAGCTGAGCAGCCGCTGCTTTCTTCTCTTCCTTCGCCTTTTCCAGTTGAGCTAGCAACTGCTTCACGTATTCATCATATTCTTGTGCTGGCATGCCTGTTGTGGGGACGGAGGTGGTGGAAGTTTCTATTTTTTGCCTCTTTGGGTCCCTTTGCGACTCTGCATTAGCAGCTATAGGTCTCTTAGTTTCGGGTGCAGAGGGCGTGATCTCTCCTCCTCCTTGGCCCATCTGCTTGTCAACCAAAAATTGCACCCACTCCAAGACATTGCTGAGATCGACCTTGGGAGTGGAGCCTTGGGTGGTGGTGCTAGTGGGCGTTGTCGTGATGAGAGTGGCTGGTGTGGTAGGTACAAAGAGAGGGGGAATTGGCACCATTGGTTCTTTGCCTTTTCCTTCTGCTGGGGACGGGGGTGTGATTTCCGGCACACTGGTATTGGGACCAGGTGCTTCTATTCTGCGTGGGCTCTTTGCGCCCTCATCATCTCTTTTGTGCTACTCCTCAATGGAGCGACGGGCGGCCAGCACTATTTCTTCCTCTTCCTTTCTTCTCAACTCCTCTTCAGTCTTCTTCCTCTCCTCCTCTGCCTTCTTTGATTCCATCTCAGCTAATCTTGCCTCCTCTTGCTCCTTCTTTTTTCTCTCCTCCTCATCCTTGAGTGACTCCCTCCGAGCCCTCTCCAGATCTTCTTTTTCATTTTTCTTGCGCTCTTCTTCCCTCTTTCCATGCAGGGCTTTCGTTCTTTGTTTTGTGTGCCTCTGTGGGCTGCCCTGGGACTCTCCCGCTTCGTCTTTGTCAGTCTCTGTTTCATCTGAAGACCTGTGCTATTCTTCTGTGTAAGGTGGGGGTTGTGACGGTGACTCGTCACTTCCTTCTTCATCTCCCTTCTTATCTTCTTCTTCCTGTCCTTGCCCTAGCGCTTCTCAGATTATGGTAGTAAGGACGCCTCCAAACCCTATGGTTGAGGCCTTGGAGGACGATGCCTTGCGTGCTGATCTGGACGATGGGGATTCTCCTCCAGTGGCTCTTCCTCCCGTTGCTAGAGCCTTAGCTGAAGCCTCTATGGTTCTCCTCACAAACCCGTTCAGGTTTACCTCGTCCAGTGATTGTGCCGCAATGCTGCCGAGCAGAGGCACGTTGATCTGGCTCATTATGCTGTTGTACCTCTGGCTCGAGAACAAAGTGTGCACCATTTTTGCTTGCAGCTAGATATCTAGGTTTGGGATGTCTGCCAAGCTAATCCCATCGTTGGTATGGACCTTCACCTTGCCAGTTCCCAACATGGTGTAGACGTCCCTCTTCGGCTTTCTTTCCACTTTATTTGGCAGCCCTAGTGCCCTCTCCACCAATTCCGGGGTCAGCTCAATCTGTACTTGCCGGGTAGCTTCATTCTCGCGCACCGTGATGGTGCCTCTGTTTCTGTTAAAGGTGCGCAAAAAGTCTGCGCACTGGGTATAGTCCACCCTCTGGCCCACTATTTCTAGGTATTTCTGCAGATGGCACTGGTCTATAATCTGGCGCACTGCCCGCTCTTCGATGGCCACATCTTCAAGGTTGAAGATGTGACGGAACTTCAATTGGTTAAAGGCTCTAGTCTCCACCGTGAGCCCGTACTTTGCGTTGCTCCTCCTCCGAGAAGGGGAGCTTGACAGCCTTGTCCTGGCTTGCCATGATAGATGCCTGCAAGTTTAGCCATTTCCACTATTAGTGCTTTTTGACAAGTAACTTGCTGAAAGAAGAAATGCGTAACAGATTTTATTGATCTGAAATATTTTGAGTATAGCCTTAACTTTTCTTTTACCATTACATTTTACCATTGCATTTCAACTTTTATTAACATTTCATACTTGGTTCACTTTTTAAATTCCACCTTACCCCCTCCCCCTTTGGAACGAGAAGAATTAGTCCCAAGATTGGAGGTTGAGAGGACTAGGGCATTCAGTATACAAAGCATCGGTCTATTTGCGCAGGACCCAAGCATAGAAGTTGGGGTTGTACTCTAGCTGAGCTTCACGGTCTAATTCGAATGGACGGATACCCACGTGCGTGATGTATGTCAGAACATCGGTTAGGAGATCGCCAGAATCGACGTGACTAGCAATGTGGAGTTCTTCCTTTGTTAAGAGGCGGTCAAGGTAGGGATGCCCCTTGATGTGCTCTTCCATGGGTCGGCCACGAAGAGTGGTTAATACTCGATACGGGGTTGGCACGATGTAAGTGGGATCGTACTCTGCTGTTTTGATTGCACGGCGCTACTCAGCGTTGGTCATTATGTGGCACCCCTCAACTTCCCATTGCAGCCTAAGAGTGTACCAATGCTTCAAAAACGTGGAGTTAGTATCAGCGAGCTTGGATAACTCTGTGATTTCCTGATCAGTGATAGCAGATGTGGTTCGCTGATCGTAGGATGTGATGAGACATTGTTTAATGGCTTGCTCTTTGGAGATCTCACTGTTGAGCAACTCAGCAGCAGAGCGAGAAGCTTTTGCAAATGCGAATTCAAAGGTCTCCCAAGAGCAAGGCATATTGCACACTTTCGTTGCAAAGGGTTCTTCTAATAGACCTAAGTCCAAGCGGTCGTAGCTGAGGGCTAGCGACATGAAGGTGGCATCGAGTCATTTAATGCATTCCACTACGTCATCCCCGGTGTCCTCAGCAAGGTCAGTGTGGCTAGCGCTAGAAAGGATTTTCGTTCATAGGAGGGTGTAAGGCCGACGGGTGGTCGAGGTTTGCTAGAACTAGAGGCCTTGACAATACAGAGTTGCGGTTGGGAGTTTCCTTGAGCCTGCAGTTGGGTTGTTTGGAATATGGGTGGATTAGGGTCAGTGATGGACCTAAAAACGGGCCGGCACTGGCTCATGCACTAGCCGGGCCTCGTCCCTATGCACAAGACAACCCCTCGGCCTCGCGGCCAGGAGCGTCTATCAAAATCTCTGCCTTCCTAAACATTGCATTTGTAATAGTTGTAGTCCAACTGATCCTAACTCAATATTAGTCCTCAGAGGGAGTCCCTTTCACATAGCCAAAAGGCTCGAATCACATACACATGGGGTTCCTCCTATGGCTAAATTCCATCAACCCTCTGCGACTCTACTACACCTTGGGGATTGGCCCCTCGATGCGTCGCTCAACATCTAAACATTTCGCACACAAGTCGCTCAAGGTACCAAATAAGCGTGTCCAGGAGTGTACCATTTCTTCCTCACTTGCTTTCCCCTTTAGGACCCGCATCTACCTACAGCATGGGTACCTCACTATCTCTCATCGTAGGTCAGGTTCCAATAAACCAATTGCAATGCCTGTCCAGGAGCTGATCACTGATATTTTTTAAATTCTTTTCATGCTCTATGCATTTGGTGGATGCCTAGTGCTCAAACATTTAGCAAAGCAGTATCGTGCACAAGTGCAAAACCATTCTTTTAATGGTTTCCAACTACCGTTCGTGCTTCGTTGCATGGGCCTAGCACCGAGGTGATCCTCGTGCTACTAAGCTCTTAATTTTAATTATCATCCGTCCTAAATGCTATGCATAGAAATCAGCAACTTCTCCATCATCTCACACGGCATTCAGACATATTTCAACTTCTCTACCCTTCCCCGTTTAAATATTGCGTCGTTGCATAGATTTATGGGCATTTTACTATCATTTTATGTGAAAAAACCGGAAAAAGACACACTAGAACAAGAAGGTGGGGTTGAACTAAGGCAAATCCTCATGCTTCAGTTCCCACAAACATTCACAAACATTGCTCTTATTTATCCTTATTTTCGAAGCCCAAAATATATTTTTCCCCTATTTTTTAGGGTTTTTCCACCTTTTCTTGTATTTTTCCTTATTTTTTACATTATTTAATTACTGAAAATTCAAAACAGGTTATGGGCTGTGGCCCTTAGTTCCTTCTTGCAGAAAAATGAAAGTTTAGTTGATGTTCCTATTTACTTTCCCATTTTTATGCCAAAAACCATCATTTCCCCTTGTTTTTCATATTTTACGTGTTTTAGCATATTATTTTGAACCACAAGATGCATATTTTCCTTAATTTCTGATTATGACCAGCAAGAACTCATGGAAAAAAGTAATATGCACAATTTTTAGCCCACATGAACAACATTTCATCAATCAAAAGCCATAAAATCCCAAATTTCCTTTGAAAATTTTGAATTACCGCTTATTTGCGTGTTTCGGGTTGCATGTCCATGGCTGCAAATCTGAAAATCAGCAGCACTTCATGTCCAACACAATCACAAATCACCATTTCCAGCCCGTGGAGCAATCCGATCCATGCCGGACAAGCCTCCATCATTCTTTCTTCTTCCTTCTTCTTCCCACATGAACTTGCCTTTAGAAGAGAGAGAGGGAGGAGAGAGAAAGACTGAAATCAGAGATCTTCAAAGAGAGCATCATTTGACGGGCGAAGGGTGGCAAAATGATTGGCATCCAGGAGGGAATGAGGGGCAATGATGATTGGCAGGGGTTGTTTGCAGGCTGCATGCTTGATCATCAAGCATGATGGCACATTTTTTGGACGTGATGGCGCCTTCATCTTCCTCTTTCTCTCACCACGATTTTGCATGCTTCATTTCATGTGACTTTTAATCTTGCGCTCCCAAGAGTCACTTACTCTTTTGGGCCAAATTTTGTCCACCCCTTCGCATCTTGATCGGTTTCTTGGCCATTTCCCCGTCCGGACTCGAAATCGAGCTCTGAAAAATCCTGGGCGTCCGGCTTAGCATCCCGCATTGGCCAGTAGCTCCTGTCAACCCGCACGACTGTCTGAAAAATTATGAAAAATCAACAAGTGTCACTCGGGCGCCTTTAAAGCACTTTGGCGCTTAAAATCGTCCTAGATCGAGCCGCCGCCTTTGACGGTGAATATTTTTCCCTTGATATTCATAATTTTTTGCTATTTTTAAGCACTTCTCGTCACCTAAATTCCACTCTCAGTCAGCCACAATAGATGGACTGCTGCATTCAGGTTTGCTTTGGGGAGTCGGATTGACTTGGTCGGATGAGGCCTCCTATGACGGTGGCTGTTGCTTGGGCCGATAGGCCTGTGTGACTCTCTTGGGCCGAAACGTAGATGAGTCGGATGGCTGGGGCTCTGGAGAGCACTGCAGCTTATGGTTTTGAGGTGTTATGGGACGTGGGCTGATCAAGCTTGAGGGTGGTGTATGAATAGTGCCTCTGGCCATGGGGGCCTTAGGGATCCACAGCCAGGTATTTCCCTTGTAGTAGCCTTGCGCATGCAAGAGGGCTTTAGGGACCCATCTTTGCTTGATCACGTGGCGCTTCCTGTGATTGCGTCTTGGCCTCCTAGGTTTAGAGTTCTGGGTCTTATGAGGATAGGAGCGTCGACTCCTAGGCAGTTGTTGCGGCTATTTAGGCACCCATTGAAGGCGAGGCTGTTGGGCCTTAGCTTTGGCTGCTGTGGGTTGCGGTTTATGGAAGTCGGGGAGTGGCGGCTGCGCACTACCCCCTCCTTAGTCTTGCCTACGGATGTTTCTACCGGTGGCTTTGCGGACGGTGATGGTGTCGCGCAACCCTTGCTGAAAGCTGTGACAATGCGCAGATTGCCTATTGCTAGGTGGATGCGCTGCGACTCATAATCAACATTGCAGTGAGTCTACTTTTTGAAGGTTTGCCCCAGCAGTGACTTCGTGCTTGCGTCTGTAGCACTTGGCAATACGTAAAAAAGCATTGGAACAGTCTTAGACTCGATAGAAACGATGACTCTGCACTTGCCGAGAAGTGCATATGAGTGGGCCCCATATGGGTTTAATTTGGCAGTTGTGGGTTGAAGTAGTGGTTTGCCAAGTTGGATCCAATGACTGTGGGTTAAGACATTGAAGTCTGCTCCCTCGTCGATCAAGGCATTCAAAGCTCATGTTTGCTTGGCAGTGACCGTGATACGGAGGTAAGCGGGTTCTACGGCTTCCTCATCCTCTTAGTTGATGTCAGTGATTGTAGCTACTCGTACTTTGACCGGCGGTTTTAACAATGGTGGCTCATGCAAAGGATGCGTGGGAGGGTAGTACTTCTTGACACGACTGCCATTGAAGAAGCCTATTCCCTCACCCTCTAGTGTCTCAAGCTCGACATTGCCGGTTTGGCTGATTGCACGAACCTTGAAGGGTCCAAGGCCTCGAAATTTCATTTTCTATTTATGTCCCTTAACTGAGTAAAGGAGCACTAAGTCACCCTGTAAAAAACTCGTGCTGCTTGACATGCTTGTCAAACCAACTCTTTCTCACAGATAAACGCGTGGGTGGCTAGAAGACGAGTCTCTGATAGGCATTCAAGCTCGACCAGGCATTGCGTCCATGCCTCCTTCCCTTCCCATCGTTCTTGAAGGGCTATTCTCAGGCTAGAAACAAAGAATTCTAAGGGTAGGATTGCTTCTGTTCCATAGGTCAGCCTGAATGGGGTTTGACCGACAGCCATTTTATAAGCTGCGTGGTAAGCCCACAAAGCTGCCATAAGCTTGTTGTCCCAATCACTGCGTGAGGCCAAGACTACTTTGGTCAGGACATTGACAAGAATCTTATTCATGGATTCTGCCTGACCGTTTGCCTAAGGGTAGTATGGCGATGATTTGCGATGGATAATGAGAAAGGTGGACAGGAGTTGCGCTATCACTTAATTGATGAAGTGCGTGCCTTGGTCACTAACCAGCTCGATGGGGCAGCCGAATCGTGAGATCACTTACTCCCATAAGAACTTGGTAGTTGTCCTAGTGTCGTTTTTACGTGTGGCTCTTGTCTCTGCCCATTTCATGAGGTAATCCATGGCCACAATGATGTACTTGGCTTGTGAGTACTGCGCCGCAGGACTAATGGGTCCTATGAAGTCGATTCCTCATTTTTCAAAGGGTTGTCGAGCAATAATTGGGATCAACTCCATTTGATCCTTGCGAGTTGGGACTTTTGTCCGTTGGCACTCGTCACAATGCTTGACGAATCATGTGGCATCGCAGAAAAGCGTGGGCCACCATAGTTGAGACTACAGCACCTTCCATGCTATCGTGTCTCGGCTAAAGTGTCCTCCCGCAATGCCGCTGTGTGCCTCCGAGAGCACATCGTGCATCTCATGCTCACATACGCATCTACACAGCAATCCTTCTTGCCCTAGCCTATAGAGTTGGCCTGCAATCAGCTGATAGGGCTGGACCTTAAGGATTAAGCACCTAAGTCGGGCTTTTCTATTGGTCGCTCAGGTAGTTCGTGCTCAAGCACTTGGACTATGTCATCCACCCAATATGGTGTTATATCAGCCTTGAATAACTCTCTCTCACTAGACAGGTTAAATAGATGGGCCATCGAGCTATGTGTCCTATAGCACAAGGTTTGTTTATGAGATAGAGCAAGGCTTGATGGTCCACAAAGAAGGTAAAGGGTGTGGCCAAAAGATAATGACAGAATTTCTTCATAGTGAACACCATGGCTAATCCCTCTCTTTCTATTGTCGAGTAGTTCATTTCCGTCTCAGTGAGTTGTCTGCTAGCAAAGCTCATTGGATAATCTAAGTTGTGTTCACCAGGTTGGCACAACACTACCCCCACGGCAAACTTAGAAGCGCGTCGATGTGCACATGGAAGGTAATGGTCCAATCTGGAGCTCGTAGAATTGGTGCTATTGTTAGAGCCTTTTTCAATTCTTCATACGCTTGTTGGCATGCCTCGGTCCATTCGAAGACGATCAACAGCTTGTATAATGGTTTGGCGATCAACGCATAGTTCAGTACAAACCGCCGATAGTACCCCGTATGGCCTAAGAAGCATTGAACTCCCTTGTAGTTAATTGGGGGTGGAAGGTCAACAATAACCCTGACCTTTGAGAAGTTAGTGGCAATGCCGTTCTTTGACACCACATCCCCTAAGATGCATCCGTGCTTAACCCAAAACTGGCACTTTAAGGGGTTCAATGAGAGATGATACAAGCGACATCGCTCAAAGACTGTGCGGAGTTTGTCTAAGTGTTCGATCCAGGTCGAGTGGACACAAAGATCGTCAACAAAGACTTCTAACTCCTTGTGAAGCATGTCCTTAAAGATGGTGCACATAAGATGTTGGAAAGTGGCAGGGGCATTGGTCAACCCGAAGGGCATGACTATGTAAGCAAAGACGCCCCACTCAGTGGCAAAAGCGGTCTTGTGCCTGTCCACAAGATGCATTTGCACCTGATTGTACCTTGAGAAGCCATCCAGAAAACTGTAGGCTTCCTTGCCTGCCACCCTCTCAAGCATGTGCTCGGTGTACGGTAATGGATAGTTGTCCCTCTTCATAGCAGCGTTCATCTTCTTGTAATTGACACACACTCGGATTTTTCCATTCTTCTTCATCACAATGACTATGGGCAATACCCAGTCTGTGTGCTCAATTTCGTAAATGAATCCAGCTCTCATCAGCTTGTCAATTTCCTCTTTGACAGCATGAGCATATTTTGGATTCATAGGGTACGGTCGCTGCTTGACCGGGATTGCATCTGGCATCATGGGTATGTTGTGAGTCATGACACTCAGATCTACCCCCTTAAGCTCCTCTAAGGACCAGGCAAACACGTCTATATACTCTCGCAAGAGAGCGACAAGACTCGTTTCTTCTTCATCAGTCAAGTCATCGGTAATGAATACTGGTCGGGGTGTTTCCCCTTCCTGGGCTAAGTCTACCTCCATGACTTTGGTTGGTCCCTTGATTAGTTCGCTCGTCTGCCCTTGACGTTTGGCACCTAACAGAACTACTACCCTATCCCCTTTTTTGAATTTTGTGAAGCGTTTAGGGAGGTCCTGCGGCTTTTGTTGTTCTTCTGTTCGTGTATCCTTGGGTTGCTTTGCCTTTTCCTGCCTTAACCGTCTGCGCCTCAGGTGGACGGGTAGGTCCCCCTTGGTACATCTAGTCATGGGCGGCCTAGGGATCTCTGGATCACTATCCGATTCAGAGTCAAACCCTTCGTCTTCGCTAGAAGAGGTGGTCTCCCCTGGTGGCCGCAGTTCAGATGGTGATTCAATCCTAAGTACTAACCCCAGCTCCCATGTCTACGATTCCCTTTCTTGTTGTGTCACCTAGGGCTAAAACCGGCAAGACCGCATGCATCTCAAAACCTTCCTAGAAGGCATTGACGTGCAAGGATTTAGGCATAGAGTGCAGCGTCAAGCTTGGTATTTGCGTTTCTGCATCATTGTTTTGAGGGTCTGCCGTGACCTGCTCTCGTGACCCTTTAACCCACTGCTTAAGATCTTGCCATAGGTTAGGATGTTGCCTAAGCAGATCTCCTAGGCTAAGTGTTATAGGGGTAGTCACTAGCGTGGTCAGGAGATCGTTGGATACTTGTCTTTCCCCTAACCTAGATTGTCCTGGCCAATAGCCGCGACTGATCTGCAGCTCTGTAGCATTAAGGCTTGGTCTTAGCGGCACTGCTTGTGGCACGGTTGCTTCTACCGACTTAGGTTGGGGCGGTGCTATTGGCGTGCTTACGCTGGAGAGAACATCAATCTCGTCCTCTATGATGGGCTCAGCGTCCTTGAGATGCTCTTGAGCCTCCTTCACCCATTCCTTCACCTTTTCTATGGCCTCTAACTGTCGCTTCGGATGCGGGTATTCCCCTACCTTAGCGCTTCCCTTTTCGGCCGTCTTAGGGACTGAAGTCTTTGCCTCTGCATCTGAAACCTTCTTTCTAGCAGGCAGAGTCGTAGCGCTCTCGGTTTTTAGTGCGAGTTTAGCTTCAGATCTCTTCTTCTTCCGCCTGCGGCTTTTCTTTCCTATCGAGGCTGCGTCAAGATTGCCAGGTCTTGGCAAAGAGATGCCGGCCTGCTTCGTTTGGGCTCAGGTCATGACCCCCAATGGGATAGGTGTGGCCTCCCCATCGAGGTTTTCGACACCAAACAGCCCCAATGGGACAGATGGTACGTTGACTGAGCTAGAAGATGGCTTTCGCTTTGGGCAATCTACGAAGAGGTGGGTGATTCCACACTCTATGCACCTTTGGTCAGCCTTGTCTCTGTTTTGCTGCTCTCTTTTAGGGCAGCGCGACGAGACATGACCGGGGTGACCACAAGTCCAACAGGTGACTGGATCCTGCGTCTGCCCTCCTAGGCCTCTACCTCGTCCTCTTCCTAACACCATCACCGGCACGCGTCGATAGTCCATGAGGACAGCGTTGCCCTCGTCGTCATGCGAGACATAAGGGTATATATAGGTTTCTTCCTCACTTGGCTCTTCGACGTAGTGGACTGGAGCATCGCTCTGTGGATGGGTCACATAAGGACCAGGTGGTCTAGGGATGCCTGTAGGATCTATTTCCATCCTAAGAACGGCTGGCTTCATATCATTAGGCGCGGGAAGGGCCAATGGGGCTCCCCTTCCAAGGAATGGCTGTGGCTTGTTTGCTAGGTAAGGCTGGCCGTAGGGTTGCGAGTACGGAAGTCTTCTTGGTAATCTGCTGAGAGCGGAATTTAGGTGACGGGAAGTGCTTAAAAATAGCTAAAAATTATGAAGATCAAGGGAAAAATATTCACTGTCAAAGGCGGCGGCTCGATCTAGGACGATTTTAAGCGCCAAAGTGCTTTAAAGGCGCCCGAGCGACACTTGGTGATTTTTCATAATTTTTCAGACAGTCGTGTGGGTTGACACAAGCTACTGGCCAATGCGGGATGCTAAGTCGGACGCCCAGGATTTTTCAGAGCTCGATTCGGAGTCCGGACGGGGAAATGGCCAACAAACCGGTCAAGATTCGAAGAGGTGGACCAAAGTTTGGCCAAATGGGCAAGTGACCTTTGGGAGCCCAAGAAATTTTATGCAACATAAAAGATAGCATGAAAACGTGGAGAGAGAGAGGATGAAGGAATCGTGATCAACATGGCACCGAAAAATGCGCCCCATTGTTGATCAATGGAGCATGGCTGCTGCAAACAACCCCTGCAAGTGATGATTGCCCCTCATTCCCTCCTGTATGCAGACTCTATCGCCGCCCTTCGCTCGCGCAATGGTGGCCTGGTTTGAAATTTCTGATTCTAGTCTTTCTCTCTCCTCCCTCTCTCTCTTCTAAAGGCAAGATCATGTGGGGAGAAGAAGGAAGAAGAAAGAATGATGGAGACTTGTCCGGCATGGACCGGATTGCTACACGGGCTGAGAATGGTGATTTGTGATGTTGCTGGACATGAAGGGTTGCTGTTTTCCAAATCTACAGCCATGGATACAAAACCCGAAACACGCGTTTAAGCGGTAAACCAAAAAATTACAAAGGAAATTTAGTGTTTTATGCTTTTGATTGATGGAATGCCGTTCATATGGACTAAGATTTGATTATGTTGCTGATTCTTCTGAGTTCTTACTGTTTATAACCAGAAATTATGAAAAACATGCATTTCATGGCTCGAAATAATGTCAAGAAACCCGAAAACCATGAAAAATGGGGAAAAACAAGGGTTTTGGGCATATAAATGGGGAAAACCGTCGATACACATCAACTAATCTTTCAATTTTGTTGCAAATGAACTAAGGGCCACAGCCCATAAACTGGTTTTCATTTTCAGCAATTTAAAAAATACAAGAAAATGAAGAAAATGGGGGAAAATGATAAAAACACCATGGAAAATAGGGGAAAAATACATTTGGGGCTACGGAAAATACAGAAAAATAGGATTTATGTTTGTTGATGTATAGCAAGGCTGGGGCATGAAGTTATGCTTCAGTTCAGCCTTGTTTATATGTTTTAGTGCGTGTTTCCTTCCTTTCTCCACATAAAATGACAAGGAAACCCTAAAAGAAATGAATGCAATGATGCACTATCAACGGGGAAGGGTAGAGTTGTGGAAAAAAATGGTTAAATGCCGCTGAGCATGATGAATAATTTGCTGATTTTATATGCATTGCATCTAGGACGGAATAATAATGATAAAAATTAAAACCTAGTAGCACGAAGATCACTTCGGTGCTAGGTGTTGCAGCGAAGCACAAAGCGGTTAGAAAGAAAAGCATGAAAGAGATGTTTTGCACTTGCACGCTGCTGGTTTTTAAAATGTTTGAGCACTAGGCATCCACCTCTTTGCATGATCATTTAGAGGAAATTAAAAGTATCAGAGTCAGCTCCTGGATATGCATAGCAATTGTTTTCAGCAGGCCTGTGACCCACCGTTGAGAGCGTGAGGTTCCTATGCTGTAGGATAGACGAGGGTTATAGGGGACAGCAAGTGAGGGAAATGGTACATTCCTGGATACGTTTATTTGGTACCGTGAGCGACGTTTGTGCGAAATGTTTAAATGTTGAGCGACGCATCGAGGGGCCAATCCCCAAGGTGTAGGAGAGTCGCAGAGGGTTGACGGCATTCAGCCGTAGGAGGAACCCCATGTGTATGTGATTCGAGCCTTTTGGCTATGTGAAAGGGACTCCCTCTGAGGAGTAATATTGGGTTAGGATCAGTTGGACTACAACGTATTACAAACGCAATGTTTAGGAAGGCAGAGATTTTGATAGACGCTCCTGGCCGCGAGGCCGAGGGGTTGTCTTGCGCATAGTGACGAGGTCCGGCTAGTGCATGAGCCAGTGCCGGCCCGTTTTTAGGTCCATCATCTGCATTGCGCGACGTCATGGCCAAACCTACTGCAGTTAGCACAAGGTCTTGACCTAGGGTCTGACACTCGGCCGGTAAGTGGTTTCCGCCACAGTACAAGCATTGGATGTGCGGGCACGTTGGTCATCTCAACATGTCTTGCAACTTGGCTAATTCCATCTTGACATCAGCCAAGCCTTGGTCTGTCTCGGTGGCCTTTCCCATATCTTGGGATGATGGGATTGATCGCTCACTAGAGGCTGACGCTCTCTCTGAACCTCGCGAGTTGGTCTCCTCTACATTCGAGCTCTTGGAGCTCTGCTCTTTCAGCTGATCATCGACTCTGATGGCTTCCTCAAACACTCTAGCTATCGCGTCTCGCTGCAAGCTCGAATTGCCTGCCAAAGCCTTATATAACTCCTCATCCTGAATGCCGCTGATGAACACAGTCGAAACTGCTCTTTCAGTCGGTCGCTCGCCCATAGGGATTCTCTTGAAGAGGCTCCTCACATGGGTTACGTAGTCACGGATGTCCTCCTTCTCTTTCTGCTTGACGTTCATCAAGCGTACTAGTAGATTATCGAAGTATCCGGGCTCGGAAAATCTCTTAATGAAGAGATCCTTGAGACTATTCAAATTGGCATGCTCTGCAGCATCTAAGCTCGTATACCATGTCCTACCCTTGTCGCCTAGGCAAAGCCTGAACGCTTGCGAGTGTTGAGTTTGGTTGTTGAGGCTGTTGGCTTCACAGACTTGCTCAAACTGCTCAACAAAGCTATATGGGTCGTCATGAGGTTGGTACTTATCGAGTTGCTTGGCAACAATCGGTATTTTGGACTGGCCCTTTGAGCCTTGGTTCGCCCCTAGTCCTGTGAGTAGCGACGTCGCTAGTGCGGTGGCACTCTGCTATGCTACTGTATTATTGAGCAGCCGCTTCATGAGAAGCTCGCTCAATGTCATGTATCCCTCTAGTGCTCTCTCATGGTCCGTTCGGTTTTGGCCAGCTAAGTTCAGCACTCGCTGCACCTCATGCAGCTCCATGCTTTGCCTTTGGCTCCTAGCCTGCTAATCCCTATTGTACTTGGCTATGCTCTGCAATGCTTTGCGGGCTAGCCTTCTCTCCTCTTCTAGATCTGCGATGATTGCGTCTGTTGTCCTACCACGGTGCTCGTACCGGGTGTGCACGTTGTAACTACTCACCAGTTTGCTGAATAGCATTTGGGAATACGTTTAAATCGAGCTCCTCATTAGACCGATGGTCTGAGCTCTCTTCTGACATGATCAAGTTCTCGCACTCCACTAAGCTGTCGATCAGGTTGAATAGACTTGATAGATCCATGTCGTTGGCGCTCCTTGCTTGGTCCTACTCTGCGCTTTGAAGGTTTGTCTATGTCTTGGTTCTCTCCTGCTGGTGGGTTCCTTGAGTGGTTTTATCTGAGTGAGTTCCTTGAAAATTGAATACAATCCTCAATTTATGATCACTCAGTGTGTGTCGTTTCTCGTGCACTTGTGGTCAATCAGGCTTTCAACTTTCTTATGTGTACTTCAAGTGCGGAATTCAATGTGAGTGCAACAAACAATCTCTATATGCCTTACACTCTCTTGTCTCGTCTCGGGCCTGATAAGCTTTATCGCTCAAGTCCTGGCCATTCTAGCGGATTCTAGGGTCTGCGCTACTTCTTGCTGTTCACTCGGGGGTCGATCACAGGTCCTGCGATTGGATTTCCATTCTCAATGGGTTAGGTCATTGGGGAGTGCTCCAGCACTGTCCCCCTGTCCCTTGGTCGTGACTCCTATGTCGGGAACTGCCTATAAGGCGTTCGCTATGTTGTCTTGGAGCGGGTTGTGCTTCCAGTTGGTCGCGGAGGTCAATTTCTGATGTTTTCTTTTTTCTGCCTAAGGGTGTGTCCGATTTACCAGTGGTCTGATTCTCAGAATCGGACCAGGTGGGTCCGATTTTGAGCTGTCCAATTCTCAGAATCGGACAAGGGTCAAGTGTCCGATTTTCGAAAATCGGACAAGTGGTCCAATCGGACCAGGTGGGTGGTCCGATTGCTCATGTGTCCTAATCCATGGGTCCGATTCTACGAATCGGACATGGGTGGGTCTGATTGCCTCAATCAGACGAGGCGTCCGATCGGACAGGTGGTCCGATTTCCAAAATCGAACAGGGGTTGGTTCGAGTGGTCCGATCGGACAGGATGGTCCGATCGGACGGTTATCTGAGCGTCCGATTCTGAGAATCGGACACTGGATCGGATGTCCGATCCCGCCGACCCGAATGCACTTTCGAGCATGAAATCGTAAAAAATCTTAAGGTATTGATTATTACAAGCTATAAGATTCAGCAGGAATGATGCTGGAGTGATGGGGAAGAGATCTATATACTTGGGGATCGCTGATAGCAATGTAACTCCTCGCATTGATCAATCGAAATGGGTCACCCAAGCTCTATCTCTCTCTCTTTCTCTCTCTCTCTCACTCTCAACTAGTTGCAAATGACGATTTCCCTGCCCTCCAAGAACTTATACCCCTGCTGGACATTACTCGGATGTTACCGATCACTCTCCTTGCGATTCCTACACATTCAAATGAGCATTTCCTCCATTTTCCTCTTGTTTTCCCCGATTTTCTCCCTGTTTTACAGCAGCAAATCCTATGCCTCTCGGGTGCGATTTCCTAATGTTAGCCTACTATAAACGCAACAAGAATCAAAAGCAAAAAACTGAAATAATTTCTCCATGTTTTCCAATCATCAAACAACCAAAATATCCCAAAATACTTGTCTTTGAAGATAAAAAACACCCAAACTTCCTACCTATCTCAAGCTCCGTTTCAGGGATGAATCCCCTACTTTGATGCTCGATATGAGGCACGCAAGTGCTCAAGATTGAATCCGTTTTTCCTGGCAACAACGGAACCAAAATGTGGGAGCTTTTGCTCTACTGCCTGTTGAGATATTGAGCTCCACTCGTGATATGCCAGGGTGACCATTGTGCATTTATGTGCTTTCATTTTTGTGTTTTGGGAGCAAGTCTCTGCAGGTAGCACAGCCGGGAAGTGCAAGAGTGCATTTGAGACGCCCTTCGCGGTGAAGCAAGAGGGCAGTATATGCTGCGGGTAAGGGCTTTAGCCCTTGGTGACCCTATTTTTTTGATTTGAGGCCATTTCGGGGCCTGTTTTGGAGGCGGAAGTTTTCTGTACGCACTCAGGAAAAGGCCCAGTTTTATGCTGTGCGACCACTGTTCTATAGGTCGGTGAAAAGTTACTGTAGAAATTGCATTGTATGCTTGTGTGCAGAGACATTGGGAGTTACAGAATCATCCTTGTTTCCTGTTGATGCAAAATCGTCACTAGGAAGTGACTGTGTGGTCAAATACCACTTTCGTCAGTTTTGCAGATTAGCCCTTGTAAGGCTGAAGCTCTGTTCTTTGCAGTGACATAATTTTTTGCAGTGTTCTGTAATGGCGTCTGACTCTCTCTCACAGATTGTCACTGAAAAGCTTGACAAGAACAACTTCCAAGCATGGAAGTTTAGAATGACGAATTTCCTTATGGGAAAAGGATATTGGGAATTTGTTGCAGGAAATGAAGAAGAACCAGTTCTTCCTGATGTTCCCAATCAATAGCAAATGCAGGCATTTAAAGCATGGCATGAGAGAGCCAGGAAAGTTATGTACTAGCTGTCTATCAGCATTTCAGACTCTATGATTGTGCATATTCAAGATGCAAGTACGCCAAAGGAGGCATGGGATACTTTGTCAAAAATGTATAGCACAAATACGCAAGCCAGGAAAATGCAGCTCAAGCAAGAGTTGCACAATGTGCAAAGAGAAAATATGAGCATCAATGACTACCACATGAAGGTGAAGAAGATTGTAGATGCACTTGCTTCCATTGGGTCACCAGTCGAAGATGATGATTTAGTTTCTGTGACCTTCAATGGTCTAGGAAAGGATTATGCATAGTTTCGGACATCCATTTCCGTCCGTGAAAGATTTCCTGATTTTGAGGAGTTGATTGCTCTCCTAATTTCTGAGGAGCAGAGAAATGGTGGTGCATCTTCTTCAGGAGGAACTTCAAAAGAAGCTGTCTTCTACTCAAATGCTGGAAGAGGTAGAGGCAGAGGTAGAGGAGGCCGATCTGGAGGCCGTGGTAGAAATCGGAATATGCAACAAACTCAAGAAAACCAGTCCTATGGAGGAGGACGTGGTAACTCTAGAGGCAGGGGGAGCCAAAGAGGTCGTGGTGGATGGCAAAGAGGCCAAAATGAAAACAGTAATGTTGAATGCTACTACTGTGGTAAAATGGGTCATATGGCTACAGACTGCTATAAAAAGCAGAATGACATCATGAATGGAAAACTGCAACAAGGGAATTATGCATCTTCTAGTAGACAGGGTGATGACAGAAATCAGCATTTGTTTATGGTGCAGCACATGAACAATTCTGTGACAAGTGCAGAAGAAAGCAACGATGTATGGTATGTTGACTCAGGTGCATCAAACCACATGACATGTCATGCAGAATGGATGGAGGATGCAAGGAAAATGGAAAAATCAGGATTTGTGGAGACTGGTGATGATACTGCACATCCTATTGTGCAGATTGGAAAAATTCCTTTGTCTATGCAGGATGGGAAAAAGAAATACCTATCCGATGTATTTCATGTCCCGAATATCACCAAGAATCTGGTTTCTGTTGGTCAAATGGTTGAGCAGGGCTTGCAGGTCAGATTTAATCCTCATGGATGCTTTGTTGAGGATATGAAAAATAAAGTTCGCTTGATAGAAAAAGGAAAGAAGAAGGGCAGAATGTTTACATTGGATGCAGACATGCCTGAATTGAGTGCAGCAATGTTTGCACATGGGACCGGTATAGTTGCAGATATTGATATCTGGCATAAACGCATTGGTCATGTTAATGTACAGCGACTTAAATCAATGCAGGCCCAAAATATTGTTGCAGGATTGCCTAAATTCAAGGTTGCAAAAATGCATAAGGTTTGTGAAGCCTGTCAATTTGGAAAACAGGCAAGGAAACCATTTCCTAGACATGTTAAAGAGAGTAAGAAGCCATTGGAATTAATCCACTCTGATGTGTGGACTATTAAAGCTGCATCTATTGGAGGCTGTCATTATTTTCTCACTTTTATTGATGACTATAGGAGAAAAGTTTGGGTGTATTTTATGAAAAAGAAAAGTGAAGTTTTTGGGCATTTCAAAACTCTTAAAGCTATGGTTGAAAAAGAAACATGCCTGCAAATAAAATGCCTAAGGTCAGATGGAGGGGGAGAGTACCTCTCAAATGAGTTTGCAAGGTTCCTGCAGGAGCATGGCATAAAGCAGCAATATTCATGCAGTCATATCCCACAACAAAATGGAATTGCAGAAAGGAAAAATAGGCATATTGGAGAGGTATCTCGTGCCATGCTCAATGAAAAAGACTTGCCAGATTTTTATTGGGCTGAGGCAGTTGCTACAGCAGTCTAGATAATGAACAGGACTCCCACTACAGCAATACATGGGATGACTCCAGAGGAGAGGTATACTGGTAGGAAACCAGATATTTCTCATTTGAAGATTTTTGGTTGCATTGCCTATGTTCATGTGCCAGATGAGTTGAGATCCAAGTTGGATCCAAAAGCTGAGAAGTGCATCTTTATTGGTTACTCTCTGCAGAGCAGAAAGGGTATAGATGCTATAACCCTTCTACTCGTAAGTTTATAGTGAGCAGAGATATTGTTTTTGATGAGATGAGTAGCTGGTATAAACCAGTAAATGTGATTGATGATGTAGATGCACAAAATGGTAATGCTGCACAGAATTCACAGCAGCAGTCACAAAATATTAGTGGACCTGGAGCGTCCTCTAGCAGTGGTTCAGATTCTTTGCCATGGACAGGCAGATTGAGATCAGGAGAATCTTCTCAAAGCAATGCAGATAGTGGTATGAAGGTATCACGAAAAGGAAAAGAGAAGGTAGATCAGCCCATGTTTGATGTGAATGCATGTCACTTTTATGTGGATGGTGAATCCAGTGGCTCAGAATAGAGCATTGATGATGAGTTGGGTATTCCTTCTATTGTTACGCCTGGAGTAAGGAAGACCAGGGATGTTTTGAGAGCACCTGGGAGTGAACCTACTTTGCGCAGGTCTACTAGAGCTAGGTATCCTGTGGATAGGCTGAAATATGATGGATTTACAGCCATTCACTATGCATATATGGTCAAAGTGATACAGGAACCAGAACCCACTTCTTTTGAGCAAGCCATGGGAAAAAAAAAATGGGAGAAAGCCATGGATGAAGAAATGGATGCCTTGGAAGCAAATGCTACATGGGAATTAGTACCTTTGCCTCAAGGTAAGAATGCAATTGGCTGTAAGCGGGTTTATAAGGTGAAGCACAATGCAGATGGTTCTGTGAACAGATACAAGGCAAGATTAGTAGTCAAGGGGTATGCACAAACATATGGCATTGATTATGAAGAAACATTCAGTCCGGTTGCAAGGATGGCAACTGTAAGAGCAATCATTGCTATGGCTGCATCAAAGGGATGGTCTTTACATGAGATGGATGTAAAGAATGCCTTCTTGCATGGTGATTTGCAAGAAGAGGTCTATATGGAGCAACCACTAGGTTATGTGCATGTTGTTCATCCTGAGTTTGTTTGCAGGTTGAAGAAAGCCTTGTATGGCTTGAAGCAAGCACCTAGAGCATGGTCTAACAAGATAGGACAATATCTTGTCACTATTGGCTTTAAGATTTCCAAGGCAGATTTTTCACTTTATGTGAGAAAAACAGAGAAAGGTATTATGCTACTTGTCATTTATGTTGATGATTTGATTATGACAGGCGACAGTGATGAATATATCCTTCATGTGAAAATGCTATTGAAGCAGAAGTTTGAGATGAAGGATTTGGGAGAGCTGCGTTATTTCTTGGGCATTGAGGTGATTAGATCACCAAGTGGGATACGGCTCTTGCAGAGGCAGTATGGATTGGACATGCTGTCCAAAAATGGGATGATAGGCTGTAAGCCTATTTCTGTTCCTTTGGAGCAGAATGTGAAGCTGAGCGCAGATGCAGGTGAGCTTCTCGAAGACCCTACTATGTATAGGCACATAATAGGAAGTTTGATTTATATGACTATTACCAGGCCAGATTTGAGCTATGTCGTTGGATTGGTAAGTCAGTTTATGCAGGCTCCAAGGAAACCACATTTGGATGCGTCTAGATGCATACTCAGGTATGTGAAGTCCACATTGCAGTATGGACTATTTTATGAGACTGGGGTTCAGATACAGTTGCATGGATACACTGATGCTGATTGGGTTGGTAGTATTTCTAACAGACGATCTACCAGTGGATATGTTTTCTCTTTTGGGAGTGCTACAGTCACTTGGAGCAGCAAGAAACAGCCTACAGTTGCCTTGTCGAGCACAGAGGCTGAGTAGAGGGGTGCAGCAATGGCTGCATGTGAGGTAGCTTGGTTGCATAAGCTACTTTATGATATGCATCAGCCTACAGATGGGCCAGTTGCCATTTATTGTGACAACATGAGTAGTATACACTTGGCAAATAACCCAGTCTATCATGCTAGAACAAAGCACATTAAGGTGCATTATCACTATGTGCGGGAGAGGGTTTTACTAGGACTTATTGATCTAGTTTATGTCAGCACAGAGGACCAGGTAGCTGACATATTCACGAAGGCATTAGGCGCGCAGAGCGCAGAGAAGCTGCGCAAGTTCAGAGACCTGCTTGGTGTGCAGAAATTGGGATTGAGCTCGAGGGGGAGTGTTGAGATATCGAGCTCCACTCGTGATATGCCAGGGTGACCGTTGTGCATTTATGTCACCGACTTGTCAGTTGCAGATGCGGTTGGTACACCGCCCATGAATAATAGCTAGATGACAGCTATCCTCATCTACTGTAGTTCGTGGCTCAGTTAGTATGCCACCTTAGTTAGTTGAGTTTGGTTTGAGACCCATATATAGGGTTCTTCTATTTCTTTTGTATGAGAGTTCTTTTGGCTTACACAACTAAGAAGAGGAAAACTGTTTTTCAGCCTCCACCCTTGTGTGTATTCCCCCATTGTGCAAGCAAGAAAGCTACAAGTGAGACTCCTTCCTTCTCTCCCACAATCTTGACACTGCCAAGACCCACGGACTGCTTATTGCTTCAAGCGTTTCAAGCGAGCTCTAATGGCTATCTCTCACCTAGCCGACGCACCGTCGATCCTACGAGTGTAGTGAGATTACCTTGATGCCAATGTGAGTAGCCTCCTCTCTTGCAAACCTCGGTAGCTCCACGATTCTCGATGCTAGCTCAAGCTTAGCTTTTTGTCCCGGCTTAGCTTTAGCGGTTGCCTGCGTGTCTTTGCTCTTTTTCCATGCTTTTTCTGCTTTTTCCTTCATTTCTCGCCATCTTGACTCGGGGTTAACACAAATCCCCCTATAGATAGATAATGCATTATAGCTGCATACTAGGAAGGGATGAAAATTGTATCGATTTTGAATAGACCTTCAATGTCACTCCCTTTAGCCGGAATTTTCTTTGCTCCCGAAAATCCACAAGACATTCCACAATGCTGTGTAGCTTTCGTAGTTTACTCTTGATCTCATATTCAAACTCCTACAAAATAATTAACCACTTTGCTAAACAGTCAGGCGATTGCAACTTGTTCAGTCTAAGTCCCTCTACCTTTGTAAAAAATACCACCTTCTCTTAAATAATATAGTGCCTAAATTTCTTTGTCGTGAAACCATTCCAAAGCACAATTTCTCCATATAAGTATAGTTGACTTTAGATATCCGCAATTTATGGCTAGCAAAGACTATTGGGATGATATCATTTCTCTCCTCAAATTTGAGCTAAATAGTAGCTAATACTATGCATTGTTACTACTGAAAATATGTAAAAAAAACTTCACCTCTTCTGGGTGCTTTTAGGATTGGTGCTTTCACTACTTCTTGATTCACGTCCTCAAAGGATACTTGACACACTTTGCTCCAATTAAATAGAGAGTTGAAAGATAACAAGTTTGTTGATGGCAATGTTCTTTCTTTCAGTGCATTGATAAATCTTTGATGATATCCCATTGATGACATAAAGCTATACACCTCTTTTGAGTGCATAGCGGGCTCATAGTGACTATAGCCTTTATCTTTTTAGGGTTAGTCACAATACTAGCTAAGCTAACCACATGGCCTAGTAACAACCCATAGGGCACCCCAAAGACACACTTTTGTGGATTAAGAGAATGTAGAATTATGTGTAACATTCAAAACATCTTCTTAAAATAATGAGTTGTCTTTTCCTTATGGTGGCTACCCCCAAATCATCGATAAAGACTTTTTAACTCTTCTGGGGAGATGTAACCAAGAGTCTTATCAGCTATACGTTGCCACGAACCAAGTGCATTGCATAACCTAAAGGCCATCACATGATACACAAAGGTACCAAAGATAGTAATAAATATCATTTTTAGCTTAACTTTCTCCACAATAGCCATTTGGTTGTATCCAGCAAAGCAATCCATAAATGAATAGATTTCCCTATCCGCTCTAATTGATCCAAAATCTGATCAATAAATGGTAATGGATAGTAATACTTAACCATTTTCTTATTAAGCTATTTGAAATCTATGCAAAGTCGAATTTGATTATTATTCTTCTTTTCAGCTTAAATTTCTCCGCAATAGCCATTTGGTTGTATCTAGCAAAGCAATCCATAAATGAATAGATTTCCCTATCCGCTCTAATTGATCCAAAATCCGATGAATAAATGGTAATGGATAGTAATACTTAACCATTCGCTTATTAAGCTATCTGAAATCTATGGAAAGTCGAATTTGATTATTATTATTCTTCCTAATAACAATTGGTGAACACCACTCTATGTGTTGAATTGGAAATATCAGGCTAGCTTTTTGTAGTTTTGTTAATCCTTCGAATAGCCCATCTCTTAATTCGAAAGGCATACACCTTACTTTTTGTCACATAGGGCAACTACCTTCCTTTAGGGGAATGGTATGAACAACCAGGCTGGGAGGAATACCTCTCAGCTCTCATCATAACTCCAAGCAAAGATGTCGTGGAATTCTTGAATCATGGACACAAAGTCCTTCATTTCTTCCAAATTGAGCATGGACCCTAATTTAATTGGCCGTGAATTATTCATTGTCCCAAGGTCTAACTCAATTACGTCTGCATCTCTTATCCTCTCCTAAGCCTCTATTGGCTCATTCAAAGTTACTTGATACATATCCTCTATAGTGGACCTCTCATTGGATTCCTCACTTGATGACATCTCACTACTAGCTACATCCTCCAATGTATCTATCTTTGTAGAGGATAAAGGAACTCTCTCACTTTGAGGAGATTCAACGTAGGCATCTAGTATTATGCGTCTATCACCTCTACCAAAGATCAACCGACCAATAGGTATATCAACTTGATAGTCCGCTTCTTGTAAAATCCATGGCCTACCTAGCAATACTTGATAGCTAGACTACCTTGCGAACCTAATAATATTAAAGTCCCGAACGCATTCCACATTGGAGAACAGTCACATGGACTTTAGTAATGTACCCTTCAGGTTGTCTTAAACTATCATCAGCCATTCATAGAATCATGGAGGCATCTTTTTTTATTTCTAATCCTAGCCTCTTCATTAATTCTGAACTCATAATGTTGATGGAGGATCCTGTATCCACAATGTCATGTCCTAATAATATTCCATCAACATATGTTGCTACCCTTGGACAATGCTTTTCAGCATGCTCAAACCAATCATCTTCTACCTGCACTATGCCCAAGGACTCCATGATATACCATGTGTGCAGAATCTTTTTAAATTTCTTACACACTCTTGTAGACAATTTAATCAACTACAAAAGGTTTATATCTGGCTTAACTTCGCAAAGAGAACTCAATAAATCAAATTTATGATAGCTAGCAATAGCTCTCTTTTCCTGCCAGACCATTCTCTCCTTTGGTCTTTGAATAGGATTTGGTGCCTCTTTCTTGGCTTTTGCCTTCTTCTTTGGCAATTTCTTAGCCATCTTGAGGTGAATTTTATTGTCAACGGCTTTTAGAGGTTTGCCCCCCATGTCAGGATTAATGACTTGTGTCCCCTTATCATCTTGCTTAGGACTTCCCTTGATAGGTTTTACTTTGTCTTTGTTAACCTCTTTACCCTTTTGACCTCTTGTAATGACTCGTAAATTATTAGCTTTAGTGTCATTGACACAAATAGCTTCAATGAGGCTAACTCCACTACCACTAGGCAGCTCCTCTACAACAACTTTTCCTCTTTGTAGTATTTGTTTTGGTCCCTCATCTCGTTGGAAATTATTTCATTGTGCTAGATGGTTGATTGGACTTAGCTGTTTACTTCCTTGCTAGAGAGAACTAAACTTGCTCCAATGAGTACTAGCTAAATAGCTAGACTTGTTGGGATAAAGGAAAATGCCAGTGTTTGCCCGTAAGGGCCATGCTGTACATGGTACATATACCTATCTAAAACATTATTGAGGTATACTCTTCAGTACCACAAATCATGTGTCTCTATCGCCTCTCTCTCTCTCTCTCAACTTGCGTCTCTACACAGAAGCTCCATTGCAACTAACTCAACATACTATCGGAGTTCCATTGCCTCCATATGTGAAACTTAGTGGAGAGAACAACCCTACATCTAATGATGAAAAGGCTGAAATGGCCAAGATTTTGTATGCTTTATCCATGTTGGTAGTTTGATGCATGCTATGGTTGCTACATGTCTAGACATTTTCTTTGCAGTGGGAGTTGTTAGCAGGTACATGGCAAACCATGGCAAAAAGCATTGGAAAGTAGTCAAAGGTATTATGAGATACCTCAAGGGCACAAAGGATTTGTGCATATGCTTGGTAAGTAGAAGGCATCTGTCATTCACTTTACGGATGTAGACTATGTTGGACATGCGAACTGTAGGAAGTCCACCTCAGGGTATGTGTTTACCTTTACAGGGGGACATGTCTCTTGGATATCTAGGCTGCAAAAGTGGTTGCACTGTCTACTACAGGGGCAAAGTATGTGGCTGCCACCACTGAGGCATGCAAAGAGGCCTTGTGGTTGTCACGTTTGGTTACTAAGATTGGGATTACTAAGGCTCATGTCCTCCACTGTGATAGTTAGAGTGCTATCATGTTAGCACGAGACCTTATCTTTCATGAAAAGACAAAACACATATAGGTGAAGTTTCATTTCATCAGAGAGATACTTGACAGCAAGAGCATTGACCTAGTCAAGGTGCACAGTGATGATAACCCTACAGACCTTCTCATGAAGGGACTTCTAGTAGAGAGGTTTGCCCATTGCCGATAGATGATGGGTATTGGATAGGTATAGTCTCTTCAGCTTTGTACATACTTAAAATTAGCTAATTCTTTTTCTCTACCTTTGGGCACATTGCCTTTAGGGGGGAGGTTGTTGGGATAAAGGGCAGTGCCCGTGTCTGCCCGTAAGGACCAGATTGTACATAGTACATATACCTATCTTAAACATTATTGAGGTATAGTCTTTAGTACCACAAATCATGTGTTTCTATCCCTTCTCTCTCTCTCAACATGCATCTCTACACAGAAGATCCATTGCAACTAACTCAACAAGACTTTTCACATATGTCACATTTAATGTTTGGACAATTCCTAGGGAAATGTTGGCCGCCAAACCACTTACAACTGAATCTTGAGGGGGCACCCTCTTTAGGACATCGACTCCCTATCAAATTCTATTGCTTCTTAAGAAAATTGACATCAACATCTATTTGCCTGTATTGTTTGGTAATCATGTAAGTATAGTGCTTCATCATATCCTTAACTTTGCCAAGAACATTCGAGGCACTTGACTCATAGCCATGATCGTCTACTTGTTGTTACATTGGCCTAACTATTTGATTGGGAATTGGTTGCTAATTTCCTATAATGACATTAGGATTTATTGTTTGGCCTCCAACACTTGCTAGAGCTATCTAACTAGCCATAGGTATGGTCACACTCTAATTCCCCTCCCATTGGAAGTACTCATGGCCATCCCTTAACCTCCATTTGTCAATGCTAAAGTATTTCCAACACCTAGACTCGGATTCCAATTTTCCCTAGAGGTATAGGCTGCTTGTAATAATCACGACTCTACCTCCTCTACTCATGTAATGGCCATATCAATGTCGGTAAGAGCAACACTACTCAACTGCACTTGAATATTAAAGTCTAGCCCATGCAAAAAGTATTGCGATGACTGAGCAGCAATTGGAATAGGAATATAGGCCTACAACTTACAAAATACTTCCTTCAATCTCTTGGCATAGCATGAACATTCTCCCCAGGTTCTTGACATGTTACATTGAGAACATGTAGCTAGTACTGACCTTCCCTTTCAATGGAAAACTCTATTCTCAAAAGGCCACAAAAAATAGATCAATTGTAGTTATGGTTTCAGCCTCCTTTAGGCTATGATACCATACTACAGCTCGTCCTTTCAAAGTCATATTAAAGAACATCATCAAGTATCCTTCATCTTGGATTCAACAGCTGCACATTAACTTTTGGAATTCATTAATATGAAGTTCCACATCTTCCTTTGCTAACCCATTAAAAATGGGTAGAGGAAATCCTAAGGCTCACAAGTTCAGCATTCCTACTAGGATTGCAAGAGGCTGCACCATGATAACAATCAGATTTGTCAAAAGAGTTTGAACGATGGGAACTAGTACTCCACTCGAAATGGATTGACTAACTGGAAGAGGAGAAGTACTAGCACTTCCTCCTCCTCCTAACGAACTATGTGTGGGGCTAGGGTTACTAAGACCCCTCCCTTGTAGGGTTATCGGACCACTCCTTTGCAAAGAATCTCTCCTAATAATTTCAGCCCGCCATCGAGCATGTTCAAATCTTTCTTACTTTTGAAGCTCGGCTTTGACGGTCTTTTGAATCTATTTCACTGCCTTTTGGCATACACTAACAAACTCATCCCTATCGACCAAGATTCGGAGACCACCACAAATGCACCACTTGTGGGGACCTAAAATGGACACGACACTGGCTCTATGGCATAGCCGAGCCTCTAGTATAGACATCCAAACCATCCCTCATGGCCTTGCAACTAGGAGTGTCTAAAGGGTATACTGCCCTAACCTCTAATGTAGAACTTCATATTTGTATGGATTGTAATCCAACCGATAACCCTTCCTACACTTCTTAGAGGGAGTCCCTACACATATCGATGTAATACACCATGTAATACAGACAAAAAGGGAGCGCCCCTCGGCTGATTGCCATGGGCCCACTACATGTCTTCTACACCTCAGGGATTGTCCCCAAGATGCGCCGTTCATACATACAGCACATATGACACATAATCTACTCTTTTAATTTATCGATCCACGAGATAATAGATAGTACTCAATGAATTCTCCCCTAAGGAATGACCATTAACCCTATAGCTTAGGGTACCTCACCTCCTCAACATAGGTTATTGTTTATGAAAACAATTATTGTGCATCTAGGATGATACCATGTGTTGCATGCAGTGCCATTGTGTATGATTTATAGTGCTCAAATAAATTTTCTTATTAACAAGCAGCATTGCGAAGGTGCAAAAACATTTCTTTTCATGCCTTTACTCTAAATGAGATTTCTACTTTGCCTAGGGGCCAGCATCGAGCATGCTCATGTTACTGAACCCTCTTAATTTTCAAAACCATGTATCCTATTTGCCATGCATCAGAAAAACATTGGAATGTAACGTATTATCAGTCCTTAACACCCCCCTTCTCCCAACCGCTTAAGATTGTGCATTCGGTGATAGGTTTAGAGTGATTTTTATGTATTTTTCCTTAAAGTAGTAAATACCCAATTTAATGTAAAGATAGGGCTGAACCTTATGCCTCAATCTTATCACACATTCACAAACACACATGTTATTTTTCCCTATTTTTTGGATGCTAAAAATATATTTTTAAATATTCTTATTTTTACTATTTATTTATTGATTAATATCAATATTTATTGATTTATTTATTTGGACCGATTGATCTTGCTAAGAATTATTTTTCTATCACATTCCATCCCATATAAACACCATACGCACAACAAAACCTGAAAAACACATGATTTTTCTTAAAACCACAATATTGCGGGTTTTGCGTGTTTATAAAAAATTATTAGATGATTGATTTTTCTTATTTTTCTTAACATTTTTGATAGATCAGAGTATTATAACCAAATACAACAATTTCCAACTATTTTCAACCAAAATTTATCATAAAACAATTAAATTTACTACTTACTCATAGAACCGTGCTTTATACGATCAAAATCTCTCATCTCAGCCCACCTCCCTCTCATAGAATCAACCATGGAACCACACAACAAGAGGAGAGAGGAGAGAAAGACAAAAAACAAATCTCTTCATTTACTGCATCATTTTTTGATCTGATTGAAGCGTCGGATGGTGTCAAAGTTCTTCATGTTGCTGCCCTCTTGCCTCCCCCTAATGCCAATAGTCACCAAAGTGCAAATTTTTACCTAGCACCCCCCTTACCTCCCCCCCCCCCGAAACGATCAGAAGAAATCTCTTCATTTATTGCATCATTTTTTTATCTGATTGAAGCATTGGATGGCGTCAAAGTTCTTCATCTTGTTGCCCTCTTGCCTCCCCCTAATGCCAATAGTCACCAAAATGCAAATTTTTACCTAGCAACCCCCCTTACCTCCCCCCCCAACAATTAGTTTTTATGAGCTTAACCCTTTTAATTAAGGCTTAAACTTTAAATCTTTAAAAAACTAGTTCAATTTCTCATGTTCACACTTGGGCATGTGGCTTTTTGCCGAACGGAGGCCCGAATGAATTCCAATTCACGATCAGACTTGACAGTTAGCTTCATAGCATGAAAGTCTATGAAGTTGGCCTTCGTCATACACTTTCTGGGTCCTAGATCACATAGTTACTTTATAACATGAAACCTTGCGGGGATTAAATGGAGGGTCAAACAGACTTCGATCGGACAAACCGAGACTTGCATTGCGTTCCTGGCATCGAACTCTATCTAGGAAAACTCCAACTCATCGATCTATGAGCATTTTTATTTTCCATGAAAACTTGGTCTTATGCCTCTCATGCACCTTTCTACTTAAAAAACGGGATCTAAAAATCTGCTCTCAAGTGACAATATGGTCTTTAACACCAGAAACATGCAAAGGATACAAAGTACCACATTTTGGCCCTTTGGTCATAATAAGAGATTCCTTACATATCTTTTACACATGATTACCAAATATCACTCTATAACCAAAATCATCAAGTTGTCATGTACTAATAAATATTTTTATCAAATATGGAAACATGTTGTATATTCTCTAAGACAAAAGAAGAATCATTTGGTAGTGATAAGTGTATATTTTCAATGTCAACAATGCTGCAAGCATAGTTCTTTCCAAGATGGATGTATCCTCTCCTTCCAACATCATAAGTAGAAAATCACTCCCTATATGGAGTAACATGAAATAATGCTCTAGAATCTAAAACTCAAATTTGAGACATGCCATTATCCATGGGAACAAAGAATACATCACCCAAAGAAGATACATAGAAAATATCACATTCATCATTGTCGCATGTTTTAATCTCTTATATCTTTGCCTTACTTTTCTTTTACTTTTTGCCATCATCCTCATTGTCTTTTTTGATTTTTTTTTTCACTTTTAGCATTCCTTTTAATGTATCCCTTCATGATACAAAATAAGCATTCAACATCTTTTTTGCTACATGATTTGCTCCTTAACTTGCCTCTCTCATAAGAGTCCCCTTTGACATTTGACATTCCTCTCATGATTGTAAGTATATTGGAGCCCTTTGAACCTACATTGTTTTTTCTATTCTCATCCTCAATGATCAAAGTACTCTCAACATTAGTATGTATTATTACGAATTGCATGATGGTGGGGGGACTTGCTTGAGCTGCTACACCAAACACACATTATACATACAAGAGAAAGCTCAGTCAAGAACACATGGAGGAGGAATTGTTTTCTTGTTGGTTTCTTCTTCTTATTTTTCACACAATACAATGTACATAAATTATAGATAAGATACAATATAAAAGGAAGTAGTCTACTAAGTCAAATAATGCATAATTGACTATGCTAATTGATTGGTGCTATAACTATGTGAGCTGTAGGTAGGTGCAACAAACTAAATATAATAAGTGATAAGTTAGTAGCTATGTGAGGATCGTAATGACCACCAATGTGCTAAGTGTAGACGTGTGGATCCAACTAATTAGGTGGTCCATCTTCAATATTTGCATATGTTGAGCTTGCCATCTCAACACTTATAAGACCACCTATAGGTGCAGAGCTACTAATGGCAATTCTAAAAGTATCCCAACTCTCAAGCAAGGTGACTAATAAGAGCATGGCCTTCACTGAATCATAAAATCTAATATTTTGAGATGTTAGTTGAATAAAAGTAGTGTTGAATCCATTGAGGTAATTAGATATCAAAGCCCCATTCTCCATGTGGCAATCAATGAGTTTTTAAAGCCAATAAACCTAGAAGTTTCACCTTTTTTTATACAAATCACTAAGCTCTTTCTATACACCATATGTAAGTGTTATGCTTTTTACATTAAAATACATGAACTTTGAGAGGGTCAATATAAATATGGACCATATCATCTCATTTAATTCCTCCCATACATTTGCATCCATATCCTTATGCTTAATTGCACTACATTTGATTGGCTTCAGTGCTTCTTTTGGACCAACACAATATATGTTTGCTATTTCCAATATAAAAATTTGTTATATAAAGCTTTTCAATATTAAACAATGCATTCTCTAAACTTGATAATAATGACAAATGTATATTTGTACACAAAAAACAACAAGATATATCCAATGGCAAGCTCAAAATAAAACAACAAATTACAAAAAGAGTGCTTTCCATAGTGGAGTAATGGCTATCTAAATATCAAACTAGCATAAAACTAATGAAAAAATGATATTTCAATATTTTGAAAGACTTATGAATTTACTACAAGCTTTTTCGAGTATTTTAGCAATCTTTTGAGCATAAAGCGATCCCACCAAATACATGCAAATGCCTTTATAAATCAATTTTAGCCTACACAATCATTACAAAGTAACCATAAATTATCATGGTAATTCCTTCAAGATCACAAAAAATGTGTAATTTGAAATAGAGAGTAATTTGAGAGCCTTCGAGTGCAAACTAGTCATTACTATTGCTTAAAGTTTGAACCTTTTAGAAAGATTTCCGTGATAAAATAGATACCATGTATCTTCCAAAACATTTAAGACCATGGGAAAATGGTACAAGAAGCTTAATTGAATAGGTTGTTTTTAGCATAAACAGTCTCTTTATGTATCCAAATCAGTAGCACAATCTATAGACATCATGATCTCAGCAAATCATCAACTCTCTCTCTCTCTCTCTCTCTCTCTCTCTCTCTCTCTATTTTCTTTTCTCTAATATAGAAATAAGCAAAGACTTTGCTTAAGGCCCCATATTGAGCCCTCTACTTAAACCCTTAGCTTCTAAAAGACAAGGTACCCCTACTTAAGCAAGCCCTATGATTGCATACATCAAAATCTTGTACCAAGATATCTTCTTTTGAGCATCCAAATCCAAGCTATTTTTCTTCAATATCAACTGCTAATGGCTTCCCAAACCAGTACTAAAATGGGCTATTGAAGCCCCAAATCAAGCCTCAATGGCTTAACCATATGCTTAACTCAAATCTAGATCTCAGTGAGAATGATATCTCTAAAATATGTGGATAGAAGGCATCCATGTTGAGGAAGAAGCTTGAATCCTTGGCCTTTGTGAGACAAGGCTTTACTTGTACTTCTCACTCTAAGTACAAGCTCATATAGATATCAAATGCTACTTTGATACCAATTATGAGAGAAAAGTAATGGTGAAATAAAAAATAAAAAATATGGAGGGTTGAGAGAGAGAGAACACAAGAGAGTTATGTGGATACAATATGAATGATCCCATTATTATTTGTTATCTTCACTCATACATGACTATATAATATGTACATATGCAAGGGGTGCTTGCCTGACTATCGGCCATTGGCCTTTATCCCAATAGAAGGATCACTTTCCACCAATCAAATATGAGAGTGGGCTAACACCACACTTGGTTCAAAGAGAGTGGAGCTATCTTTTAAACTTCCATGGCCATAAAGACATGCACTCAATTGCACTTTGATTCTCTAAAATGGTGTTGAGCCAAGTTTATCCTATTGAATTGGGGGGTCATGTTTGCTCTATCTAGTATTTGGAAAAGTTATCTGATTGATCTATCCACCCAACTATAGACTCTTGATTGCTGGTATCGAGGTCTCCCACTTTCCTCAACATGTTTATTTTAGTTATCTAATTAGCAAAAAATGCTACCACACTATGAGAACATATAAAAGAACATTCCTTTTATTATCTAGTTGTATAACATTCATTATACATAATTTAGGGATAATATACAAACAATGAGTAATGAAAGTAGTTTTTTAAAATGAGTGTTAACCATGGGAATACCTGTCAAGATTGTGGGAGAGAAGGAAGGAGTCTCGCTTGAAGCTTTCTTGCTTGCACAATGGGGGAAGACACACAAGGGTGGAGGCTGAAAACAGTTTTCCTCTTCTTAGTTGTGTAAGCCAAAAGAACTCAAGTACAAAGAAAATAGAAGAACCCTAGATATGGGTCTCAAACCAAACTCAACTAACTAAGGTGGCATACTAACTGAGCCACGAACTAGAGTAGATAAGGATAGCTATCATGTAGCTATTATTCATGGGCGGTGTACCAACCGCGTCTGCAACTGACAAGTCGGTGACATAAATACACAACGGTCACCCTGGCGTATCACGAGTGGAGCTCGATATCTCAACACTCCCCCTCGAGCTCAATCCCAATTCCTGCACACCAAGCAGGTCTCTGAACTTGCGCAGCTTCTCTGCGCCCAATGCCTTCGTGAATATGTCAGCTACCTGATCCTCTGTGCTGACATAAACTAGATCAATAAGACCTAGTAAAACCCTCTCTCGCACATAGTGATAATGCACCTCAATGTGCTTTGTTCTAGCATGATAGACTGGGTTATTTGCCAAGTGTATACTACTCATGTTGTCACAATAAATGACAACTGGCCCATCTGTAGACTGATGCATATCATAAAGTAGCTTATGCAACCAAGCTACCTCACATGCAGCCATTGCTGCACCCCTGTACTCAGCCTCTGTGCTCGACAAGGCAACTGTAGGCTGTTTCTTGCTGCTCCAAGTGACTGCAGCACTCCCAAAAGAGAACACATATCCACTGGTAGATCGTCTATCAGAAATACTACCAGCCCAATCAGCATCAGTGTATCCATGCAACTGTATCTGAACCCCAGTCTCATAAAATAGTCCATACTGCAATGTGGACTTCACATACCTGAGTATGCGTCTAGCCGCATCCAAATGTGGTTTCCTTGGAGCCTGCATAAACTGACTTACCAATCCAACAGCATAGCTCAAATCTGGCCTGGTAATAGTCATATAAATCAAACTTCCTACTATGCGTCTGTACATAGTAGGGTCTTCTAGAAGCTCACCTGTATCTGTGCTCAGCTTCACATTCTGCTCCAAAGGAACTGAAATAGGCTTACAGCCTGTCATCCCATATTTGGACAGCATGTCCAATCCATACTGCCTCTGCAAGAGCTGTATCCCACTTGGTGATCTAATCACCTCAATGCCCAAGAAATAACGCAGCTCTCCCAAATCCTTCATCTCAAACTTTTGCTTCAATAGCATTTTCACATGAAGGATATCTTCATCACTGTCACCTGTCATAATCAAATCATCAACATAAATGGCAAGCAGCATAATACCTTTCTCTGTTTTTCTCACATAAAGTGAGAAATCTGCCTTGGAAATCTGAAAGCCAATAGTGACAAGATACTGTCCTATCTTGTCAGACCATGCTCTAGGTGCTTGCTTCAAGCCATACAAGGCTTTCTTCAACCTGCAAACAAACTCAGGATGAACAGCATGCACATAACCTGGTGGCTGCTCCATATATACCTCTTCTTGCAAATCACCATGCAAGAAGGCATTCTTTACATCCATCTGATGTAAAGACCATCCCTTTGATGCAGCCATAGCAATGACTGCTCTTAC
This sequence comes from Lygodium microphyllum, assembly GCF_053477565.2. Lineage (NCBI taxonomy): Eukaryota > Viridiplantae > Streptophyta > Polypodiopsida > Schizaeales > Lygodiaceae > Lygodium > Lygodium microphyllum. Next base: position 12,169,173 of record NC_141141.1, on the reverse strand, counting down.
GGTTGCCATCCTTGCAACCGGACTGAATGTTTCTTCATAGTCAATGCCATATGTTTGTGCATACCCCTTGACTACTAATCTTGCCTTGTATCTGTTCACAGAACCATCTGCATTGTGCTTCACCTTATAAACCCACTTACAGCCAATTGCATTCTTACCTTTAGGCAAAGGTACCAATTCCCATGTAGCATTTGCTTCCAAGGCATCCATTTCTTCATCCATGGCTTTCTCCCATTTTTCTTTTCCCATGGCTTGCTCAAAAGAAGTGGGTTCTAGTTCCTGTATCACCTTGACCATATATGCATAGTGAATGGCTGTAAATCCATCATATTTCAGCCTATCCACAGGATACCTAGCTCTGGTAGACCTGCGCAAAGTAGGTTCACTCCCAGGTGCTCTCAAAACATCCCTGGTCTTCCTTACTCCAGGTGTAACAATAGAAGGAATACCCAACTCATCATCAATGCTCTGTTCTGAGCCACTGGATTCACCATCCACATAAGAGTGACCTGCATTCACATCAAACATGGGCTGATCAACCTTCTCTTTTCCTTTTCGTGATACCTGCATACCACTATCTGCATTACTTTGAGAAGATTCTCCTGATCTCAATCTGCCTGTCCATGGCGAAGAATGTGAACCACTGCTAGAGGACGCTCCAGGTCCACTAATATTTTGTGACTGCTGCTGTGAATTCTGTGCAGCATTACCATTTTGTGCATCTACATCATCAATCACATTTACTGGTTTATACCAGCTACTCATCTCATCAAAAACAACATCTCTGCTCACTGTAAACTTACGAGTAGAAGGGTTATAGCATCTATACCCTTTTTGCTGCAGAGAGTAACCAATAAAGATGCACTTCTCAGCTTTTGGATCCAACTTGGATCTCAGCTCATCTGGCACATGTACATAGGCAATGCAACCAAAAATTTTTAAATGAGAAATATCTGGTTTCCTACCAGTATACCTCTCCTCTGGAGTCATTCCATGTATTGCTGCAGTGGGAGTCCTGTTCATTATGTAGACTGCTGTAGCAACTGCTTCAGCCCAATAAAAATCTGGCAAGTCTTTTTCATTGAGCATGGCACGAGATACCTCTCCAATATGCCTGTTTTTCCTTTCTGCAATTCCATTTTGTTGTGGGGTATAACTGCATGAATATTGCTGCTTTATGCCATGCTCCTGCAAGAACTTTGCAAACTCATTTGAGAGGTACTCTCCCCCTCCATCTGACCTTAGGCATTTTATTTGCAGACCTGTTTCTTTTTCAGCCATAGCTTTAAGGGTTTTGAAATGCCCAAAAACTTCACTTTTCTTTTTCATAAAATACACCCAAACTTTTCTGCTATAGTCATCAATAAAAGTGACAAAATAATGACAGCCTCCAAGAGATGCAGCTTTAGTAGTCCACACATCAGAGTGGATTAATTCCAATGGCTTCTCACTCTCTTGAACATGTCTAGGAAATGGTTTCCTTGCCTGTTTTCCAAACTGACAGGCTTCACATACCTTATGCATTTCTGCAACCTTGAATTTGGGCAATCCTGCAACAATATTTTGGGCCTGCATTGATTTAAGTCGCTGTACATTAACATGACCAATGCGTTTATGCCAGATATCAATATCTGCAACTACACCGGTCCCATGTGCAAACATTGCTGCACTCAATTCAGACATGTCTGCATCCAACGTAAACATTCTGCCCTTCTTCTTTCCTTTTGCTATCAAGCGACCTTTATTTTTCATATCCTCAACAAAGCATCCATGAGGATTAAATCTGACCTGCAAGCCCTGTTCAACCATTTGACCAACTGAAACCAGATTCTTGGTAATATTCGGGACATGAAATACATCGGACAGGTATTTCTTTTTCCCACCTTGCATAGACAAGGGAATTTTTCCAATCTGCACAATAGGATGTGCAGTATCATCACCAGTCTCCACAAATCCTGGTTTTTCCATTTTCCTTGCATCCTCCATCCATTCTGCATGACCTGTCATGTGGTTTGATGCACCTGAGTCAACATACCATACATCATTGCTTTCTTCTGCACTTGTCATAGAATTGTTCATGTGCTGCACCATGAACAAATGCTCATTTCTGTCATCACCCTGTCTACTAGAAGATGCATAATTCCCTTGTTGCAGTTTTCCATTCATGATGTCATTCTGCTTTTTATAGCAGTCTTTAGCCATATGACCCATTTTACCACAATAGTAGCATTCAACATTACTGTTTGCATTTTGGCCTCTTTGCCATCCACCACGACCTCTTTGGCTCCCCCTTCCTCTAGAGTTACCACGTCCTCCTCCATAGGACTGGTTTTCTTGAGTTTGCTGCATATTCTGATTTCTGCCACGGCCTCCAAATCGGCCTCCTCTACCTCTGCCTCTACCTCTTCCAGCATTTGAGTAGAAGACAGCTTCTTTTGAAGTTCCTCCTGAAGAAGATGCACCACCATTTCTCTGTTCCTCAGAAATTAGAAGAGCAATCAACTCCTCAAAATCAGGAAATCTTTCACGAACTGAAATGGATGTCCGAAACTGTGCATAATCCTTTCCTAGACCATTCAAGGTCACGGAAACTAAATCATCATCTTCCACTGGCGACCCAATGGAAGCAAGTGCATCTGCAATCTTCTTCACCTTCATGTGGTAGTCGTTGATGCTCATACTTTCTCTTTGCACATTATGCAACTCTTGCTTGAGCTGCATTTTCCTGGCTTGCGTATTTGTGCTATACATTTTTGACAAAGTATCCCATGCCTCCTTTGGCGTACTTGCATCCTGAATATGCACAATCATAGAGTCTGAAATACTGATAGACAGCCAATACATAACTTTCCTGGCTCTCTCATGCCATGTTTTAAATGCCTGCATTTGTTGTTGATTGGGAACATCAGGAAGAACTGGTTCTTCTTCATTTCCTGCAACAAATTCCCAATATCCTTTTCCCATAAGGAAATTCGTCATTCTAAACTTCCATGCCTGGAAGTTGTTCTTGTCAAGCTTTTCAGTGACAATCTGTGAAAGAGAATCAGACGCCATTACAGAATACTGCAAGAAATTCTGTCACTGCAAAAAACACAGCTTCACCCTCACAAGGGCAAATCTGCAAAACTGGCGAAAGTGGTATTTGACCACACAGTCACTTCCTAGTGACGATTTTGCATAAACAGGAACCAAGGATGATTCTGAAACTCCCAATGTCTCTGCGCACAAGCATACGATGCAATTTCTACAGTAACTTTTCACCGACCTGTAGAACAGTGGTCGCACAGCATAAAACTGAGCCTTTTCTTGAGTGCGTGCAGAAAACTTCCGTCTGCAAAACAGGCCCCGAAATGGCCTCAAATCAAAAAAACAAGGTCGCCAAGGGCTAAAGCCCTTTCCCGCAGCATATACTGCCCTCTTGCTTCACCGCGAAGGGCGTCTCAACCTGAGACAATGCACTCCTGCAATTTCCGGCTGTGCTACCTGCAGAGATCTGCTCCCAAAACAGGAAATGAAAGCAACACTGCTCCTCTTACCAGACCACCGCGAGCTTGGCTTGCTTTCTTGAGCTCCTTACCACGAACAAGGCTCTGATACCATGTCAAGATTGTGGGAGAGAAGGAAGGAGTCTCGCTTGAAGCTTTCTTGCTTGCACAATGGGGGAAGACACACAAGGGTGGAGGCTGAAAACAGTTTTCCTCTTCTTAGTTGTGTAAGCCAAAAGAACTCAAGTACAAAGAAAATAGAAGAACCCTAGATATGGGTCTCAAACCAAACTCAACTAACTAAGGTGGCATACTAACTGAGCCACGAACTAGAGTAGATAAGGATAGCTATCATGTAGCTATTATTCATGGGCGGTGTACCAACCGCGTCTGCAACTGACAAGTCGGTGACATAAATACACAACGGTCACCCTGGCGTATCACGAGTGGAGCTCGATATCTCAACAATACCAAGATGGAAAATCTGGAAAATCAAAAGTGGAAGACACTCCCAAGGCAAGAGGAAGATGGAGGACAAAGGCACACCAATGAGAATGTGAAGACACAAAGCACATGAAAACATCTAAATGTAAGAGAGAGGCATACAAGAATAAGCACACCTTAATATTTTTGCAAAAAAGATACCAAGCACATTGTTATTTATTTTGTAAAAGAGTGATGGGCTCTCTCGTATGCAAGTTGTAAAGAATGAGAGCCATGGGTTAAGGCTAGTGCTAATAGGAAGGAGGAGGAAAAAGAGTGGAAGAATGGACAAAGGCTAGATAAAAAATGGGATGGCCACCCAAGGAGGAGATAGGGCATGTATAAAAGTCAAAAAGTGAATGAGGAAACTCATTCTTGGTTGATGGCCAAACTTACTCTCTTCTTGCTTCTTGCTTCTTGCTTCTTGCTCTTGCTTCATTCTTGTTTATGAGAGAGGGAGAGAGGGAGTGTGTGAGAGGGAGAGAGTGTGTGAGAGAGAGCAAGGGACCATGAAGAAGCTCTTCTACTCCTCTCTTCATCATCTTCTTTTCTTCTCCTTTTTCATGCCTATGGATATGGAGCTTGAAGCTTGGAGCTTGGAGATGGAGTTTGCTTGAAAGAACATCTTAGATTGTGGAGCTACAGATGGATTTGTGGGAGGAGGCAACTCGATTAAACTCAAAGGTAAGCTCACTACATTTGTGTGTGGGAGAGTATGCATGGCTATGTGAGAGGTAGCCATAGCTCTAGGCTTGAAATACTTGAAGCAATAAGTGGTCCATGGGTCCTAGTGGTGTGCTCGTAAAAGCCACGACATTTTGGTTCTGTTGTTGTTGAGACAAATGGATTCAAGCTTGAGTGTTTATGCACTCCAAATTGAGGAATGGAGTAGGAGTTCATCTTCAAAATGCCGCTTGTTTTAGGTAGGACGTGAGGGAGTTGGAGGGTGTCCTTTGTTTGATAGTTTAGGTATTGGAAGATTTAAGAGAACTAGTTAGATTAGTCGTGTGTTGATTTTCATTAGTAGAATACATTAAGGTTGGAGAATAAGGAAAAAAGAAGGAAAAGATAAGTCTCTCCAATAACTAGGAAACATAAGAATAGAGAGAGAAAGAAAAAATATTTTTAATACCTGGGAATGAAAATAGATAGCAAGGGAAGAAAGAGAGAAATAAAAGGTGAGAAAGGGGAAAGAGAGAGCTCATTTGCACACTAAGAGATTGAGAGAGAGAGAGCTATTGAGAGAGACAGAGTGTTATAGAATCAGAGATACACACTTGACTTTCTTATATACTTAAAATATATATGGCAAATATTATGTTGGCATAGAGGGAGAATAGATGAGAGAAAAGAAAGATGTAGAGAAATTTACAACACACTAGGGATTGGAAGATGGGCAAGTCCCTCCCTTGTGGAGTTATATTATTGACAAGGAGCAAGCTCCTCCGTTACACATAAGCCAGTTCTTACTTGTAGAACTTGGAAAACAAGATCACAGTTCCTTGCATGGTATACAACTGGCTAATACTTGCACAACTTGAAAGTTGGCAACTTTTGATCCTTCTTGAGTCTCCTTCTCTCCTACAGAATATATGTAGGGCTCTCCTCTTGGCACTTGATTTCAGTAGAGCTTCGGTAGCACTTGCACCTTCTCTTTTCCTCTTGGAACTTGAGTTTAGCATAGATTTCTCTTGAAACTTGATTTTAACAGAGCTTCCGTAGCACTTGCACCTTCTCTTCTCCTCTTGGAACTTGATTTCAGTAGAGGTTCCACAGCACTTGATTTCAGCAGGGCTTCCGCAGCACTTGCACCTTCTCTTCTCCTCTTGGATATATGCAAAGTGATACTTCCTTAACCTCTCCCTTACACCCAAGGAGAGCCTCCTCTTTTATAGGCTTTCAAGAGCTTCTCTTCTTGGAGAGAGAGTTGAGTTGATCTTCATGCAAGATGTGGTTGTTCCACTCTGCAGCACTAATTTCGAGATATCTCTTTGTGCGTTGTTTGGATAAAAAAACGTCCAACACAAAAGTTGTAGATCTTGCTGTTTTTGATAACCCACATAGCCCCTTTTTAGAGATCGTTTTTCTATTACGAGATATTTTAAAAATAGATTTTCCAAAAAAACAAATTTTTAAACTGTACTCTTAACTTGTGGTCCATGCAACCACCTTGAGTCATAGATAAGGAGAGTTCATTAGATTGCATTGGGCCTCAACCTTAATATTGAATTCCACATAAAAGCTTGTGTCATTTTAGACCTTAGAAAGAGAAAATCACTTCTCTCTTCACTTCTAGAGGATCATGTCTCTTGTCTTTCTTAGCGAGAGAATTCCCTCTCTCGTCTTTCTTAATGAAAGAAAAGACCTTAAACCTTGACTTGTAGGGGAGAGGATGACCCCAAATGAATGCAATGCTCATTACACACAAGTAAACATTCTCAGGCATCCCTAGATGCACGCATAAATACATATACACAATGCTAATGCACTTCCTCTTCTTAGAACTCAATTCATCTTCATTTATGTGTAACTCCTTGGTTCTTGTGTATACTCTTACACTTGGTGGACACTTCTTTTCCCCTTCATAACTTGTACTGCCTGTACCAGATATCCCCGTCACAGTGCTTTGATCACCCCATTAAGTCATGCACTAGGAATATTGGTCTCTAAATGGTCTCATGGCCATGCTAGATCATCATCAACACTTAAAGAAAAGTGAGTCATGAATTTATTAAATAGAAAATGCATAATAAGTAATCAATTTAGTGACATCCCTATGGCTTCTAAATAGTTGACCTCAACTGTAGAGGGGATACATGGTCCTTAAGAAGATCTGGAAAGTCTTGTAATTCTCTCTCAGTCATAAGCTGAGCGTCGGATAGGGGATAATTCTTGAACTTAACCAGATACTTCCATAATACCTTACCTGACCTTAGAGTATTGTCCTGATGGTGTAAAATTCTTTCAAGCACAAGGAACTCTTCTGTTTCTTCTATGTTAGGTAAATCTTCATTGATTGGTTCCATTGGAGGTTTTCCAATATTGTTGAGAGTGGAAAAAGACTGAAATTTTGACTGATTTTTGTTGTTTTTGAGGTCTAAATGGCTAATTTTTGATGGATTTTGAGTGATGTATGGTTGTTTTTGGGAATGTTTGAGAGTGTTTTGGATAATATTGATTATGTTTTGGAAGCTCATGATGATTCTTAGTGGAAATATGAAGCTCTGTGATGTTTTGATAGGTTGTGTTTTGATAGGTTCTTTCTATGAGAGATTGAGAGAGAAAGCTATGAAGACATTTGTTGAGATTCAGCAATCACACTCACTAAACAGCCTCTTTGTATGGAGCTTCAGGGCCAAGGACATGCAGGCTAACCTATCCCATATGCACAATGGTGCCTACTGCAGTTTCCTACTTTCCTATAAAGCATTGTACTTGCTTCCTTTTCTTAATGCAATGATAGTACTCTTTTCTTTTCAGTGAAGTGTCAATGTCATTGTCCATATACACAAGATTGTGTTTATGAGTCCAAGTCTCAATCTTGGAACCTAATTCACTTGTGTAACAAACAGTGTCTTTATCTTCTTCATCATGAGTCCACACTTCTCTTTTCATCCACCATAACTCACTGCCATGCTCTAGATCCCGCATTTCTCACATGGTATTCCCCAACTCACAAAGCTTCCCTGTGTCACATCAATCCATGACATTTGGCTATCTGAAGCTCAGCATTGTGAAAATTCTCAATCTCTGCTCTGTGTCTGCCATAGCCAGACAGGACCTACCTCACTTGGAGCTTCCATAACTTCTCAACTAGGCCACTTCAGCTCCTGATTCCTTTTAGGGGATTGTTCTTCTACTCAAGGCGCTTCACCCTGGCACATCAATCGACCACATTGCTGCGCCCTGACCCTGGCATTATAGAAATTCGTCATCGTTGTCCTGAATCGCACCGTGTCTGATCGAGCTATCTACGCGCGCCGTACTGCCTGCAATCTAATCGATTATCATGGGGCTTTGATAGCCCATGAAGTAAGCTTCCTAGACATGTAAATTTTTTTGAAAATGATCAAGTATAGCTCCTGCAATCTGAGAAAAACCAGGCCCCTGTCTCAGAAACCCTAATTCCACCATAGCCAAAATCTCCCAAAACTCATTTTTCTTTCATTTTCTCTCTCCTGACACTCAACCCAAGCCTCTTTCACTCTAATCCATTGACCCAGCATCAAATCAAGGAGGGGAAGGACCTGAGAAGATTGAAGAACGACCAAATGATCCCGAACAAGAAGAATCAAGCTCAACATCAACACTGACATAGTGTGTTTTCACACTGTCACTAACTGTGTCTCTTGACACATTGTATTATGCTCTTATACTGATAAAATCTCAGAATTCTGGTGTTGATTTGCTGCTGATCTTGCAACCTCAACATGGGAAAAGACTCTCCAAATGCTCAATTCAAAGGAGTCGGGTTTCACACCTGGCAAACCCGCATCAAGCTCATCTTGATGAAAAAGGGTCTCTGGGCCATCACAAATGGCAAAGAGAAGAAACCTCGGGACGCGGACCTTGCAACTACTTGGCAAAAGAATGATGACAGACCCCAGGCCATTATCAAACTGGAGCTAGACGACAGTTATATCCACCATGTGGATAACTGTGAGACCTCACAGGATACATGGAAAAGACTTGACACCTTGTTCGGTGCACAATCTAAATCATCAAAGTATGGTCTCCTGATTGAGTTCTTCAGGCTTGAAATGAAGTCCAGCACATCACTTGCCACACATCTCAATTACATGGAAGGACTCCTAACCCAACTTGCAGGAATCAACATTAAAATGGATGAAGATGTTTGCATCGGTGTTCTACTTAAGAGTTTGCCTCTTGAATATAATAATGTATCAACAACTTTAATCAACATGCCAAATCTTGAACTTGTTGATATCTAGGCATCACTGTTAGAAGAGGAAAAGAAGCTAAAAACTAAGGAAGAACCAAGTACCTCTAGAGATGAGCATGCATTATATGTTGGCCAACAGGTACAAAGGCAAGAAGGATCAGCTCTTCTGTGACTTTTGCAAAAGGACCGGACACACCGAGAAGTTCTACCACGCAAGAAAGAGATCCCAAAAGGCCTATCTAGTCGCAATCAAAGAAGAGGAAGAAAATGGAGCAAAGGAAGAAGAAGATGAAGATGAAGACCACCAGGATCGGAAGGACAAGACTCACCAGTCCTTCTACTCTCATAACTCTGATAGACTGTTTTAAAAGCCTTGTACTTCCTTGCCCTAATGCTTCCTGCCATAAGCTTTGTAAAACTCCTCATGTAACTTGGCATTACAGTCCCTGTACACTTTGTGAGGCCCCTGTTACAGCCTCTGGATGTTCATCATGTTTTGGTGTCCACACTTAGCCGTTTCTGCGACAACCTCTGGTGTCTACCATGTTTGTGGTGTGCCCACACTTTGCAGGTGGTTCTCATTATAGCCTCTACACACTTTGTGCCTTTCTAGTTGTGATTGAGGAGGGGTGTTGAGATTCAGCAATCACACTCACTAAACAGCCTCTTTGTATGGAGCTTCAGGGCCAAGGACATGCAGGCTAACCTATCCCATATGCACAATGGTGCCTACTGCAGTTTCCTACTTTCCTATAAAGCATTGTACTTGCTTTCTTTTCTTAATGCAATGATAGTACTCTTTTCTTTTCAGTGAAGTGTCAATGTCATTGCCCACATACACAAGATTGTGTTTATGAGTCCAAGTCTCAATCTTGGAACCTAATTCACTTGTGTAACAAACAATGTCTTTATCTTCTTCATCATGAGTCCACACTTCTCTTTTCATCCACCATAACTCACTTCCATGCTCTAAATCCCGCATTTCTCACAACATTGAAGATGAATACTATGTGATTTATTTCCATTAAAAAGTGATGTATTACTTTGTGTTCCTTGTTCTATTGATGGATTCTTTGAAGATGTTGAAGATTATGATTGGTTCTATTAAATCCGTGGGAGATATCTACTATGATGATGCGTGAAGATTTGCTGTTTTCCTTGTTTTGGTCATTAAAAGAATGAAACAAAAGCTTGTTGATGTTACAAGATAGATTTTCTTGCAGTAGAATCCCCTTTTCCTTGGTGTTCCTCTTGGGGCTCCATGTTTTTGGTACGTAGCTGGGGAAACTTACAATCAACAAGCATCAGAAGAGGCTGAAAATGATGCCAGGAGGCATATTACATGGTGGATTCCGTGAGGTTTTACGGTGGATTCCGTAAACTTTTATTATCGGGGCTCATATACAAAGTGGATTCTTTGTGCCAGAAGTAGATGGGGACGCCTATCCTTTTCGGACGTTTCGTTAATTTAGCGTGTACATGGGTGATTCCATAGCGGGTGATTCCACAAAATACATATTAAATTAATAAACGTTTATGAGTTTAGAGTGCACACTCGTGATAAATTAAGGTTAGGATTGATTTCTAACCAATATATTTATGTAGCTAAAGACTGCTAGGTATTCACTTTTGTCGGTTTAATTGTATTATTTTACTAACGATTGTGAATGCTTCAGTTGATGTGTAGAGATAGCAGCAGTGGCGGTGGAAAGCATTGGAGGATAGCGTGTATTCGAGTTATCATCTATATTTTGATGGGCGCATACCTTAGGCATAGCGCCTATATTTTGTCACGCCTATTTATCAAGGCGTTGGATATTTATTTATTATTTTTGTATGCGCATGGGCGCACGATTTAGATATTTGTATTTGGACATTGTATTGGGTATGCCTGACTTCTTGAGCGCCCGCCCATTAGCTTTATTTCTACTTGGCACTAAAGCAAACTCAAAAGCCAAAAGCGTGCTATTTTGTAATTTGGGCTATTATTTGAGCTTGAAGATGATTAATACATAAAATACATGCTTTGTGGAGCGCTCACACAAGGCATGGGGGGAGATTGTACCCAATTGGTCTTTTGTTCATATCGTGCATGCTTTCTACATTGATTTGTGTGCAAAAAGTAGAGTTCTTTTGTTCTTGGGGACCTTCTGACGCTCACTATGTGTGCTTACGGCATCCGATCTGTGCACCAGTGGTATCAAAGCGAAGCTGAGATCAAGAGCTTCCAATCGCTACCCAGCTTGTGCAAAGGTGGAGCTCCTGGAACGATCGAGCTCTACAGTGAGTTTCATTGCGAACGGTTGATACGGGTGGATTCCTGGCGGTCAAGAACCTTTGTTTACATTCTCTGATTGCGAAGGACCGGTCTGAGGAGGCAGAGGACCACATCAACATCTCCTTTTACAAGTCGTTTTGAAGCAGACTGAGTAAGCTTCCATATCCAAAGAAAAAGGTTAAAAGCTTTAAGTAAAGCTTAGTAAGCTTATAAAAAAGCTTTATCCCAAAAAAATTGACGATTGGGCGGCAACGGCATGCTGACGCAGTAATCGACGGAAAAAACGGACCCCCCCTCAAAAATCGAATTCACGACAATTACTTTAAGCTTAAGCTTAGTAACATAAGCCTTCAAACTTCCAAAGTCACTCAAGTTCTGCAAGTTGTATTACTCTGCAAGTCCTATAAGTCACAGAGGATCAAAACAGACTTATCTCAATTACTCCCATAAAGACTGTTCCTGCGTAGAAGCACAAAATTACAAAATTGCTCCCTGAAAGACTCTATTCACATATGTAGACTTGCTCAACCAGTTTTAGCACACGCAGAATGTCATATGCAGTTTCTACGAAGACTACAAACACCGCAACCGCAAAAGACAAAGACCGTAAAAGCCAAACAAAAATATATAAACCTTGTATACCGGACTTTGAGCTATGCTCATCCTGCTAATCAGATTTCGAGAGTGTGAGGTCTTTTGGATTTTTACAGGATGACGAAACAAAATATGGATGATTTAATGGCTGAAGGTGATCTTCCCGAACCTACGATGGAACAAAAATTGGATTTGATTATGATGCAGCTTAATGAAGAACGAAGAGCCTGACAAGCTTTACAAGTTCAATTGGCCAATTTGCAACGAACTACCACCAACAAAGATGAACCGCAACTCGAAGATCTTATCCGACGAACCATCGACGCGACACTCGAAGCTCAATCCATCCACAAAGAAACAAAGATAAGTAAAAGAAATTTCAAATTTCGTACTTTCAATGGAACTCGAGATGGAAAGACTGTACTTGCATTTATCAGTCAGTTTGATGACTACTTTCATGAAGAGACATACGCTGAAAAAGACAAAATTAAATGTGTCACTAATCATTTAGTCGATCGAGCATCTCTATGGTGGACTGTGGTTCGTAAGAGCATTGATTGTCCCACTACCTAAGAGAGTTTCAAAAAATAGTTTTTGTAGAATTTCCTTCCTCCTCAATTCCATGAAAAAGCCATAAAGCAATGGGATCTTTTACATCAAAGAGATCGTGAGCCTATTTCCCAATACACTGAATTTTTTTGGAATGCCTTACTACAACTACGAATGCTTGAAGACATACCTGAAGCGACTCACAAACGCAAGTTTATGTCTGGATTACTTGCACATTACTATGCTGAAGTCAATATGTTCAAGCCTACAACCCTTGAAGATGCAATTTCTTTAGCTCATGACATTGAAGACAAGATTCGAGGAAGAGACAAGCGCCCACAACAATTTCAAGCAAATGGTAACTATGGTTCCAAGCAATTCAATTCAAATTTAAGAAGATTCAATCAAAGTCGTTTTCTTCCATCATCATTTCGTAAGTCTTGGACACGACCACCTGCTTTGCCATCAAATACCAATCAAAACCCTAAGCCATCCTCACAGCCAAATCCTAATGTTCTTAGACTTCCTGCCATTGCCAACAATGTATCTAAAGCCAAACCTATAGTTTGTTACAAATGCCATCAACCTGGACATCTAGCAGCCAATTGCCAATCAAAGAAACCACCTGTCCATATCAATTATCTTGGAGCAATGGAAGATGAAGAGCGCGAGGAAATGCCTGACTTTATAGAAGATGAGGACGACATTGCTACTCCTTCAGATACTTTACCAGGTATGCCAACTCCACATTCTTTGTTGACAATGAAATGTTTAGTGCATGGTAAAGAAAAGATTATTTTGCATGATGATGGTAGCACACATGATTTTATTTTTGCAAAGTTAGTGAAAGAATTGAAATTACAAACTGTTTCTACACATTATCACATTAAAGCAACATTCTTAGGCACAAGATATAATGGAACACAAGAGGTGCATAACTTAGAAATTAAAATTGGTGAATATACTGAACGTAGGAATTTCCTAGTTGTACCTTTGTAGTCTAGTGATATTATTTTAGGTATTCAATTAAAATTTATTTTCAAGGAAAACAAATTACATTGCATGGTATGCACGCTTCTAATAATTTTCCACTGCTTACTCATACTCAAGCTAAATGTGCATTACGTAAAAGTAGCAAATCTTATTTAATTTGGGTTAATGAACTTCAAGCTAAAGAAAAACATATGCATCCTAGGCATAAACAATTCCTTGCCCAATTTCAAGATTGTTTTGCTGATGATTTACCACCTAGACTACCACCTTCACGTCTTGACGATCACAAAATAGATTTAATTCCTGGTACACAACCACCCTGTAAAGCACCATATAGGCATAATCAAATTGAACAGAAAGAAATTCAAAATCAAATAGAGGAATTGCTAACCAGAGGATTAATTAGACCTAGTAGTTCTCCATTTGGCGCACCTATTTTATTGGTAAAGAAGAAGAATAATACTTATCGCATGTGCATTGATTATCATGCCCTAAATAAGATTACTATTAAGAATAGATATCCGATTCCTAGGGTAGATGATCTTATGGATAAACTACAAGGTTCTGCCATATTCAATAAGATAGATCTTAAATCTGGTTATCATCAAGTGAGATTAGATAAATCTGATATATTCAAAACTGCATTTAGAACACAATTCGGACATTATGAATTTCTAGTGATGCCTTTTGGATTGACTAATGCACCTGCTACATTTAGTCGAATGGTGAATCACATATTTCTGAAATATCAGCATTGTGTTATAGTATTCTTTGATGATATATTGGTATTCAGTAAAAATGAGAAAGAGCATTATGAACATCTGTCTTTAGTTTTCAAGTTGTTGAAAGATAATCAATTGTATGCTAATCCAAAAAAGAGTAAATTCTTTCAAACAGAAATTGAATATCTAGGTCACATTGTTTCATCAGAAGGTATTAAGGTTGACCCTAAAAAGATAGAAGCAATATTGAATTGGCCCATACCCAAAAATGTGCATGAGTTACATTCTTTTCTAGGTCTTGCTAGTTTTAACAGAAAGTTTGTACGAAATTTTTCATTGCTTGCCTTGCCTTTGACTAAACTTTTAAAGAAGGGTATTGTTTATAACTGGACTGATAATAAAAAAAAATCTTTTGATTTATTGAAACATGCATTAACCCATGCTCATGTATTACAACTACCTGATTTCAATAGACCATTCTTTTTAGTTGTTACTAATGCTAGTGGATCTGGAATAGGAGCCGTACTTATGCAAGATAATCATCACATAGCCTACTCTAGCTATAAATTGAAACCATCCAAACTTAAATATTCTACATAAGATGAAGAATTACTAGCTGTAGTACAAGCCTTACGTCAATGGAAACATTACTTAATGGGTTCTGAGTTTATGATTAAAACTGACCAACAAAGTATTAGACATCTCCTTAGTCAACCCCAAATATCTGACCGACATATCAAATGGGTAGCTTTCATTCAGAGTTTTCATCCCCTTATACAATACCAACCAGGTAAAGAGAATGTAGTAGCCGACGCTTTAAGTAGAAGACCGACCATTCATAATATTTATGTGATATCATTTGATTCCCTTATCCCTATGAAAGATACTTATCATCAGGATATAACTTTTCAAGCTAATTGAAATAAATTAGTTGCAAATAATTGGATTCCTATTGATTCACTGTCTTACAATAATGGATTCATGTTTTATGAAAAGAGATTATGTGTGACAATTCCATTTAGATCTTTTGTTTTGAATGAGATTCATTGTCCTCCATATCAAGGTCATAGAGGTATTATATCTACTTTGCGTACATTGACTGAAGATTTTTATTGGCCACATATGGACACTGATGTATCTAACTTTGTTTCTGAATGTTTAATTTGTCAAAGAGTTAAGAGACATCATGGTAAACAGTATGGTTTACTAATGCCTTTATCTATTCCATCACGAACATGGGAACATATTTCTATGGATTTTATTATTGGTTTACCTAACACTAAAGCTAACCATGATTTGATTTGGACTGTTATAGACAGGTTTAGTAAACAACCATATTTCATTCCATGCAAGAAAACTTTAACAGCATCTCAAGCAGCTCAATTGTTTTTGAAAACTGTGTTTACTAATCATGGTTTACCAAAAGTTATTATTTCTGATCGTGATTCTAGATTTTGTAATAATTTTTGGATTACTTTGTTTTCTAACTTAGGCACAAATATTATTTTTTCATCTGCATTTCATCTTGAAACAAATGGTCAAACAGAAGCTATTAACAGTACTATGTTAGATCTTTTATGTGCTTACACTATTTCTAAACCACATACATGGGATACACATCTACATTTACTTCAGTTTGCATATAACAATACACCACATACAGCTACAAAGAAAGCACCATTTGAAGTTATTTATGGTTATAGATTGTCTACACCTGTTGCATCATTATCAAATAAGATTCAGAGTGTTGATGATATTGCTAACATGCACGCTACTATTTTTGATGAAGTTAAAGATATGATTGCCAAAGCCCAGCAATCATATACAAAACAAGCAAATAAGAAAATACAGGCCATGAATTTCAAAGTTGATGACTATGTTTGGTTAAGAATAGAAAAACGTAGATTACAAAGTGTAGATAAACACCCAGTTGTGAAATTAGCACCTAGATTCTATGGATCATTCACAAAATCAATGATAATGCATTTAAGTTAGAACTAGCACCACATTGGAAAATTCACAACACCTTTCATATTAGTTTATTACGACCCTTTAGAGGCCAATTGCTTGTATACCCTATTTATGAAAACCCACCTTTACTAGATGAAGAGACTTAAATCCTTGAGCCTGAAGCTATTATAGATACTGACTTTATGACCACTAGAACTGGCCGTAGATATTCTAGATATTTGGTCAAGTTTAAAAACCATCCTGTTGAAGAGGCCCAATGGATGCACGCTAGAGACTTAAATGCTTTTCCCACTCTGTTAGCTCCACATTGAGCTAATAGCAATTGAGGACAATTGCTATCCCACCCCGGGGGTATGATTCCAGGAGGCATATTACACGGTGGATTCCGTGAGATTTTACGGTGGATTCTGTAAACTTTTATTATCGAGGCTCATACACAAAGTGGATTCTTTGTGCGAGAAGTCGATGGGGATGCCTATCCTTTTCGGGCGTTTCGTTAATTTAGTGTGTACATGGGTGATTCCATAGCGGGTGATTCCGCAAAATACATATTAAATTAATAAATGTTTATGAGTTTAGAGTGCACACTCGTGATAAATTAAGGTTAGGATTGATTTCTAACCAATTTATTTATGTAGCTGAAGACTGCTAGGTATTCACTTTTGTCGGTTTAATTGTATTATTTTACTAACGATTGTGAATGCTTCAGTTGATGTGTAGAGATAGCAGCAGTGGCAGTGGAAAGCATTGGAGGATAGTGTGTATTCGAGTTATCATCTATATTTTGATGGGCGCATACCTTAGGCATGGCGCACATATTTTTTCACACCTATTTATCAAGGCATTGGATATTTATTTATTATTTTTGTATGCGCATGGGCGCACAATTTAGATATTTGTATTTGGACATTGTATTGGGTATGCCTGACTTCTTGGGCACCCGCCCATTAGCTTTATTTCTACTTGGCACTAAAGCAAACTCAAAAGTCAAAAGCGTGCTATTTTGTAATTTGGGCTATTATTTGAGCTTGAAGATGATTAATACATAAAATACATGCTTTGTGGAGCGCTCAAACAAGGCATGGGGGGAGATTGCACCCAATTGGTCTTTTGTTCATATCGTACATGCTTTCTACATTGATTTGTGTGCAAAAAGTAGAGTTCTTTTGTTCTTGGGGACCTTCTGATGCTCACTACGCGCGCTTACGGCATCCGATCTATGCACCAGAAAATGAAGGAAATGGCATTACCAAGAAGAGGAGAATTCAATGGATCCTTGCAAAGTTCCTTCTTCCACTGAAGAGTTGGAGATTCTTATTGCCAAAGCCACTTTCTACAAAAAGTTGATCCCACAATGGCGGAAACATATTACCATCATGATGCAAGCTCTCTGCGGTGGACTATTTCCTCTTCCTGTTGAAGCAACATAGACATGCATCTTGGTGGCAAATTGTTTGGGAACAAACTGAAGAGCAGAAACAGAGAGAATGACCATCCATGGAAGGTTTGGCATTCATTGAGAAGTTTCTAGACATCATCAAGTGGGAGATCGTGAAGAAGCTTTAGGAGTCGTGGTCAGTGAAGGTTCATGAAAACAAGAAGGAAAAGAGTTGGAATTTGTTCGTGGATGCTCAACAACAAGATACGTGGGATGCTTGGTGCACTAACAATCTTCTGTTTTTCCAATTAGCAATCCACTGGAAGTTGGTAGACAAAGTGTTTTTCACAACATACACTATTGAAACCATCAGAAGTTGGCATTATTATGACGATGGCACAACAACGATCCTAAGAAGACTGAGTTTTGATACTTTTAGAATGTAGTATCTCCCCCTTTGTAGTGGTTTGAAATCCAAATTCAGAGATGTTGAAAAGAAGGAAGTAGAAGAGATGTTGGACAGAGAATCCTCCAGGCTGAAGCCCCTCTCTGATTCTATTCTATTGAGTACAGACCAACTGGTTGGAGCCAACCTCCTGATGAATGATGCAATCAAGAGGCAAGCATTAGAACAAGTCCAGAGGTACATGAGAAGAGAGAAGGCAAGAATCAAGGAGGAGAACGAGCTTGCAGCAGAAGCCTCTTTTGATTCCCTAAAAGCACTCTTTACAGAAGTCCCCATGGCAACTCAAGGTCCCCTTCCTAGTCAGATTCGTCCTAGAAATATTGATGATAGGGCAGCAAATGTAGTCCCATTACTAATTTTTAAGGGAGAGTACAATGAAGACCTTGATCTTCATGTAACAGAGTTTATGGTAGCATGTGTGGCTAACAATGCCAGAACCCCTAAGCATTAGCTAGCAATCTTCCCCACCACTTTCAAATGTGCGGTGTTTCAGTGGTATGGGAGACAAGCAGCATGAACTTTTGGCACATGGGACAACCTGAAGTTGGGCTTTCTCACTAAATTCAGCGTGAAGGTTTTGAAGAGCAGATGCGAGAGGAGTTCATGAACCTAAGTGAGTCCTCTGGAGAAAGAGTAGAAGCTTATGTCTCGCGAATGGAATCCATCCTGAGATGGACTAACCATCATTTGGACGAAGGTATCCAGAAAGGAGTGTTCCTCAGAGGCCTACAACCAGAAGTTCACAAGTTCGTGGAATTGAGAAGACTAGTCAATCTGCAAATAGTGCCACAGTACAGTGCACCTAATCCACAGTGGTTGCCGTAGATGATAGTGCTCAAATAATGGTTCAACCATAATAACAATGGCTTCAAACAATTTCTCCAATGGCGACTCAACAACAGTGGAACCCTACCAATTGGAATCAACAACCCCAAGTCTCAATAGGAGCTCTGAATCAAACCTAGAATAGAGGACCCTCTGGATCAACCCAACCACTGTATGTAGTAATTACAGAAGCTTCCCAAAACCCTACTACAAGTACTCCAGGAGGTGAAAAACTGAAGGACTACTTATCCAACTCAGTCGCAAGTATAAAGAAAGAGCTTATGGATGTGATTACAAAGCAGCTGCAGACACTGAAGGTGAATATCGCTAATCTATATACTCCTGCGGGAGCTAGGAGAGATGTGATGCATTCTAATACATGGTGTGGAAAGTGCCATCAAGCGAGACATTTAGCCACTGAATGTACCTGAAAACCAACCATTCTTGGAGCCTTATGTTCCTATTGTTTGTGGAACAACCATACAGATGATATCTGCTCTCTGAAAGAGATGCATGAACGAAGACAGAAAAATGAAAACGCAAGATTCAACTTACTAGAATATAAAATGACAACGCAGGACATTGGACCAAAGCCTAGGGAGTTTGGTCCTAATTTCGGTCCACAGAGGTTTCTCTCTCAAAGTTATAGAGGATGACAGTCTGGCGGTGGTTAGAGATCTAAGGTGGAATGTTATAGATCTGTGGATTGCAAGCCCTTATGTAGCCAATGCAAAGGAGAAGGCCACACTGCAAAGGACTGTCCAAGTCCAGCCCCTATCAAGGCCAATGCCACTGATAGCCAGCAAAAGGCACAAGAGCATGCCTCCAACTTGGTAGAGTTGGAAGTAGCTGCTATCACGCACGCCAAGAAGAAGGAACCAGTTGTCCAAAAAGAGAATAACTCCCCTGCCAAGACTATGAAGTTTAACATGCCAACAGAGGGACATAGCAATACAGGATAGAACAGTGCAGTACAGAGCATTGCAATGCCATGGAGAGCCACAGAGACAATCCCAAAGGCAGGACTAGAGGTCCAGGAGATATACGATACAGAAGCACCTCCGAAAACAGAAGAAGTGTTGATGCTGATATTGTTAGAAGAAAAAGGAAAGATAAAAATGGGTGTATCCCCATTCCCCCAGCAGACTGTAGAAGCCTGTGGATTCTATCAAAGAGTATGATTTGGTCAAAGATCTAGACACCTTTAAGCCAAGCCTAACCTTTCGACAGTTGCTGATGCTATCTCCCAGTTGTTGAAAAAGATTCAAAAGCATCTTGGCAAGAAGACGAGGACTAAGGATTGCTCCCCCAACAACAAGAAAGTCCAACAGAGCCTTAGAACCTGTGAAGGAAGCAGATGTGGCTAACGCCTTCCTAGATCTTGGAACCCCAGAGATTAGTGTATGGATAAAAGGATGCTTTATTTCAAATGCATTGATTGATGGAGGCTCATCAGTAAACATAATGACGAATGTGACAATGAAGGATCTAGGTTTGCAAGGAATTCAACTTACACAATGGCTTATCAGATTGGCAGACCAAAGCTAAAATTAAACCGCTGGGCATCCTCCTATACGTAAAAACAACCCTTGTAGGAAGAGACTATTGGCTGACATATTTGGTGGTAAAAACAAATTCTTATGGGACCTCATACCCTTTGCTGTTGGGAAGACCTTGGCTTTTTGAAGCAAGAGCTAGGACGGACTGGTTCAAATGAACCCTAACCATAGGCAGAGGACCCCATAAAGTAGTGTTGAAATTGTATGGATCGCAAAAAGGCAATGGATCCACATCCATCAAAGTCATAACTGACTCCTCCAATGAAGTAACAGATGGTACATTAGGAGATGAAGAGGCTGTTAAACAGATATTTTTCAAGAAAATAGAGGCACAGTCCCTAACAGTGGGCACTATAAGCCAACTATCAAAGGAAGCCAAGTCTTTGTCCATGGGAGAATACCTCCTACCTCAACTAGAATTGACTTTTGCAATCACCTCTGATAGCAAAACAGAAGCATGGATGTACTATTATCCATGTTACATGGCAGTTGTAGAGTTAGAAGCAGAGACAAAGCCAGAGGCAGAAGCAGACACAGAGGTGGAAGATCTGTTCTTCTCCTACAGAGCCTCTCCAGAAGCAGGGACAGAGCCTCTAGAAGAAGAGGATGAAAATGATGAGGAAGAAAACAAAGCAGGTTATGAAAGTGTAGATGAAGAAGTTCCTCTAATAGCAGATGATCTTGTTGATGTCCCTATAGAGACCTCAGAGGCCGAAGATCTCAGGGTGTTGGATGGAATGACCATGGTTCCATTTGGGTTGACCAATGGACCACAAAGTATGTAGAATCTGCATAAGAAATGGATTAAAGGTATAACAATTAAGTTCACTAGTGACTCCTATCGCCCTGACCAGTCATTCTGGAGAAAAGAGGATGATGATGCCCCTTGTCAACAAAAGCCAGAGCCGTCAAAGCCACGACTTATAGAAGGTCCGTGCTATGTGACATTCCTAGACGCATCCTCTGAAGATGAATCCCTAAGTCCAGAAGAAATCACCACTCATACGGAAGCAAACAAAGCTTTGATACCCTTCCAGCAATTTCAACAAACAAATGAGTCATCTATTCAGAAGGAAGACACTGGTTCTAGTGGAACATTAGATGATGACACTAAGAGTCAAACCTCTGATAGTCAAACCTCTATTCAGAAGCAATCTGTGGGACATTTATCCGCGAAGTGGAAGGTGAAAGGAAAGTGATGTTCCTGGATACTGACGGTACTGAACGTCACTTGAAAGTGGGTCTCAATCTTCCAGAAGAAGAACTAGTGGTCATGCGAGATCTACTAAAGAAGAACTTAGATGTGTTTGCTTGGTCGTACACAGACCTAAAGAGGATTGATTCCACAGTATGCCAACATCACATTGACCTAGACCCTGATGCCAAACTTGTGAGGCAAAGAAAAAGGCGTATGAAACCTAATTATTCAGCTCTGGTGAAGGCCAAATTATTGAAGCTTCTTGAAGCCGAGTTCATTTATCCCGTGTCTAACAGTGAATGGGTTCGCCCATTATGGTAGTACCCAAGAAGAATGGGAAACTTTGAATATGTGTGGACTTTCGAAAGCTGAAC
Source organism: Lygodium microphyllum (assembly GCF_053477565.2). Classification (NCBI taxonomy): domain Eukaryota; kingdom Viridiplantae; phylum Streptophyta; class Polypodiopsida; order Schizaeales; family Lygodiaceae; genus Lygodium; species Lygodium microphyllum. Next base: position 12,147,395 of record NC_141141.1, on the reverse strand, counting down.
TCGAAGACAAAGAAGGGTCATTTCCCTATCCCTTTCACAGACCAACTATTAGACACAGTTCCCTCTTGGATGGATTCAACGGATATAACCAAGTCCAAATTGCAGAAGAGGACAAATCCAAAACAACCTTCACCACAGAATGGGGGGCCTATGCCTATAGAGTGATGCCATTTGGGCTTTGTAATGCTTCTGCCACCTTCCAATGAGTAATGATGGCTACCTTCCAAAACATCTACATGATTTCATTGAGGTGTATCTCGATGAATTCTATGTCTATAGTTTAATCCATGAGCATTGGGGACACCTAGAGCAATGCTTTGACAGATGAGAGTATGGGATCTCTCTCAATCTCGACAAATGTGTCTTTGGCATCTCATCAGGAGTCCTTTTGGGCCATATTGTCTCTGCACAAGGGATTTCAATAGACCTGGCGAAGATTGAGAAGATTTCTGCCTTGACAACACCAACAAATCTCAAGCAACTGAGAGGATTTCTTGGCCATGTGGGCTACTACAGAAGATTTATTGCACATTTTGCAACCAAGGTAGCCCCTCTGCACAAGCTCCTAAGAAAAGATGCGGATTTCCTTTGGACTAATGATTGCAAAGAAGACTTTAATACCCTAAAACAGTGTCTTATCCAAGCACCTATTTTGTAGCCTCCTGATTGGACGAAGGAGTTCCATGTACACATAGATGCATCAGTTAAAGGGCTATGTACTATCCTATGTCAAAAGGGCCCCTATAAATTAGATCAACCAATATATTATGCAAGCCAAAAGGTCACTGATAGAGAGCGGAACTACATAGTGACATAACTTGAGTGTTTAGCAATGGTGTTTGCACTGGAGAAGTTTCGACACTATCTACTGTCAACGCATTTCAAGTTCTACGTGGATCATGAAGCCCTGTCCTTCCTGATGAACAAAGCAGATGTTAAAGGATGATTGATGAGATGGTTGCTCCTATTTCAGGAGTTTGATTTTGAAGTGGCCACTAAGCCTAGCCGTTCCCATGTCCTAGCCGATCATCTATCATGGATCTCTCAAACTGCAGAAGAGGAACATGATGATCCGGACCTTCCTGATGCTTCCTTGTTTGTAGTTGAAATAGTTACTCCATGGTATGCAGACATAGCCAACCTTCTAGCAACTCAATAGTATCATCCTGGCATCTCAAGCCGTGAGAAGAAGAAGCTTCTGTTAGAATCATCTCCCTACACCTTGCTAGGCGGTGCACTGTACAAGAGAGGAAAAGATGAAGAATTGCGAAGATGTGTTGCAGGAGACAAAATTGGCATAGTATTGAAAGCATGCCATGACGAACCATGTGGTGGACACTTCGCAGGAGAAACAACAATCAAAAAGGTTCTGCTCATAGGATACTGGTGGCTGACCCTCCAGAAGGATGCATATGACTACTGTAAGAGATGCGATGCTTGTTAGTGAATGGGGAAACCCACCAAAACAAGTGCCATGCCATTGCAACCTATTCTTCCCCTAAAGCTGTTTGAGAAGTGGGGGATTGATTTCGTGGGTCCCATTGATCCACCCACCAGACGGAAGCAGAACAGATACATCTTAGTATGTACAGATTATGTCACAAAGTGGCGTGAAGCTAAAGCTCTGAAGCGGGATGATGGTAACAGCGTAGCCTTGTTCGTGTACGAGAATATTATCACTCGTTTTGGCAGTCCCCTCGAGTTGGTAAGTGACAGAGGTACTCATTTCCTTAACAAGATCATGGAAGACTTGACGAAACTATATAAGATCTGCCATCGCAAGTCCACTCCTTATTATCCCAGAGCCAACGGCCAAGTTGAAGTCACCAACTGCATCCTTTGCTCGATCTTGACAAGAACGATTGCCACACATCGTTGTGATTGGGACGGTTGACTTATAGAGGCCCTCTGGGCGTATAGGACCTCCCATAAGGCTGCTACAGGATAGACCCCTTTCCAGCTGGTGTATGGTACTAAAGCCGTCTTCCTTGTTGAACTGGAATTGCCCTTTTTGCGAGTGGCAGTTAAAGAACGCTTGGGAGATGATGAGTCACTTCAACGTTGCCTCCTGCACTTGGAATGTTTAGACGAGACCCGTAGGATGGCTCTACAGTGCATGGAAACCACTCAAGCGCGACGCAAGGCCTTGTTGAGATATCGAGCTCCACTCGTGATATGCCAGGGTGACCGTTGTACATTTATGTCACCGACGTGTTAGTTGCAGATGCGGTTGGTACACCGCCCATGAATAATAGCTACATGACAGCTATCCTTATCTACTCTAGTTCGTGGCTCAGTTAGTATGCCACCTTAGTTAGTTGAGTTTGGTTTGGGACCCATATATAGGGTTCTTCTATTTCTTTGTACTAGACTTCTTTTTGGCTTACACAACTAAGAAGAGGAAAACTGTTTTCAGCCTCCACCTCTGTGTGTATTCCCCCATTGTGCAAGCAAGAAAGCTACAAGTGAGACTCCTTCCTTCTCTCCCACAATCTTGACATGGTATCAGAGCCTTGTTCGTGGTAAGGAGCTCAAGAAAGCAAGCCAAGCTCGTGGTGTTCTGGTAAGAGGACAGTGTTGCTTTCATTTTCTGTTGTGGGAGCAGATCTCTGCAGCAGGTAGCACAGCCGGAAATTGCAAGAGTGCATTGTCTCAGGTTGAGACGCCCTTCGCGGTGAAGCAAGAGGGCAGCATATGTTGCGGGAGAGGCCTTTAGCCCTTGGCGACCCTGTTTTTTTGATTTGAGGCCATTTCGGGGCCTGTTTTGGAGGCGGAAGTTTTCTGCATGCACTCAAGAAAAGGCCCAGTTTTATGCTGTGCGACCACTGTTCTACAGGTCGGTGAAAAGTTACTGTAGAAATTGCATCGTATGCTTGTGTGCAGAGACATTGGGAGTTACAGAATCATCCTTGTTGCCTGTTGATGCAAAATCGTCACTAGGGAGTGACTGTGTGGTCAAATACCACTTTCGTCAGTTTTGCAGATTAGCCCTTGTGAAGCTGAAGCTGTGTTCTTTGTAGTGACAGAACTTTTTGCAGTGTTTTGTAATGGCGTCTGATTCTCTCTCACATATTGTCACTGAAAAGCTTGACAAGAACAACTTCCAAGCATGGAAGTTTAGAATGACGAATTTCCTTATGGGAAAAGGATATTGGGAATTTGTTGCAGGAAATGAAGAAGAACCAGTTCTTCCTGATGTTCCCAATCAACAGCAAATGCAGGCATTTAAAGCATGGCATGAGAGAGCCAGGAAAGTTATGTACTAGGCTGTCTATCAGCATTTCAGACTCTATGATTGTGCATATTCAAGATGCAAGTACGCCAAAGGAGGCATGGGATACTTTGTCAAAAATGTTGAGATATCGAGCTCCACTCGTGATACGCCAGGGTGACCGTTGTGTATTTATGTCACCGACTTGTCAGTTGCAGACGCGGTTGGTACACCGCCCATGAATAATAGCTACATGATAGCTATCCTTATCTACTCTAGTTCGTGGCTCAGTTAGTATGCCACCTTAGTTAGTTGAGTTTGGTTTGAGATCCATATAGAGGGTTCTTCTATTTCTTTGTACTTGAGTTCTTTTGGCTTACATAACTAAGAAGAGAAAAACAGTTTTCAGCCTCCACCCTTGTGTGTCTTCCCCCATTGTGCAAGCAAGAAAGCTACAAGTGAGACTCCTTCCTTCTCTCCCACAATCTTGACATGGTATCAGAGCCTTGTTCGTGGTAAGGAGCTCAAGAAAGCAAGCCAAGCTCGCGGTGGTCTGGTAAGAGGAGCAGTGTTGCTTTCATTTTCTGTTTTGGGAGTAGATCTCTGCAGGTAGCATAGCCGGAAATTGCAAGAGTGCATTGTCTCAGTTTGAGACGCCCTTCGCGGTGAAGCAAGAGGGCAGTATATGCTGCGGGTAAGGGCTTTAGCCCTTGGTGACCCTATTTTTTTGATTTGAGGCCATTTCGGGGCCTGTTTTGGAGGCGGAAGTTTTCTGTACGCACTCAGGAAAAGGCCCAGTTTTATGCTGTGCGACCACTGTTCTATAGGTCGGTGAAAAGTTACTATAGAAATTGCATCGTATGCTTGTGTGCAGAGACATTGGGAGTTACAGAATCATCCTTGTTGCCTGTTGATGCAAAATCGTCACTAGGAAGTGACTGTGTGGTCAAATACCACTTTCGTCAGTTTTGCAGATTAGCCCTTGTAAGGCTGAAGCTCTGTTCTTTGCAGTGACATAATTTTTTGCAGTGTTCTGTAATGGCGTCTGACTCTCTCTCACAGATTGTCACTGAAAAGCTTGACAAGAACAACTTCCAAGCATGGAAGTTTAGAATGACGAATTTCCTTATGGGAAAAGGATATTGGGAATTTGTTGCAGGAAATGAAGAAGAACCAGTTCTTCCTGATGTTCCCAATCAACAGCAAATGCAGGCATTTAAAGCATGGCATGAGAGAGCCAGGAAAGTTATGTACTGGCTGTCTATCAGTATTTCAGACTCTATGATTGTGCATATTCAGGATGCAAGTACGCCAAAGGAGGCATGGGATACTTTGTCAAAAATGTATAGTACAAATACTCAAGCCAGGAAAATGCAGCTCAAGCAAGAGTTGCATAATGTGCAAAGAGAAAATATGAGCATCAATGACTACCACATGAAGGTGAAGAAGATTGCAGATGCACTTGCTTCCATTGGGTCGCCAGTGGAAGATGATGATTTAGTTTCTGTGACCTTGAATGGTCTAGGAAAGGATTATGCACAGTTTCGGACATCCATTTCAGTTCGTGAAAGATTTCCTGATTTTGAGAAGTTGATTGCTCTTCTAATTTCTGAGGAGCAGAGAAATGGTGGTGCATCTTCTTCAGGAGGAACTTCAAAAGAAACTGTCTTCTACTTAAATGCTGGAAGAGGTAGAGGCAGAGGTAGAGGAGGCCGATTTGGAGGCCGTGGTAGAAATCAGAATATGCAGCAAACTCAAGAAAACCAGTCCTATGGAGGAGGACGTGGTAACTCTAGAGGCAGGGGGAGCCAAAGAGGTCGTGGTGGATGGCAAAGAGGCCAAAATGCAAATAGTAATGTTGAATGCTACTATTGTGGCAAAATGGGTCATATGGCTAAAGACTGCTATAAAAAGCAGAATGACATCATGAATGGAAAACTGCAACAAGGAAATTATGCATCTTCTAGTAGACAGGGTGATGACAGAAATGAGCATTTGTTTATGGTGCAGCACATGAACAATTCTGTGACAAGTGTAGAAGAAAGCAACGATGTGTGGTATGTTGACTCAGGTGCATCAAACCACATGACAGGTCATGCAGAATGGATGGAGGATGCAAGGAAAATGGAAAAACCAGGATTTGTGGAGACTGGTGATGATACTGCACATCCGATTGTGCAGATTGGAAAAATTTCTTTGTCTATGCAGGATGGGAAAAAGAAATACCTGTCCGATGTATTTCATGTCCCGAATATCACCAAGAATCTGGTTTCTGTTGGTCAAATGGTTGAACAGGGCTTGCAGGTCAGATTTAATCCTCATGGATGCTTTGTTGAGGATATGAAAAATAAAGGTCGCTTGATAGCAAAAGGAAAGAAGAAGGGCAGAATGTTTACGTTGGATGCAGACATGCCTGAATTGAGTGCAGCAATGTTTGCACATGGGACCGGTGTAGTTGCAGATATTGATATCTGGCATAAACGCATTGGTCATGTTAATGTACAGCAACTTAAATCAATGCAGGCCCAAAATATTGTTGCAGGATTGCCCAAATTCAAGGTTGCAGAAATGCATAAGGTATGTGAAGCCTGTCAGTTTGGAAAACAGGCAAGGAAACCATTTCTTAGACATGTTCAAGAGAGTAAGAAGTCATTGGAATTAATCCACTCTGATGTGTGGACTACTAAAGCTGCATCTCTTGGAGGCTGTCATTATTTTGTCACTTTTATTGATGACTATAGCAGAAAAGTTTGGGTGTATTTTATGAAGAAGAAAAGTGAAGTGTTTGGGCATTTCAAAACTCTTAAAGCTATGGTTGAAAAAGAAACAGGTCTGCAGATAAAATGCCTAAGGTCAGATGGAGGGGGAGAGTACCTCTCAAATGAGTTTGCAAGGTTCCTGCAGGAGCATGGCATAAAGCAGCAATATTCATGCAGTCATACCCCACAACAAAATGGAATTGCAGAAAGGAAAAATAGGCATATTGGAGAGGTATCTCGTGCCATGCTCAATGAAAAAGACTTGCTAGATTTTTATTGGGATGAAGCAGTTGCTACAGCAGTCTACATAATGAACAGGACTCCCACTGCAGCAATACATGGAATGACTCCAGAGGAGAGGTATACTGGTAGGAAACCAGATATTTCTCATTTGAAAATTTTTGGTTGCATTGCCTATGTACATGTGCCAGATGAGTTGAGATCCAAGTTGGATCCAAAAGCTGAGAAGTGTATCTTTATTGGTTACTCTCTGCAGCAAAAAGGGTATAGATGCTATAACCCTTCTACTCGTAAGTTTACAGTGAGCAGAGATGTTATTTTTGATGAGATGAGTAGCTGGTATAAACCAGTAAATGTGATTGATGATGTAGATGCACAAAATGGTAATGCTCCACAGAATTCACAGCAGTAGTCACAAAATATTAGTGGACCTGGAGCGTCCTCTAGTAGTGGTTCACATTCTTCGCCATGGACAGGCAGATTGAGATCAGGATAATCTTCTCAAAGTAATGCAGATAGTGGTATGCAGGTATCACGAAAAGGAAAAGAGAAGGTTGATCAGCCCATGTTTGATGTGAATGCAGGTCACTCTTATGTGGATGGTGAATCCAGTGGCTCAGAACAGAGCATTGATGATGAGTTGGGTATTCCTTCTATTGTTACACCTGGAGTAAGGAAGACCAGGGATGTTTTGAGAGCACTTGGGAGTGAACCTACTTTGCGCAGGTCTACGAGAGCTAGGTATCCTGTAGATAGGTTGAAATATGATGGATTTACAGCCATTCACTATGCATATATGGTCAAAGTGATACAGGAACCAGAACCCACTTCTTTTGAGGAAGCCATGGGAAAAGAAAAATGGGAGAAAGCCATGGATGAAGAAATGGATGCCTTGGAAGCAAATGCTACATGGGAATTGGTACCTTTGCCTAAAGGTAAAAATGCAATTGGCTGTAAGTGGGTTTATAAGGTGAAGCACAATGCAGATGGTTCTGTGAACAGATACAAGGCAAGATTAGTAGTCAAGGGATATGCACAAACATATGGTATTGACTATGAAGAAACATTCAGTCCGGTTGCAAGGATGGCAACCGTAAGAGCGGTCATTGCTATGGCTGCATCAAAGGGATGGTCTTTACATCAGATGGATGTAAAGAATGCCTTCTTGCATGGTGATTTGCAAGAAGAGGTCTATATGGAGCAGCCACCAGGTTATGTGCATGCTGTTCATCCTGAGTTTGTTTGCAGGTTGAAGAAAGCCTTGTATGGCTTGAAGCAAGCACCTAGAGCATGGTCTGACAAGATAGGACAGTATCTTGTCACTATTGGCTTTCAGATTTCCAAGGCAGATTTCTCACTTTATGTGAGAAAAACAGAGAAAGATATTATGCTGCTTGTCATTTATGTTGATGATTTGATTATGACAGGTGACAGTGATGAAGATATCCTTCATGTGAAAATGCTATTGAAGCAGAAGTTTGAGATGAAGGATTTGGGAGAGCTGCGTTATTTCTTGGGCATTGAGGTGATTAGATCACCAAGTGGGATACAGCTCTTGCAGAGGCAGTATGGATTGGACATGCTGTCCAAATATGGGATGACAGGCTGTAAGCCTATTTCAGTTCCTTTGGAGCAGAATGAGAAGCTGAGCGCAGATGCAGGTGAGCTTCTGGAATACCCTACTATGTACAGACGCATAGTAGGAAGTTTGATTTATATGACTATTACCAGGCCAGATTTGAGCTATGCTGTTGGATTGGTAAGTCAGTTTATGCAGGCTCCAAGGAAACCACATTTGGATGCGACTAGACGCATACTCAGGTATGTGAAGTCCACATTGCAGTATGGACTATTTTATGAGACTGGGGTTCAGATACAGTTGCATGGATACACTGATGCTGATTGGGCTGGTAGTATTTCTGATAGACGATCTAGCAGTGGATATGTGTTCTCTTTTGGGAGTGCTGCAGTCACTTGGAGCAGCAAGAAACAGCCTACAGTTGCCTTGTCGAGCACAGAGGCTGAGTACAGGGGTGCAGCAATGGCTGCATGTGAGGTAGCTTGGTTGCATAAGCTACTTTATGATATGCATCAGTCTACAGATGGACCAGTTGTCATTTATTGTGACAACATGAGTAGTATACACTTGGCAAATAACCCAGTCTATCATGCTAGAACAAAGCACATTGAGGTGCATTATCACTATGTGCGAGAGAGGGTTTTACTAGGTCTTATTGATCTAGTTTATGTCAGCACAGAGGATCAGGTAGCTGACATATTCACGAAGGCATTGGGCGCAGAGAAGCTGCGCAAGTTCAGCGACTTGCTTGGTGTGCAGGAATTGGGATTGAGCTCGAGGGGGAGTGTTGAGATATCGAGCTCCACTCGTGATACGCCAGGGTGACCGTTGTGTATTTATGTCACCGACTTGTCAGTTGCAGACGCGGTTGGTACACCGCCCATGAATAATAGCTACATGATAGCTATCCTTATCTACTCTAGTTCGTGGCTCAGTTAGTATGCCACCTTAGTTAGTTGAGTTTGGTTTGAGACCCATATAGAGGGTTCTTCTATTTCTTTGTACTTGAGTTCTTTTGGCTTACATAACTAAGAAGAGAAAAACAGTTTTCAGCCTCCACCCTTGTGTGTCTTCCCCCATTGTGCAAGCAAGAAAGCTACAAGTGAGACTCCTTCCTTCTCTCCCACAATCTTGACAAAAAATGTATAGCACAAATATGCAAGCCAGGAAAATGCAGCTCAAGCAAGAGTTGCACAATGTGCAAAGAGAAAATATGAGCATCAATGACTACCACATGAAGGTGAAGAAGATTGCAGATGCACTTGCTTCCATTGGGTCGCCAGTGGAAGATGATGATTTAGTTTCTGTGACCTTGAACGTTCTAGGAAAGGATTATGCACAGTTTCGGACATCCATTTCAGTTCGTGAAAGATTTCCTGATTTTGAGGAGTTGATTGCTCTTCTAATTTCTGAGGAGCAGAGAAATGGTGGTGCATCTTCTTCAGGAGGAACTTCAAAAGAAGCTGTCTTCTACTCAAATGCTGGAAGAGGTAGAGGCAGAGGTAGAGGAGGCCGATTTGGAGGCCGTGGTAGAAATCAGAATATGCAGCAAACTCAAGAAAACCAGTCCTATGGAGGAGGACGTGGTAATTCTAGAGGTAGGGGGAGCCAAAGAGGTTGTGGTGGATGACAAAGAGGCCAAAATGCAAACAGCAAAGTTGAATGCTACTACTGTGGTAAAATGGGTCATATGGCTAAAGACTGCTATAAAAAGCAAAATGACATCATGAATGGAAAACTGCAACAAGGAAATTATGCATCTTCTAGTAGACAGGGTGATGACAGAAATGAGCATTTGTTTATGGTGCAGCACTTGAACAATTCTGTGACAAGTGCAGAAGAAAGCAATGATGTGTGGTATGTTGACTCAGGTGCATCAAACCACATGACAGGTCATGCAGAATCGATGGAGGACGCAAGGAAAATGGAAAAACCAGGATTTGTGGAGACTGGGGATGATACTGCACATCCTATTGTGCAGATTGGAAAAATTCCTTTGTCTATGCAGGATGGGAAAAAGAGATACCTATTCGATGTATTTCATGTCCTGAATATCACCAAGAATCTGGTTTTTGTTGGTCAAATGGTTGAGCAGGGCTTGCAGGTCAGATTTAATCCTCATGGATGCTTTGTTGAGGATATGAAAAATAAAGGTCCCTTGATAGCAAAAGGAAAGAAGAAGGGCAGAATGTTTACGTTGGATGCAGACATGCCTGAATTGAGTGCAGCAATGTTTGCACATGGGACCGGTGTAGTTGCAGATATTGATATCTGGCATAAACGCATTGGTCATGTTAATGTACAGCGACTTAAATCAATGCAGGCCCAAAATATTGTTACAGGATTTCCTAAATTCAAGGTTGCGGAAACGCATAAGGTATGTGAAGCCTGTCAGTTTGGAAAACAGGCAAGGAAACCATTTCCTAGACATGTTCAAGAGAGTAAGAAGCCATTGGAATTAATCCACTCTAATGTGTGGACTACTAAAGCTACATCTCTTGGAGGCTGTCATTATTTTGTCACTTTTATTGATGACTATAGCAGAAAAGTTTGGGTGTATTTTATGAAAAAGAAAAGTGAAGTTTTTGGGCATTTCAAAACTCTTAAAGCTATGGTTGAAAAAGAAACAGGCCTGCAAATAAAATGCCTAAGGTCAGATGGAGGGGGAGAGTACCTCTCAAATGAGTTTGCAAGGTTCCTGCAGGAGCGTGGCATAAATTAACAATATTCATGCAGTCATACACCACAGCAAAATGGAATTGCAGAAAGAAAAAACAGGCATATTGGAGAGGTATCTCGTGCCATGCTCAATGAAAAAGACATGCCAGATTTTTATTGGGATGAAGCAGTTGCTACAGCAGTCTATATAATGAACAGGACTCCCACTGCAGCAATACATGGGATGACTCCAGAGGAGAGGTATACTGGTAGGAAACCAGATATTTCTCATTTGAAAATTTTTGGTTGCATTGCCTATGTACATGTGCCAGATGAGTTGAGATCCAAGTTGGATCCAAAAGCTGAGAAGTGCATCTTTATTGGTTACTCTCTGCAGCAAAAAGGGTATAGATGCTATAACCCTTCTACTCGTAAGTTTATAGTGAACAGAGATGTTGTTTTTGATGAGATGAGTAGCTGGTATAAACCAGTAAATGTGATTGATGATGTAGATACACAAAACAGTAATGCTGCACAGAATTCACAGCAGCAGTCACAAAATATTAGTGGATCTGGAGCGTCCTCTAGCAGTGGTTCACATTCTTCGCCATGGACAGACAGATTGAGATAAGGGGAATCTTCTCAAGGCAGTGCAAATAGTGGTATGCAGGTGTCACGAAAAGGAAAAGAGAAGGTAGATCAGCCCATGTTTGATGTGAATGCAGGTCACTCTTATGTGGATGGTGAATCCAGTGGCTCAGAACAGAGCATTGATGAGGAGTTGGGTATTCCTTCTATTGTTACACCTTGAGTAAGGAAGATCAGGGATGTTTTGAGAGCACCTGGGAGTGAACCTACTTTGCGCAGGTCAACCAGAGTTAGGTATCCTGTGGATAGGCTGAAATATGATGGATTTACAGCCATTCACTATGCATATATAGTCAAACTGATACAGGAACCAGAACCCACTTCTTTTGAGCAAGCCATGGGAAAAGAAAAATGGAAGAAAGCCATGGATGAAGAAATGGATGCCTTGGAAGCAAATGCTACATGGGAATTGGTACCTTTGCCTAAAGGTAAGAATGCAATTGGCTGTAAGTGGGTTTATAAGGTGAAGCACAATGCAGATGGTTCTGTGAATAGATACAAGGCAAGATTAGTAGTCAAGGGGTATGCACAAACATATGGCATTGACTATGAAGAAACATTCAGTCCGGTTGCAAGGATGGCAACCGTAAGAGCAGTCATTGCTATGGCTGCATCAAAGGAATGGTCTTTACATCAGATGGATGTAAAGAATGACTTCTTGCATGGTGATTTGCAAGAAGAGGTATGTATGGAGCAGCCACCAGGTTATGTGCATGCTGTTCATCCTGAGTTTGTTTGCAGGTTGAAGAAAGCATTGTATGGCTTGAAGCAAGCACCTAGAGCATGGTCTGACAAGATAGGACAGTATCTTATCACTATTGGCTTTCAGATTTCCAAGATGTGAGAAAAACAGAGAAAGGTATTATGCTACTTGTCATTTATGTTGATGATTTGATTATGACAGGTGACAGTGATGAAGATATCCTTCATGTGAAAATGCTATTGAAGTAGAAGTTTGAGATGAAGGATTTGGGAGAGCTGCGTTATTTCTTGGGCGTTGAGGTGATTAGATCACCAAGTGGGATACAGCTCTTGCAGAGGCAGTATGGATTGGACATGCTATCCAAATATGGGATGACAGGCTGTAAGCCTATTTCAGTTCCTTTGGAGCAGAATGTGAAGCTGAGCGCAGATGCAGGTGAGCTTCTGGAAGACCCTACTATGTACAGACGCATAGTAGGAAGTTTGATTTATATGACTATTACCAGGCTAGACTTGAGCTATGCTATTGGATTGGTAAGTCAGTTTATGCAGGCTCCAAGGAAACCACATTTGGATGCCGCTAGACGCATACTCAGGTATGTGAAGTCCACATTGTAGTATGGACTATTTTATGAGACTGGGATTCAGATACAGTTGCATGGATACACTGATGCTGATTGGGCTGGTAGCATTTCTGATAGACGATCTACTAGTGGATATGTGTTCTCTTTTGGGAGTGCTACATTCACTTGGAGCAGCAAGAAACAGCCTACAGTTGCCTTATCCAACATAGAGGCTGAGTACAGGGGCGCAGCAATGGCTGCACATGAGGTAGCTTGGTTGCATAAGCTACTTTATGATATGCATCAGTCTACAGATGGGCCAGTTGTCATTTATTGTGACAACATGAGCAGTATACACTTGGCAAATAACCCAGTATATCATGCTAGAACAAAGCACATTGAGGTGCATTATCACTATGTGCGGGAGAGGGTTTTACTAGGTCTTATTGATCTAGTTTATGTCAGCACAGAGGATCATGTAGCTGACATATTCACAAAGGCATTGGGCGTAGACATTTTCATTCCCTTTAAAGACATGTGCCCTAAACGAGCATGCCAAAGTGATACATGTGGGATAGAACCCACTGCCAAAACATGGTCAACTGAGGACCCAGATACAACAAGAGGATAGAGGCTGCCAGCCTTGGCGCCTCTAGCAAGCACAAGTCTGCCACGAGTAATCTTCCAAGCAGAATCCCCAAAACATACATGAAATCCTGCATCATCCAGCTGTCCTGCAGACATAAGATTGCGCGTAAGCGCAGGTACATGACGTACATCCCTAAGCAAAAATGAACTGCCAGTGGAAAACTGCAACTGAATATCACCCATGCCCACAATGTCAAGAGACCTGTCGTCTCCAAGTTTGACTGAACCAGATATAGTGCGGTAAGAGTGGAACCACTCACGGTAAGGCGTCACATGGAAGGATGCTCCTGAATCCAATAACCAGCACTGTGCATACATACTAGATGTCTCAGTCAAGTGTGAAGCATCAGAAGAACTAGCTGCAAGTATAAACTCATCACCACCATCGGACTCCTCAGTCTGCGTGACATTAATTTCCTCAATCTTGACGCTGGACTTTGCAGGTACTATGCTGCGATCAGAGGACTTCTCCTGCACTTTATCTTTGCCCTTATCCTTGCGCTTCTCATTGCGCAACTCATGACACTGTGGTCTGATATGGCCCTTTTTCCCACAATGATGACAAGTGACATTAGCGTTGCGCCCACACGACTTACTACGCGACTTTCCACGAGATTTAGACCAACCCTTCTGCGAGTCACGGCCACGGTTATTACCATGATCATTCCTGTCATTCCTGCCTCTAACTGTCAAAGCATGTGAAACACGAGAGGCATCCAAGTTTTTGCGATTAACCTCTTCCTGCAGAAGAGCACTCTCAACATCATTCAGTTTCAGAGTAGCACTAGAGGCACATAGGGCAGTGCGGAATACATCCCATGACTCATTCAGAGTCCCAAGCAAGAAAAGAGGAGTTACTTCCTCTCCAAAGGTGATATCCTGCGAAGTCAGGTTCTTCAGTATAGCATGGAACTGGCTCAAGTGAGCAGACATAGTCGCATTATCCTTCATGCTCAGATCCATAAGCTGCTTCAACCAATACATCTGACTCGCCGGACTTTTCTTATCATAGAGATTCTTGATCTTATTCCATAGATCCCATGCACTCTCTGCTTCCTCAATACATTATAATGTACCTGTTCAGTGAGAGACAATACAATCGTGGACTTGCATAGCTCATCAAGTTCAAGCCAGTCGTCATTGTCCATAGTTTCAGGCTGCTCCCCACTCAACAGAAGTGGCTTAATCTGAGATTTCTGCACCAAGACCTGCCAAATTTGACTCTTCCAATAAGAGTAGATGGTACCATCCAACTTTGTGATGTTAAATATGGCATTATCAGTCGAAGAGGACGCCATAATGCAGGCTGGAAATGCACAGACAATGTAAAACTGCTGGCTGTTTTACTGCAGAAAATGCCCAAAAATGACCAAAACGGGGTCCAAAGGGCGAGCAAAGTGTGCCAAAAGTTGCTGCCCACTTAGTACTAGGTGCGGTACACCAAATCAGGATATTTCAGCATGAAAAGTACACCTCAGTCCACCAATAACTGCTTGCTGTAATCAATTGCAGGTATGCAGTCTAAAGAGCAAACTGTCCCAAAATAGGATCCAATGTCAAGCAAACAATGCTAGGTCCAAAGCCCGCATGAAACAGACATAAGCAAGGCCAATGACAGTGAAAAGAACATGAGCTCAACACCGAAGCATGTCAAAATAACATCTTCCAGTGAAAGGCACACCCCTAGACACTCTAGGCAAAGTGTTCCTGTAACTGCCAAAACCTGACACAAATAGGTGTCTGCTCAAAGAGAAAGATCCAAATATGAGACTCAGCTCATAAGCATCCTGTGAACCAAGAGTACATCAATGCATATCCATAAAGATCGGAGTATGATCCCAAAGTCTCAATGCGTATGTAGCTGATCAAGACATAAACTGCTCCAAATACATGTAAGTGCTCCAATAGCATGCAACTGTCAAAGGTCAAGCACGCATGTAAAATGCTCCCACTGGCACAAAAGGCGTACAAAGTGAGCTCAGAAGCTCAAACAACCCAAGAGAAAGCACCAGTGATAAGTGACCCTGTCAATGCATCAAGCGCATCCAAGAGAGCATGACATACATGAAGCACCGGTCGTATTAACCATGAAGCAATACATAAGCCCAAATAAGCTCTCGGTCAACTCAATGACATCCAAATAGCAACCAAGATCAAGTAAGCCGGGAATGCTCAAATATATCCAAGTCCAAGCTCCAAATGTCGGTATGGCATACACGAACCAAATAGCATATGTCACGAACCAAAACATGTAATGCAAAAGCCTAACTGTCAAGCAGAGACATGAGGCATAGGTGGTCCACGAGCATGCCAAGTCGGTCCAAATGCCAGTGAAGACGAAGCTAATGCAAAGCTCAAAAGCATCCCATAATCTCATACATATGCTCCAAGTCGTCCCCAAATGTCAGAGACATCATGCCAAAGCTCAAAGCATACATCCGGTATCGGTAGGTAAGTGCCAAAGCATGTAAAGTGTTGAGATGGCAAGCTCAACACATGTGGACATGGATGATGGACCGCCTGGTTAGATGGGTCCACACGTCTACACTTAGCACGTCGGTGGTCGTTATGACTCTCACATGGCCACTGACTCATTACTTATTATATTCAGGTTGTTACACCTATTTACAGTTGGCATAGTTATAGCGCCAGTCGACTAGTGTAGTCGGTTATGCATTGTTTGACTTAGTAGGCCACTTTCCTTTTATGTTGTATCTTATCTATACTTTGTGTACATTGTAAAGAGCGTGGAAGAAGAAGAAGAAATCAGCAAGAAAACGTTTTGGCCTCCATCTCTCTTCTTGTCTCTTGAGTGAGCTTCTCCTCGTGCATTCTGTGTGTGTTCGGCGCAGCATCTTGAGCAACCCCCTCCACCACGCGATTCTTGACATGGTATCAGAGCCACACCACTGAGAGAGGCTGATTTCGAAGGTTGAAGCAAAGGAGAAGAAGCAAGGTTCGAGCAAGCAAGCCACGGGTAAGAAGCTCTCCCATCCTTCCACTCTTTCTCTTGGATAGTGCCTGTGGAGGCACCGGAAGCAGGGCAGAGCAAAAATCTCAGATTGCAGTGAGATTTGGTGTGCACGAAGAGAGCTGTATATTTTGTAGATGATTTTGGGCATTTGAGGCCATTTCAGGGCCCGTTTTAGAGCCGCAAGGTTGCGGACAGCAGTTTCAGGGTACGCTGTGACTTCAGCTGTATCGACCGAAAGTGGGTGGGCAGGTTACAGATTTCAAATCTGTAAGATCAAAGGTGTTTACCAGTGAGTAAACACAAGGTTTATCTGCAAACTGGTTGCAGATTGCATGTATTGTTGAGCAGACAGTGAAAAAGGCTGTCTGGTGTATTGCTGTGCACTACAGGTCGAGGGTTGCAAAAGATTTGCTTGCTGTTTGGTATTATTCTTGTGATAATGGCAGAGAATAGTGGAAGCCCCATCATTGAGAAGCTCGACAAGAACAACTACCCTTCATGGAAGTTCCGTGTCACGAACTTTCTTATTGGAAAAGGCCTCTACGAGTTCGTTTCAGGTGAAGAAAAGGAGCCGGAGGTGAGTGATCCTCCAACTGCAGAAGAGACAAAGGCACGAAAGGAATGGAATGCAAAAGACAAGAAGGTCATGTATTGGTTGTCTGCAGTAATTGACAATAATATGTTGGGACACATTAGAAATGCAGAGAATGCATATGCAGCTTGGACCATACTTGAAAGTATGTTTTCTGTAAATACAAAGGCACGAAAGATTCAACTCAAGCAAGAGTTGAATACATTGAAGAAAGGGAAGATGTCTATCAATGAGTATGCATTGAAGGTAAGGAGCATTGCAGATGCCTTGGCAGCAATTGATGCAATGCCTGATGATGATGATTTGGTGTCGTCTACCTTGGGTGGACTTAATAATGAAAAGGCTTGGAAGTCTTTTGTAACTTCTGTATATGTCAGAAAGCCATTTCCAGATTTTGATGAGTTGGTCTCCCTTATGATCACTGAAGAGATCAACATGCAGAGTGAGACATCTGAAAGAAGCGGTGAACAGGTCCAAGCTTTCTACTCCAGTTCAGGAAGGGGACGTGGCAGGTTCTCTTCAAGAGGCCGTGGTACAGGACGTGGTAGTGACAACCAGCAAAACAGATTGAATCAGCAATTTGGCGATATGCAGGTTTCAGGAGGTCGTGGTAACTTTAGAGGCAGGGGGAGCTTTAGAGGAAGAGGTGGATGGCAGAACAGAGGTTCTAACAACTCTGGTATTGTGTGCCACTACTGTGGCAAAACAGGTCATATTGCAGCCCAATGTTATGCTAAGAGAGATGATATCCACAGTGGTAAGTTGCAGCAAGGAAACTATGCATCGTCTTCACGACAGAATGAAGACAAAAATGAACGTTTGTTCGTTATGCAGCATATGCTGAATGCTGTTAAAGGAAAGGGAACACATGAAGATGTTTGGTATGTTGATTCAGGTGCATCCAATCATATGACCAGCCATGCAGAATGGTTTGGAGAGATGCAGGATTTGCAGAATGCAGGTTATGTGCAGACGGGTGATGACTCATGCCACCCAATTTCACACATTGGAAAAGTTCCCTTGTCCTTGCATGATGGTAAGACAAAGAGTCTCTCAGATGTATTACATGTACCATCTATTACAAAGAACTTGGTGTCAGTCGGTCAAATGGTAGAGCAAGGGCTGCAAGTCAGATTTAATGCAAAGGGCTGCTTTGTAGAAGATTTCAATGACAAGTGCAGGTTGGTAGCAAAGGGAAGTAGAGTTGGACGTATGTTTACTCTGGATGCTGGAATTCCTACTATGAATGCTGCTATGTATGCCAAAGGAAAAGGTGTTGTTGTAGACATTGAAATTTGGCACAAACGCATTGGACATGCAAATGTACAAAGGCTGAAATTAATGCAGTCCAAAGGGTTGGTTACAGGTTTGCCTATTTTTAAAGTTGCAGAATTTCAGAAGGTATGTGAAGCATGTCAGTTTGGTAAGCAGGCAAGACAACCCTTTTCACATGACAAAGATGTAAGCAGAAATATCCTTGATGTTGTGCATACAGACATTTGGGGGCCTACGCAAAATGTATCTCTTGGAGGTAGTTCATACTTCGTCACATTCATTGATGACTGTTCTAGAAAGCTGTGGGTATATTTTATGAAGGAAAAGAGTGAAGCGTTTGAGCACTTTAGAACTTTCAAGGCTGCAGCTGAAAGAGAAACAGGCTTGAAAGTAAAGTGCCTGAGGTCAGATGGAGGGGGAGAGTACCTCTCAAATGAGTTCAATGATTTTCTGAGGTCTCATGGGATAAAGAGGCAGTTCACATGCAGGTATACCCCACAGCAAAATGGGGTTGCAGAAAGGAAAAACAGGCATATTGCAGAAGTTGCACGTGCCTTGATGGCTGAAAAGAATATGCCTAAGCATTTTTGGTCTGAGGCTGTTCATACTGCTGTTTATATTATGAACAGAACTCCCACAGCTGCAGTTCATGGTATGACCCCCGAAGAATGTTTTACAGGTAAGAAGCCTAATGTTTCACACTTGAAAGTATTTGGTTGCATTGCGTATGTTCATGTGCCAGATGAGTTGCGGAAGAAACTAGATCCAAAGGCTGAAAAGTGTATCTTTATTGGATACTCTTTAGAGCAAAAAGGGTATCGCTGTTACAACCCTGTCACATGTAAGTTCAGAGTGAGCAGGGATGTCATCTTTGATGAAATGAGCAGTTGGTATGCATCTAGTAGTGATGCATTGGATGTTGATGATGATCATGACACTCATGTGCAGGCTGAAAGGCAAGAATCACGGACTCTTAGTGGACCAGAGACATCATCTGGTAGTCCTTGGTCTGGGAGACTAAGGAGTACCTCTACATCTTCGAGTGCATCTAGTAGTACTACAGGTAAAGACAAAGGAAAGAATAAAGTGTCAGAAGGCATTGATGCAGTTCTTGATGGAGACTCCAGTGGCTCAGAGAGCTTGGATGATGAGCTTGGCATTCCTTCAGTGAGGACTCCAGGTGTGCAGAGAGTACGTGTTAATGCAAAGACTCCATTGAGTGATCCAGTTGTACGCAGGTCTAGCAGGGTGAGATACCCTGTTAAAAGATTTGGTTTTGAGGGTTATGCAGCTCACCATTATGCTTATATGGTGAAACTAGTTGAGGATGTTGAGCCCAGATGTTTTGAGGAGGCTGTTGGTCATGCTCATTGGGATGCAGCAATGGATGAGGAGATGGCTGCATTAGAGGCCAATAAGACTTGGGATCTAGTATCATTGCCAAAGGGAAAGAAAGCTATTGGATGTAAGTGGGTTTATAAGATTAAGCACAATGCAGATGGTTCTATTAGCAGGTACAAAGCTAGGCTGGTTGCAAAAGGCTATGCCCAAACATATGGCATAGCTTATGATGAAACCTTCAGTCCAGTTGCTAGGATGGCAACTGTCAGATGTGTGATTGCTTTGGCAGCAGCCAAAGGTTGGAGGTTGCAGCAAATGGATGTAAAGAATGCCTTCTTGCATGGTGATTTGCAGGAAGAAGTGTATATGGATCAGCCAGCAGGTTATGAAGATTTAGAGCATCCCACGTATGTGTGCAGGTTGAAGAAGGCACTCTATGGGCTCAAGCAAGCACCAAGAGCATGGTCTGACAAGATCAGAGTGTATCTTGTCAATATTGGCTTTCTGATGCTGATCACTCACTTTATGTGAGAAAGGGAGATGCAGGTTTGGTCATCATAGTCATCTATGTGGATGACTTGATTATTACAGGTGATAGTGATAGTGGGATTGCTGAAGTCAAGGGCTATTTGAAGATGAAGTTTGAGATGAAGAATTTAGGTGAGCTAAGGTACTTCCTTGGCATTGAGGTGATCAGATGTGATGATGGTATATGGCTGTTCCAAAGACAGTATGGCTTGGATATGTTGTCCAAGTATGGTATGACTGCATGCAAACCACTTTCAGTCCCATTGGAGCAGAATGTAAAGCTGAGTGCTGATGTTGGGGATGAGATAGAAGACCCTACTATGTTTAGGAGGATAGTGGGGAGTTTGATCTACATGACCATTACAAGGCCAGACTTGAGCTATGCTGTTGGTCTTGTGAGTCAGTTTATGCAAGTACCTAGAAAGCCACATTTGGATGCAGTGAGATGCATATTGAGAAATGTGAAGTCCACATTACATTATGGGCTTTTCTATGAGGCAGGTACAGACGTACAGGTGTTTGGATACACAGATGCAGATTGGGCTGGTAGTATGTCTGATAGACGATCTACCAGCGGATACATGTTCTCTCTTGGTAGTGCAGCAGTTGCTTGGAGCAGCAAAAAGCAATCTACAGTTGCTTTGTCGAGTACAGAGGCTGAGTATAGAGGTGCTACTGTTGCAGCATGTGAGGTAGTATGGCTGCAAAAGTTACTGACTGATTTGGATGTGCAGGTGGAAGGTCCAATTGTCATTTATTATGACAACATGAGCAATATACAGTTGGCTAGGAACCCTGTGTTTCATGCTAGGACAAAACATATTGAGGTACACTACCACTTTGTGAGAGAGAAGGTACTAGCAGGTGAGATTGACTTGGTGTATGTCAGCACACAGGATCAGATAGCTGATATCTTCACGAAGGCATTGGGTACAGAAAAGCTTCAAAAGTTTCGAAGCTTACTTGGAGTTGCAGAGATGCAGTTGAGCTTGAGGGGGAGTGTTGAGATGGCAAGCTCAACACATGTGGACATGGATGATGGACCGCCTGGTTAGATGGGTCCACACGTCTACACTTAGCACGTCGGTGGTCGTTATGACTCTCACATGGCCACTGACTCATTACTTATTATATTCAGGTTGTTACACCTATTTACAGCTGGCATAGTTATAGCGCCAGTCGACTAGTGTAGTCGGTTATGCATTGTTTGACTTAGTAGGCCACTTTCCTTTTATGTTGTATCTTATCTATACTTTGTGTACATTGTAAAGAGCGTGGAAGAAGAAGAAGAAATCAGCAAGAAAACGTTTTGGCCTCCATCTCTCTTCTTGTCTCTTGAGTGAGCTTCTCCTCGTGCATTCTGTGTGTGTTCGGCGCAGCATCTTGAGCAACCCCCTCCACCACGCGATTCTTGACATAAAGTACCTTCAGTCCACTGTTATTCCAGCATGTATTTACTATTCTAAATAGTAGATTTTAGCCCCGAATTCAAGCCAAAATCATGGTCAAACCAAATGCATATATCCCCAATACATCCGGGTAGGAAGTAGACCGCATACGGGCATCAAATAGCTCCAATGGAATGAGGCATAAGCAACAAATGTCAGTGTCAGGGGTGCTGCCCTGTTTCCAGCACTGTTATGCAGTGAATAACAGTTTCAAAACTGAGAATGAACAGCTCCCAACCTCAATGTCAAGCCAAAGCATCAAAATGACATCCAAAAAATGGCTCAAATGCCCTCCAGATAGGCCAATGATGAATGCTCCATGAGCAACAAAGCATTTAGCTGTAAAACGTGGAGGTCAAAGTCTGAAAATGGGTGCCATATTCAGCGTGTTGAGGCTTGGAGTGCTGCTGCCAATCACGTGGAGTTTGTCAAGATTGTGGGAGAGAAGGAACGAGTCTCACTCGTAGCTTTCTTGCTTGCACAATGGGGGAATACACACAAGGGTGGAGGCTGAAAACAGTTTTTCTCTTCTTAGTTGTGTAAGCCAAAAGAACTCTCATACAAAGAAATAGAAGAATCCTATATATGGGTCTCAAACCAAAGACAACTAACTAAGGTGGCATACTAACTGAGCCACGAACTAGAGTAGATAAGGATAGCTGTCGTCTAGCTATTATTCATGGGCGGTGTACCAACCGCATCTACAACTGACAAGTCGGTGACATAAATGCACAACGGTCACCGTGGCATATCACGAGTGGAGCTCGATATCTCAACACTCCCCCTTGAGCTCAATCCCAATTCCTGCACACCAAGCAGGTCTCTGAACTTGCACAGCTTCTCTGCGCCCAATGCCTTCGTAAATATGTCAGCTACGTGATCCTCTGTGCTGACATAAACTAGATCAATAAGACCTAGTAAAACCCTCTCCCGCATATAGTGATAATGCACCTCAATGTGCTTTGTTCTAGCATGATAGACTGGGTTATTTGCCAAGTGTATACTGCTCATGTTGTCACAATAAATGACAACTGGCCCATCTGTAGGCTAATGCATATCATAAAGTAGCTTATGCAACCAAGCTACCTCACATGCAGCCATTGCTGCGCCCCTGTACTCAGCCTCTGTGCTCGACAAGGCAACTGTAGGCTGTTTCTTGCTGCTCCAAGTGACTGCAGCACTCCCAAAAGAGAACACATATCCACTAGTAGATCGTCTATCAAAAATACTACCAGCCCAATCAGCATCAGTGTATCCATGCAACTGTATCTGAACCCCAGTCTCATAAAAGAGTCCATACTGCAATGTGGACTTCACATACCTGAGTATGCGTCTAGCCGCATCCAAATGCGGTTTCCTTGGAGCCTGCATAAACTGACTTACCAATCCAACAGTATAGCTCAAATCTGGCCTGGTAATAGTCATATAAATCAAGCTTCCTACTATGCGTCTGTACATAGTAGGGTCTTCCAGAAGCTCACCTGCATCTGCGCTCAGCTTCTCATTCTGCTCCAAAGGAACTGAAATAGGCTTACAGCCTGTCATCCCATATTTGGACAGCATGTCCAATCCATACTGCCTCTGCAAGAGCTGTATCCCACTTGGTGATCTAATCACCTCAATGCCCAAGAAATAACGCAGCTCTCCCAAATCCTTCATCTCAAACTTCTGCTTCAATAGCATTTTCACATGAAGGATATCTTCATCACTATCACCTGTCATAATCAAATCATCAACATAAATGACAAGTAGCATAATACATTTCTCTGTTTTTCTCACATAAAGTGAGAAATCTGTCTTGGAAATCTGAAAGCCAATAGTGACAAGATACTGTCCTATCTTGTCAGACCATGCTCTAGGTGCTTGCTTCAAGCCATACAAGGCTTTCTTCAACCTGCAAACAAACTCAGGATGAATAGCATGCACATTACCTGGTGGCTGCTCCATATATACCTCTTCTTGCAAATCACCATGCAAGAAGGCATTCTTTACATCCATCTGATGTAAAGACCATTCCTTTGATGCAGCCATAGCAATGACTGCTCTTATGGTTGCCATCCTTGCAACCGGACTGAATGTTTCTTCATAGTCAATGCCATATGTTTGTGCATACCCCTTGACTACTAATCTTGCCTTGTATCTATTCACAGAACCATCTGCATTGTGCTTCACCTTATAAACCCACTTACAGCCAATTGCATTCTTACCTTTAGGCAAAGGTACCAATTCCCATGTAGCATTTGCTTCCAAGGCATCCATTTCTTCATCCATGGCTTTCTCCCATTTTTCTTTTCCCATGGCTTGCTCAAAAGAAGTGGGTTCTGGTTCCTGTATCACTTTGACCATATATGCATAGTGAATGGCTGTAAATCCATCATGTTTCAGCCTATCCACATGATACCTAACTCTGGTTGACCTGCGCAAAGTAGGTTCACTCCCAGGTGCTCTCAAAACATCCCTGGTCTTCCTTACTCCAGGTGTAACAATAGAAGGAATACCCAATTCATCATCAATGCTCTGTTCTGAGCCACTGGATTCACCATCCACATAAGAGTGACCTGCATTCACATCAAACATGGGCTGATCTACCTTCTCTTTTCCTTTTCGTGACACCTGCATACCACTATTTGCACTGCCTTGAGAAGATTCTCCTGATCTCAATCTGCCTGTCCATGGCGAAGAATGTGAACCACTGCTAGAGGACGCTCCAGGTCCACTAATATTTTGAGACAGCTGCTGTGAATTCTGTGCAACATTACCATTTTGTGCATCTACATCATCAATCACATTTACTGGTTTATACCAGCTACTCATCTCATAAAAAACAACATCTCTGCTCATTGTAAACTTACGAGTAGAAGGGTTATAGCATCTATACCCTTTTTGCTGCAGAGAGTAACCAATAAAGATGCACTTCTCAGCTTTTGGATCCAACTTGGATCTCAACTCATCTGGCACATGTACATAGGCAATGCAACCAAAAATTTTCAAATGAGAAATATCTGGTTTCCTACCAGTATACCTCTCCTCTGGAGTCATCCCATGTATTGCTGCAGTGGGAGTCCTGTTCATTATATAGACTGCTGTAGCAACTGCTTCAGCCCAGTAAAAATCTGGCAAGCCTTTTTCGTTGAGCATGGCACGAGATACCTCTCCAATATGCCTATTTTTCCTTTCTGCAATTCCATTTTGTTGTGGGGTATGACTGCATGAATATTGCTGCTTTATGCCATGCTCCTCCAGGAACCTTGCAAACTCATTTGAGAGGTACTCTCCCCCTCCATTTGACCTTAGGCATTTTATTTGCAGGCCTGTTTCTTTTTCAACCATAGCTTTAAGAGTTTTGAAATACCCAAAAACTTCACTTTTCTTTTTCATAAAATACACCCAAACTTTTCTGCTATAGTCATCAATAAAAGTGACAAAATAATGACAGCCTCCAAGAGATGCAGCTTTAGTAGTCCACACATTAGAGTTTCCTTGCCACACATTAGTAGTCCACCCAAACTCTCTTGAACATGTCTAGGAAATGGTTTCCTTGCCTGCTTTCCAAACTGACAGGCTTCACATACCTTATGCATTTCTGCAACCTTGAATTTAGGCAATCCTGCAACAATATTTTGGGCCTGCATTGATTTAAGTCGATGTACATTAACATGACCAATGCGTTTATGCCAGATATCAATATCTACAACTACACCGGTCCCATGTGCAAACATTACTGCACTCAATTCAGGCATGTTTGCATCCAACGTAAACATTCTGCCCTTCTTCTTTCCTTTTGCTATCAAGCGACCTTTATTTTTCATATCCTCAACAAAGCATCCATGAGGATTAAATCTGACCTGCAAGCCCTGCTCAACCATTTGACCAACAGAAACGAGATTCTTGGTGATATTCGGGACATGAAACACATCAGACAGGTATTTCTTTTTCCCATCCTGCATAGACAAAGGAAATTTTCCAATCTGCACAATAGGATGTGCAGTATCATCACCAGTTTCCACAAATCCTGGTTTTTCCATTTTCCTTGCATCTTCCATCCATTCTGCATGACCTGTCATGTGGTTTGATGCACCTGAGTCAACATACCATACATCATTGCTTTCTTCTGCACTTGTCACAGAATTGTTCATGTGCTGCACCATAAACAAATGCTCATTTCTGTCATCACCCTGTCTACTAGAAGATGCATAATTCCCTTGTTGCAGTTTTCCATTCATGATGTCATTCTGCTTTTTATAGCAGTCTTTAGCCATATGACCCATTTTACCACAGTAGTAGCATTCAACATTACTGTTTGCATTTTGGCCTCTTTGCCATCCACCACGACCTCTTTGACTCCCCCTGCCTCTAGAGTTACCACGTCCTCCTCCATAGGACTGGTTTTCTTGTGTTTGCTGCATATTCTGATTTCTACCACGGCCTCCAAATCGGCCTCCTCTACCTCTGCCTCTACCTCTTCCAGCATTTGAGTAGAAGATAGCTTCTTTTGAAGTTCCTCCTGAAGAAGATGCACCACCATTTCTCTGCTCCTCAGAAATTAGAAGAGCAATCAACTCCTCAAAATCAGGAAATCTTTCACGAAATGAAATGGATGTCCGAAACTGAGAAATGGGAACTCCAACAGTCACAATGTGTGACCGGGCCTTCCTTTATTCAAAATGTCACTAAAAGAATAAAGAATAAAGTGACGTGATGGGCGTTCGCCACCTGCAGTGTGCAGTGGCAGGTACTATCAGTGTAGTAATACACGGGGCGGCACGACGGAGGCACCTTTACCCCCAACACCAGGATGGTGTTAAAAGGGGTTGCTATTGATTGGAGTACTTATCTGCTTACGAAGATGGACCAACATTTTGTCAAAGTGACCAGAGGGAATGTCACAAATGTCACTCATGGTTCCTATTTATATTCTTTCTTGACATATTTTGGCCTTAAGAAGAGTGTCCTACCTCCTCCTTTATCTGATCCAGTTCCTTCCCCTTCACCTTCAGAGGAGTCAGAACCCATTGACATAGAGGATCTTGATTCTCCTCCTCCATTGGTCATTTAGTGGAAGCACTTGAAGCGTATGGCAAATAAAACTCCCCCAGTCATTCCTTCAGTAACAATTCCTGCTACTTCTGGAAGTGACCTCCCTACCTATCTCACATGCAATAATTTATTCAGGGCACATCGAGAGGGTTCTTTGGAAATATCAGTTCCTTCACTGAACAATTTAGTGTCAGGAGATGCCATTCCTTTCCTTTGTAATGACATCCAGAGTTCGATTGAACTCTCAGTGTGGCAGCTTGGGTTCAATTGTTATATGCTTCTTTCTATGAAGAATTGATGCAAACCAAAGACTAGATGCATAAGGCAACCACAGAGTTAGCCTCTGCTAAAGATACTCTTGCCGATTTGTTTAAGCAAATGGAGCAGCAGACCCAAATGATTCAGACTCAGAGAGAAGAAATATCTTCTTTGAAGATTCAGTTAGCAGAAGCTCAGTCAGATGTCACTAAAGTCTCGGAGGAGAAAGAGAAAATGTCCAAAGAAGCTCAAGAGTTTAAGACTCTTTTAGATGCGAACCTGTCAGCTTTGCAGACTGCTCACCATACATTGGAATCACAAGCTTCCCAGATTAAGCAGTTATAGGACCAATTGGCACAGTCACGGTCCATTCCTCCAAGCCCCAATGTTCCTATGATTCCTTCTATCTCTCAGCAGGACTTGGCAGTTCTCTAAAGATAGGCCATATTATGTCCATTGTTTCAAGATAAAGTGGAAAGATTGCAGTTCAGGATGGATTTGTTATGGTCTACATTTGAGCACTTTCAGGAGTATGTTCCATTTGACCATTCCTTTTTTGTCCACTATCAGTTTTGCAGAAGTTGGCATTCTATATGAAGCTTTCAACGATGGATCTCCCTCTTCCAGAGGATGGTTGGAGTGGGGCTTGGTCTTCTGATTTGCTGACAGAAGTTGTCCATATGGTCTTTGAAGATTCTGTGACGATGGATACCATGTTGCTGTCTTACATGTATCTACGAGGAGATCTGTTAATTTCAGATGATGTAGATCTGGCTTGATATGTGGGGGTGGTTTTGCAAGCTACCTTATATGTCAACTATTTGGAGTTGAGGAAAGATGATATGTTCTAGTGTTATTCTTCTAAAGTGGCTACTTGTTCGGACACTTCATGGCATTCAATGATTGATTCTGTAGTCCTAAACCAATGTCAGAATACAGCTTCTACTTATGTTCAGAGCACTAACCAACTGAGGGTGGATCTCCTAGCTTATCTTTCCAAGAACCATCCATTTGATTCATCCTTCTTTGATGCCTACCATAGACGATTTGTTTTAGGTCCCTCTGTTCCTAGCCTATTGTACTACTAACAAATGGCTCATCGCTATGATACTTATCTTTCCCTTTATAAATCCAACTTAGTAGCTATCTTACCTCTCCTTTTCCAACCTCAGGGTTTTCCTCAAATTCCTATCTTTACCTATTGTTCTTTCATTGAAGATCGAGTCTTTTCTCCTTCTCCGCCATGCCCTTCTCCATCTATTCATATACCTTGTACTTTTCCTGCTTATCAATTAACACCTTTCCTAACTGATTTGCTTAAATTTTCAGCTACTCCTTCTTTAGCTTATTCCTCCTTTTACGATTTTGCCTACCCATCTCTTCATCCTCTTTTACTTATTCCACTTCCATCTCTTGCCACTTCTATTTCTCAATCCCCTCAGTTGGTTAGTGGGTATGAAGGATTTGATCAGCAGATTCCGAGAAGAAGAGGATGGAGCTCAACTGATTCTCTCACAGGACCACAGATTAACTGGCCATTAATTCCAGGGGGCTGGACAACTGCTAGTCAAGCATACCAGAATTACCTCCATTTTTCTCACCAATATTCACAATCTCTAGATCCTTCAATGAGATTGACAGCCCATTTTGCTTGATATTTAGCATATATGCACAGGCATTCCCATAACGATCAAAAGGCCATTCCAAAGCTTTGTATGAATGTCAATGTGAACATTGATTCCCAACAGTTGGATGTCCTATATTTTCATGCCCTATGTCTACCTAGCAGATACCTTGTTTTGCTAGAAAGGATGTGGTTCCTTCAGTTCTTTCAAAATCCTCCCAAGACATTTGTGGATGAGTCCTTATCCATGGATCGGTTTCGTAATCACCAAGCCTTCAAAAGGGATCACCTTCATTGATGCCGTTGCAATGTATTTTGGATGATTCTTAATGATATATATCTCTTTTTGGAGGTGTCATTCAGATGGTTATGTTAGTGTTTGTGTGTGTTGTAATAATATTTATGTGATGAGTTCGTGCTAGTTGAATAATTTGTTCGAGAGCTCTCTATTCATCTATTGATGGTGATGGTGGATAGAAAGCCTATGATGGAAAGCTGAAGAACCTCTTATATCCTTTACAAATTTGTTATGACTTTCAATTGTTTATCAGATGTGTTAATGAATAATGAAGTTTTCCTTTAGTAGTATTTTTTCTATAGATACAGGTGATAAGTTGGGGTCGTGGTTTGGAGTGATTGTTGAAGATACTAAAGAAGATCAAAATTCAACTCTTTGAGGAACTTATATTCTTCTTTTCCTTAGGTCGCGAGGACGCCCCCTTTCTAAGTGTGGGGATATGTTGGGAGTGGAAAAAGACTAAATTTTTGACTGATTTTTGTTGTTTTTGAGGTCTGAATGATTGATTTTTAATGGATTTAGAGTGATGTATGATTGTTAATGAAAAAGTTTAAGAGTGTTTTGGATGATATTGATTATGTTTTGGAAGCTCATGATGATTCTTAGAAAAAATATGAAGCTCTGTGATGTTCTGATAGGTTCTGTTGAGGTTCTGATTGGTTCTGATACCTTCTGTATAGCTTTTATTTTGTTCTGATTTTCTTCTATATGAAGTATGGATTGATGATTGATGAAGGTTGAAATATTTTGAAGGTTTATTGAATAGTTTTTTATAGTTTATAATGGTTTTATTATGAATTATGAGGATTTGATGTTCTCTGATGACCTTTTGTAACCCTTTGTAAACCTTCTGTAGAGCTTCTATATCTGCTCTATATCTGTTCTATATCTGCTTTGTTCCTGTTCTGTACTATTCTGTAGATCTTCTATAAGTGTTTTGTAGAATGTATGTGTGAATTTGGGAAAGTTTTATAACTTTTGGAAAGGATGAATCTAAGTTCAAAAGAGCTAAAACAAATGTAAGAAGCAGTTGCTAAAGACTGAAGAGAAGACTGGAGTGACAATGATAGTAGTGAGCTATAAAGAGACATTGTAGTGGCTCTGGTGCCTCTTCACATTAGACATACCTCTTGGGAGGCGCATCCACGACCTAAGAAGAATTATTGAGATTCATTATTAAAGTATTATAGTGAGGAGATGATGTACTATTGAGAGAGAGAGAGAGAGAGAGAGAGAGAGAGAGAGAGAGAGAGAGAGAGAGAGAGAGAGAGAGAGAGAGAGAGAGAGAGAGAGAGAGAGAGAGAGAGAGATAGTCAATTTCTATCAAAACAATGTAACTGTATATGAGAGATTGAGAGAGAAAACTATGAAGACATTGAAGATGAATACTATGTGATTGAATTCCATTCAAAAATGGTACATTCCTTTATGTTCATTGTTCTATTGATGGATTCTATGAAGATGTTGAAGATTATGGTTGATTCTATCAAATCCGTGGGAGATATCTACTATGATGTTGCGTGAAGATTTGCTGTCTTCTTTGTTTTGGTCATCAAAAGAATGAAATAAAAGCTTGTTAATGTTACATGATAGATTTTCTTGCAGTAGAATCCCCTTTTCCTTGGTGTCTCTCTTGGGGCTCCATTGTCTATAAGACTAACAATGACCAAGGCACTAACTGAAACGGTAAAGCATCGTGATATTGCATTAGTCATATATTGAAAAGTGGTAGTCAAGTAAAAGTGGTAGTCAAGTAAAATGCTTTATAGTTGTTGGATGGGTAGCAGTCTCCTTTTCTATGCATATGGGATTTAGTCTGCCTACATGTCCTAAGCCTAAACTACCTCATATAAAGAGGCTATAGTAGGTGTGATTGCAAATATCTCAACAAAATGAAGGAATATTCTAGAAGGTTTGGCCGCAGATTGCCGATATGCCCAAGGGGGGGTGGTAGGCCATGTGGCCTCCCCCTCATCACCATCTTCTGCTTCTTCATCGTCATCTTTCACTTCCCCCCTTCTTTGTCATCCTCATCTCCTTCTTCCTCCCCCCGCCACCTATTCGGCAATGATAGGAGGGAAGGTGCAAAAAAAGTTCAATTAACTTTAATTGTTTTAGGGGGGATTCCTGTGTGAAGGAAGGGAATATTACATCCTCTCCCCCTTAGAGAACTCGAGATGTCCTCATCTCGGAAGAAACTGGGGGTTTCATTTTGGAATCTATGGGGTAGGATCCATCACACATTCGTTGTTGTGACACTTTGATCACTCATAAGCATATGGTCTTTTAAAGCAACAACATATTGTATTTGATATATTCAAGTCCAGATTACAAGAGAAGAGTTTATTATAGTTATATCTCATGAATATCTTCTAGGTTTTATCCTAGGTATCTAATAATTTTCTAGTAGATTTTGGATCATTGAAGCTTGTACAACCCCATTTCTTGTAAGTTCAAGTTCTCTTCGAGTCCTGTTGGGACAATTGACATGGATATGTCCAATGTTGTGGAACTAGGAGCATCTATGTTTAGGGTGCTTTGGACATTCCCTTTTGAAATGACCTAACTCCTTGCAATAGAAATAGCGTAGAACTTTATCACTTGGGGTACAAGATTCTTGGTTGTTTTTGGCAAGATTTTCTTCTTTAGACCAAATTTCCCTAGGATCCTTTAGGAGACCGAAGTGGTCCTTTATCTCAGAAACTCTGTTTCCAAATCGTCCTCTTCTTAGATGTGGACTGAGATCCATGTATAATCGACTTTGCTTGTAATACTAAAGAATACTTCCAAGCTTTGACATTCTAGTCAAACCCAATCTATATTAGTTGAGAAGAAAGCAACTTAAGAGGAATTCATTGTAAGTTATAATTGTCATTCCTTGCTAAAGTATCTCTGATCACTTGTAAGGTCTAAGCTCAAAATTGATGCAACTCATATTACTCGAGTTAACTGTAGTTACAAAAGTAAGGTTTAGCCCAATACAAGTTGTTTTGCATGTCATTAAATTTCTAGGATTTCTAATCATCCTGAAGAGGTGTAGTGGGTTCTAGGTCTTTGTCTTCATCTGATTCCTCCACATATCCAAATACTGCACTTGTGTAGCTTTGTTTTCTTGGAGGCTCAATATCTTCTAGACTTAAGGCAATCTGCTTGGATGTTCACTAGCTCATTATAGTGAAAGCATCGATGGTTGGACATCTCTTATGGATATGCCCTATCTCTTTGCATGTGTGACATCTTTGTCCTAATCTTGGGAATCATCTTTGTCACAATTACATGATTTAAGTTCTTAGATGATTGGCTTTGCTCAAACTAATGCATCTTGTAGGTCTGTTGGGCGCATTATTTTAAGACGGTGGTTCAGAGGATTGTTCAGGCCATGGCAAAACTTAGATAGGTTGGCAGAAGGTATCATTCGCGTACAACATCTTACAGCTGAACCCAAGTGACAGCGGCTTCAGAAATACCTCGATCTTTGCACCATTGCTTCCATCATATCTGATCATGGCCAACTAACTTAAGTTTGGCTATCATTGCTTGATTGATAGAAGCAGTTCTTGAAGTAAAGAAATAATCATTCATTGACTCAATCCATATCTCCACCTTTGCTCCGATGTCTATTCCTTTTCCACCAAATTTGGGTGCCTTAATATGCTTGAGAAGGAATTTCTTCTCTTGCATGTCAGTATTCGTGGGTGTAGGAGGTGCCTGACAATCAAACCGTACCACTTAGGTTATTCTATTTAGGATACATTAAGCAATCACATATCATTACGAAGTTACACTCTGATATTAATTGTAGCATGCCCACTTATCAGCTATCCAGGCATGTTTTTAGCAGTCCATCGAGAGACAAATCTAAGTGACGCTGCCTGGCACTTCCATGGAATCTTACAGGGTTTGTCGCCTAGGGTTTCTCAATTCTGTCTCGCAACAGAACATTCGCGGCCAAACCCACTGGGATCGACCTGAAATCTAGGTCCCTAGGGGTCAAGGTCTCCTAACAGCATTCTAGCATCGGATCTTGGATGTCCTACTTTATGCAGAGATACCCAAGCTGAAATAGATCCATGCCACACTTGGTTCAAAGAGAATGGGAAACGAGAGGAATGCACTGCTTAACCTCTCTACCCGTAGGGCATAGTCCCATTCCGGTCCCCTAAAACAGCATGAATCGGGGTTTTAACCTACCAATTTCTAAGGGTCGACGTCTGTAAAACCTTGTGAGAAGCCTCCCAATTCTCTGGGACCACCCCATCGTAGGACAGACCCGTCAGGGGTTTCTCCCACTTGCTTCCCTCAATAGGCATTCTTTAGTTATTTAATTAGGTCCTACCACATTTATGTGTGACATTTGAAATTAGCTTCCTTAATTGAGTCTTTTAGGGAACAAGGTTCATTCGCATAACTTATAGCACTGACACGAAAATAGAGCAAGGAGTCATTTTCACAAACAAGTTCCTTAACTTATCTTTGAGTTAATATTTGTTGCCTTCCCATACATGAGAGATTATATGTCTCTTCTTTCCTCTACAGAAGTAGCTAGTCCAAATCACATGGCACCATAATTTCCATCCTTAATCTAGAATAGGATCTTCCAATGCCACAAATGTTGGGGTCACGGAGGTCTTCAACTCCATTCTGGACTTGGCAAGGGGTGTCCAGAGCTCCACCTAGCCCGTAAGCTGCCTAGGAGTGAAACATTATTCCCATGGTTGGCCTTTCACCACTCAACCTTCAATCCATGAATCGAGCAGTGTCCTTATTGGGTTGATCCGCGATGAAATCATAGAGGTGATCCACCCATGCAAAGAACCTTTCCTTAATTAAATAATTTAAGAATTAGGCATAGTCAAGGCAGTCAGTCCTAATATCATCTTCCAAGAAAACATTCCTTTATCCCTATGGCAATTTTTCATCACAGACCCTGCCATGAATTTACCATCAATCACAAGCACTTGGAATAATCATTCAGTTGAATGTAAAAGCATTTAGGATGTTATTTGATCAACCATCAAAACCAATTGTATTTTTCCAAACAATGCAAGAATAGATGCGATAACATTTCCATCCGCATAATCGCTCTCCCCCTTGGGATCTAAGAGTGACAATATGAAAAATTTTACTTAACACTCCCTTCCTTCGGCTAAGGCATATGTTAAGGCCTGTTGAGAATGGAAAAAGACTGGATTTTTGAGACTGTTTTTTGTTGTTTTTGAGGTCTGAATGATTGATTTTTTATAGATTTAGAGTGATGTATGGTTGTTAATGGAAGTGTTTGAGAGTGTTTTGGATGATATTGATTATGTTTTGGAGGCTCATGATGATTCTTAGTGGAAATATGAGGCTCTGTGATGTTCTCATAGGTTCTGTTGAGGTTCTTATTGGTTCTGATACCTTCTGTATAGCTTCTGTTTTGTTCTGATTTTCTTCTGTATGAAGCATGGATTGATGATTGATGAAAGTTGAAATATTTTGAAAGCTTATTGAATATTTTTTGATAGTTTGGAATGGTTTTAGTATGAATTATGAGGATTTGATGTTCTCTGATGACCTTCTGTAACCCTATGTAAACCTTATGTAGAGCCTCTGTATCTCCTCTGTATCTGCTCTGTTCCTGTTCTGTATTGTTCTGTAGATCTTCTTAAGTGTTCTGTAGAATTTATATGTGACTTTGAGAAAGTTTTCCAACTTTTGAAAAGAATGAATCTAAGTTCAAAAGAGCTAAAACAAATGGAAGAAGCAGTTGTTGAAGATTGAAGAGAAGACTGAAGTGACAGTAATAGTAGTGAGCTATGAAGAGACACTGTATGGCTCTGGTGCTTCTTCACATCAGACATACCTCTTGGGAGGTGTATCCACAACCTAAGAAGGATTATTGAGAGTCATTATTAGAGTATTTTAGTGAGGAGATGATGTACTATTGATAGAGAGAGAGAGAGAGCAAAGATAGCCAATTCTATCAAAACAATGTAACTGTATATGAGAGATTAAGAGAGAAAACTATGAAGACATTGAAGATGAATACTATGTGATTGATTTCCATTCAAAAATGGTGTATTATTTTATATTCTTTGTTCTATTGATGGATTCTATGAAGATGTTGAAGATTATGGTTAACTCTATCAAATTCGTGGTAGATATCTACTATGATGCTACGTGAAGACTTGTTGTTTTCTTTGTTTTGGTCATCAAAAGAATAAAATAAAATCTTGTTGATGTTACAAGATAGATTTTCTTGTATTAGATCCCCTTTTCCTTGGTGTTCCTCTTGGGGCTCCATGTTTTTGGTGTGTAGCCGAGGAAAACTTGCCATCAACAAGCATCAGAAGAGGCTGAAAATGAAGGAAATGGCATTGCCAAGAAGAGAAGAATTCAATGGATGTTTGCAAAGTTCCTTCTTCCACTGAAGAGTTGGAGATTCTTATTGCCAAATCCACTTTCCACAAGAAGTTCATCCCACAATGGTGGAAACATATTACCATCATGATGCAAGCTCTATGCGGTGGACTGTTTTCTCTTCCTATTTGAAGCAGCAGAAACTTGCATCTTGGTGGAAAATTGTTTGGGAACAACCTAAAGAGCAGAAGCAAAGAGAATGACTATCCATGGAAAATTTAGCATTCATTGAGAAGTTTCTAGACATCATCAAGTGGGAGATTTTGAAGAAGCTTCAGGAGTCGTGGTTTGTGGAGGTTCACGAAAACAAGAAGGAAAAGAGTTGGAATTTGTTCATGGATGCTCAATAGCAAGATACATGGGATGCTTCGTGTGCTGACAATCTTCTGTTTGTCCAATTAGCAACCCACTGGAAGTTGGTAGACAGAGTGTTTTTCACAACATACACTGTTGAAACCCTCAGAATATGGCATTATTATAATGGTACAACAACGATCCTAAGAAGAATGAGTTTTGATACTTTCAAAACGGAATATCTCCCCCTCTCTAGTGGTTTGAAAGCTGAATTCAGAGATGTTGAAAAGAAGGAAGTAGAAGAGATGTTGGCCAAAGAATCCCCCAGAGATTGAAGTCCCTCTCTGATTCTATTCTGTTGAGTACTAAACAACTGGTTGGAGCCAGGCCTTGATGAATAACGCAATCAAGAGGCAAGCGTTAGAACGAGTCCAGAGGTACGTGAGAAGAGAGAAGGCAAAAATCAAAGCTGAGAATGAGCTCGCTCAGCAGAAGCCTCCTTTGACGCCCTAAAAGCACTCTTTATAGAAGTCCCCATGGCAACTCAAGGTCCCCTTTCTAGTCAGATTCATCCTGAAAATATTGATGATAGGCCACCAAATGTAGTCCCATTGCCAATTTTTAAGGGAGAGTACAATGAAGACCCTGATCCTCAAGTAGCAGAATTCATGGTAGCATGTGTGACTAACAATGCCAGAACCCCTAAGCATTGGTTAGCAATATTCCCCACCACTTTCAAAGGTGCGGCGTTTCAGTGGTATGAGAGACAAGCAGCAGGAACTTTTGGCACTTGGGACGACCTAAAGTTGGCCTTCCTCACTAAATTCAAGCATGAAGGTTTTGAAGAGCGGATGCGAGAGGAGTTCAAGAACCTAAGTCAGTCCTCTAGAGAAAGAGTAGAAGCTTATGTCTCGCGAATGGAATCCATCCTGAAGAGATGGACTAACCATCATTTGGATGAAGGTATCTAGAAAGGAGTGTTTCTAAGAGACCTACAACCAGAAGTTTGCAAGTTCGTGGAATTGAGAAGACCAGTCAATCTGCAAGCTGTAGTGGAAGGTGCAAGATTGTATGATGAAGTTGAAGCAAGGCCGTCAATGACTCCAGGAAGAGGAGTTTTACCTCCTCCCATGCCAGGAATGGTATACCCACCAAATGAAATCCTAGGGACAGTTTTCTACCCCTATCCCCAGATGCAAACAGTGCTGCAGTATAATGCACCTAATCCATTGTGGTCGCCACAGACGACAGTGCCTCAAATGATGGTTCAACCACAACAACAGTGGCCTCAAACAGTTCCTGCAATGGCGACTCAACAATAGTGGAACCCTACCAACTGGAATCAACAATCCCAAGTCTCAGCAGGAGCTCTAAATCAAAACCAGAACAGAGGACCTTCTAGATTAGCCCAACCAGTGTATGCAGTAATTACAGAAGCTTCCCAAAACCCTACTACAAGTACTTCAGGAGGTGAAAATCTGAAGGACTACTTATCCAACTCAGTTGTAAGTATCAAGAAAGAGCTTATGGATGTGATTACAGAGCAGCTACAGACACTGAGGTGAATGTTGCATTGCATGAAGTTTTCGATCGTATATGTGTAGAGGTCATGCCGAATTTTTTCTAGGATGTGGGTTGTTTGGGGTGGTCAATTGGTTAGTTACGTCTGTATGTGTATTTCATTTGATCAATTTCTTTTTTATAGCTATTTGGTTATTTTGCACGCATTCTTAGTGATTGTCTGTGTTTGTGGTGTGTGTGTTTTCCATCTGAATGGCGCCTCGTGCTCCTCCTCCTATCCAGTATGTCCTGTTGATAAGTAGGGATTATTCTTCCCTACTGGCTTTTGAGCCTATAGCAAAAGCACGCCTTGCAACTTTCGTGGCTGCTTCACTACCATTGATTCTAGATAATCCATCTCTGTGTGATGATTTTCTTGCATCATACAGTAAGAAATCGGGCCTGGTTCATGGTGCTTCCATGGTATTGACACCTAGAGGGTTAGGGAAGGCTTTGTCTCTTCCCTACAAAGGAGAATTCTTTGTTACAGCCATACCATTATTCTCCAATGATGAGATTCTCAAGATGTTACAAAAGCAGACCAAAGAGGTCCTTGATGTCAAGAAGGTGATTAACACTTCAGGAGTGTCTTTTTCCATGATCACACTGATCCTCTTTGGAAGTTAGTCTGCCAATTCCTCCAATACAGGTTTATGCTTGCCAAAACACCATCTCACTATTTGTCCAAAGAACTCTTCACAGCTTCCAGGATGGTGTTAAAAGGGGTTGCTATTGATTGGAGTACTTACTTGCTTACGAAGATGGACCAACATTTTGTCAAAGTGACTAGAGGAAATGTCACAAATGTCACTTATGGTTCCTATTTAAATGCTTTCTTGACATACTCTGGCCTTAAGAAGGGTGTGCTACCACCTCCTCCATCTGATCCAGTTCCTCCCCCTCCACCTTCCGAGGAGTCAAAACCTATTGACATAGAGGATCTTGATTCCCCTCCTCCATTGGTAATTTAGCGGAAGCGCTTGAAGCGTGTGGCAGATAAAACTCCCTCAGTCATTCCTTTAGTCACAGTTCCTGCTACCTCTGGAAGTGACCTCCCTGCCTACCTCACATGTAACAATTTATTTAGGGCAGATCTAGAGGGTTCTTTGGAAATATCAGTTCCTTCACTAAACAATTTTGTGTCAGGAGATGCCATTCCATTCCTTTGTAATGACATCCAGAGTTCTATTGAACTCTCAATGACAGCCTCTGTTCAATAGTTATATGCTTCTTTCTATGAAGAATTGATGCAATCCAAAGACCAGTTGCATAAGGAAACCTCAGAGTTAGCCTCTGTTAAAGACGCTCTTGCCGATCTGTTTAAGTAGATGGAGCAGCAGACCCAAATGATTGAGACCCAGAGAGAAGAAATATATTCTTTGAAGATTCAATTGCAGAAGCTCAGTTAGAGGTCACTAGAGTTTTGAAAGAGAAAGAGAGAATGTCCAAAGAAGCTCAAGAGTTTCAGACTCTTTTAGATGCAAAACTGTTAGCTTTGCAGACTGCTCATAATATATTGGAATCACAAGCTTCCCAGATTAATAAGCAGTTGCAGGACCAACTAGCACAGTCATGGTCCATTCCTCCAAGCCCCAATGTTTCTATGATTCCTTCTATCTCTCAACAGAACTTGGCAGCTCTCCAGAGACATGCCACATTATGTCCATTGTTTCAAGATAAAGTGGAAAGATTGCAGTCCAGGATGGATTTGTTATGGTCTACA
Organism: Lygodium microphyllum; assembly: GCF_053477565.2. Lineage (NCBI taxonomy): Eukaryota > Viridiplantae > Streptophyta > Polypodiopsida > Schizaeales > Lygodiaceae > Lygodium > Lygodium microphyllum. The sequence continues at coordinate 12,109,036 of NC_141141.1, read as the reverse complement.
TTTGAGCACTTTCAGGAGTATGTTCCTCCGGACCATTCCTTCTTTGTCCACTATCAGTTGTAGAAGTTGGCCTTCTATATGAAGCTTTCAACGATGGATCTCCCTCTTCCAGAGGATGGTTGGAGTGGGGCTTGGTCTTCTGATTTGCTGACAGAAGTTGTCCGGATGGTCTTTGAAGATTCTGTAACGACGGATACCATGTTGCTGTTTTACATGTATCTACGAGGTGATCTATTGATTTCAGATGATGTAGATCTGGATTGGTATGTGGGGGATGTGGTTTTGCAAGCTGTTTTATATGTCAACTATTTGGAGCTGAGGATAGAAGACATGTTCCAGTGTTATTCTTCTAAAGTGGCTACTTGCCCTGACACTTCATGGCATTCGATGATTGATTCTATGGTCCTGAACAAACGTCAGAATATAGCTTCTACTTATGTGTAGAGTACTAACCAACTGAGGGTGGATCTCCTAGCTTATATTTCCAAGAACTATCCATTTGATTCATCCTTCTTTGATGCCTACCATAGATGATTTGTTTTAGGTCCCTTTGTTCCTAGCTTATTGTACTATTAGCAAATGGCCCATCGCTATCATACTTACCTTTCCCTTTATAAATCCAACTCAACAGCTATCTTACCTCTCCTTTTCCAACCTCAAGGTTTTCCTCAAATTCCTATATTTACCTATTATTCTTTCGTTGAAAATTGAGTCTTTTCCCCTTCTCCGCCATGCCCTTCTCCATCTATTCATATACCTTCTACTTTTCCTGCTTATCAATTGACACCTTTCCTAACTGATTCGCTTAAATTTTCAGCCACTCCTTTAGCTTATTTCTTCTTTTATGATTTTTCCTACCCATCTCTTCATCCTCTTTTACTTATTCCACTTTCATCTCCTGCCACTTCTATTTCTCAACACCCTCAGTTGGTTAGTGGGTACGAAGGATTTGATCAACAGATTCCAAGAAGAAGAGGATGGAGCTCGACTGATTCTCTCACAGGACCACAGATTAACTGGCCATTAATTCCAGGGGACTGGACAACGGCTAGTCAAGCATACCAGAATTACCTCCATTTTTCTCACCAATATTCACAATCTCTAGATCCTTCAGTGAGATTGACAGCTCATTTTTCTTGGTATCTAGCATATATGCATAGGCATTCCCATAACAATCAAAAGGCCATTCCAAAGCTTTGTATGAATGCCAATGTAAACATTGATTCCCAATAGTTGGATGTCCTATATTTTCATGCCCTATGTCTATCTAGCAGATACCTTGTTTTGCTAGAAAGGATGTGCTGCCTTCAGTTCTTTCAAAATCCTCCAAAGACATTTGTGGATGAGTCCTTCTCCATGGATCATTTTCGTAATCATCAAGCCTTTAAAAGGGATCACCTTTGTTGAAGGAAAAGAGAGAGACCGAGAGAGTGATCTCTTCGATTATTTGATAAAAAGCAATACTCACACTACATGAGGATAACCTAGTGTAAGTGTAACTAGACTGACTAACTTACTGACTAACTCTAGTCAGGTCACCGACTAGCTGAACCGACTTATTCAATATAGTCATATGCAGACAGCTGCACACTAGTTGTCACTGATGTTGGTCATACATAAAGACAGACTCACGGAAGAGCTTGACTTCTAACACTCCCCCTCAAGCTCAAGACAGCATCTGCACACCAAGTAGCTGTCTAAAACCACAAAACTTATCTTTACCTAGAGACTTGGTAAAGATATCTGCAACTTGCTCATCAGTCCTCACATGCATGAGATCAACCTTTCCTGCAAGGAACATCTCTCGAATGAAGTGGTAGTGTACCTCTATGTGTTTTGTCCTGGCATGGTAAACTGGATTCATGGCCAGGATTACACTACTAAGATTGTCGCATAACAGTGTCACTGGAGCATCAACCTATATATCCAAGTCAGCCATAAGCTTGAGTAGCCATGCAATCTCACATGTTGCCAATGCAGCTCCCCTGTACTTAGCATTAGTACTGGATAAAGCAACTGTAGGCTGCTTCTTGCTGCTCCAACTGATCATGCCACTACCAAAGCCAAAAGCATAGCCACTCGTAGACCGTCTGTCAAATGAGCATCCTGCCCAATCTGCATCTGTGTATCCAATCAGTGTCAAGGGCTTATCTCTGACATAGAACAACCCATAGTCTACAGTGGACTTAACATACCTCATGATGTGTCTAACTACATCTAAGTGTGGCTTCCTCGGCTTCTGCATAAACTGGCTTATCAGCCCTACAACATAACTCAAGTCACGCCTAGTGATGGTTAAGTAAATCAAACTGCCCACCATCTGCCTGTACATAGTCACATCTTCAACTTCAGCCCCAGTGTTCATGTCTAGCTTTACATTCTGATCCAGAGGTGTATCGAGTGGTTTGCATTCAGCCATGCCATACTTCACAAGGATTTCCATGGCATAATGCTTCTGCATCAGCCACCATAAACCATTTTCAGCAACCTCAATACCCAAGAAATACTTCAGATCTCCTAGATCTTTCATGTCAAATTCAGATTTCAGCATCTTCATTGCCTGCTGAATTCCCATGTCATCATCTCCAGTAATGATCAGGTCATCAACATAAATGACCAGCACTACCAAGCCAATGTCAGTCTTCTTTGTGAAAAGGCTGTGATCAGCCCTGCCAACAACAAATCCAAGGCTCTGCAAGTAGCTGTTGATCCTAGCATGCCAGGCTCTCGGAGCCTGCTTCAGCCCATATAGTGCCTTTTTCAGCCTGCACACATAATGCTTAAAATCAGGGTACTCATACCCTTCCGGCTGAACCATATATACATCCTCTGTTAAATCACCGTTGAGGAATGCATTCTTGACATCCATCTGCTGCAATTTCCAGCCTTTTACAGCTGCCAAGGCAATTACTGTACGTATGGTTGCCATCTTTGCGACCGGGCTGAATGTTTCATCATAATCCAATCCATATACTGTTGAGCATATCCTTTAGCAACCAGCCTGGCTTTGTATCTTTCCACACTGCCATCAGACTTACATTTGATTTTATAGACCCATTTGCAGCCAATGGTCTTTTTCCCATCAGGCACTGGCATCAAATCCCAAGTCTAATTTTTAGCCAAGGCATTCATCTCTTTATCCATAGCATTGCACCAATTTTCATCCTTTACTGCTTCAGCATAAGTACCTGGTTCTTTGATCTCCATCACCTTTGTCATGTAAGCATAATGCTTTGCAGCATAACCAGTGTACGTAAACCTGTCAACAGGTCTCCTAATCCTCTCTGATCTCCTGAGCTGTGGCTCACTCTGAGCTTGCCTCTCATGAGGCGGCACATAACGGCTCTGCCTAGCACCTGGCGTCATAACACACGGAATCCCCAATTCGCTGTCTAAGCTGTCACTGCTCGATGACTCATAGCCTGCTGTGAGTGGTCCTGTCACATCCTCAAATCCTTTTATTTTCCTTTTCCCTTGTCATTTCTCCCCCTCACTGACATATCCATGTCAGTGGACATAGAATTACGGTTCCGTAAGTGTTCGGACCAAGGACTCACTACGGAAGATACATCTGTTGTTTGACCACTCATAGAAGTACTCTCTGCAGGAGTATTTTCAGTATGATTCATACTAGGTGAGCCATCAGTAGACACTGCAACAGGATTCCCATACCACGATGCTAACTCATCAAAGACTACATCTCTGCTGATGAGTGTCTCATGCATAGAAGGTACATAACACTTGTATGCTTTCCGTTCCTGTGCATATCCCAAAAACACACTCTTCACTGCCTTAGGATCCAATTTCTTCTTCTTCTCATCCGGTATATGCACATACGCAATGCATCCAAAGACTTTCAAGTGCCTGATATCAGGTCTATGACCATACAGTTTCTCATAAGGGGTGACTGCATGTATTCCTGCTGTAGGAGTGCGATTCAGCACATAAACTGCAGTCACTATTGCTTCAGCCCAATAGGCATTAGGCAAACTCTTCTCATTTAGCATAGCTCTTGCTGACTCCATTAAGACTCTGTTCTTCCGTTCTGCAACACCATTCTGCTGCGTTGTATAGCTACACGTGAGCTGCCTTCTGATCCCATACTTGGCAAGATATCTGTCAAATTCTTTGGATACATATTCACCTCCTCCATCTGATCTCAAACATGATATGTAGCAACCAAGTTAATTTTCAGCATGTTTTTTAAAGTCTCTAAAGACTTCAAACACCTCATCTTTATGCTTCAAAATGTACAGCCAAGTGTACCTTTGCTGAAATCATCAATAAATGAGACATAGTACCGTGCACCTCCAAAAGACGCATTATGCGACGGTCCCCAGACATCCGAGTGCACCAACTGCAAAGGCCTAGTGATGTTTTGTACATGTCTCATGAAAGGAAATCGTGCCTGCTTCCCAAACTGACATGCAGGACACACATGCCCAAAGTCATTATACTTGAATTTTGGTAATCCAAGTACGACTGCCTTCTTTTGCATGGATTTTAGCTTTTGTACATTTATATGTCCGATTCTCTTGTGCCAGATCTCTACATCTCTGATGGCACTCTCATCATGAGCAAACATAGCTGCTTTAAGTTCAGGAATGGTCGCTTCCAAAGTAAACATCCTGCCATCCCTTCTGCCCTTGGCAATTAGCTTGCAGCCATTTCCATACTCCTCAATGAAACATCCATCCTTGTTAAACCTCACTTGTAGATTCTATGCTGCCATTTGACCCACAAACAACAAATTCTTTGTTATGGTCGGTACATGTAAGACATCATGCAAGCCTTTCTTCTTGCCATCAGGTATCATCAATGGAACAATCCCTTTATGCTTTATGTCATGTTGGGTATCATCCCCAATACATACATGACCATGTGTACCTGCAACCATCTCATCAAACCACTCTCCATGCGGAGTCATGTGGTTTGACGCACCAGAGTCAATGTACCACCTGTCATCTCTGTTCTGCCTTGATGCAGTCTTGGACACATGGTGCATGGCAAAGAGTCTATCAACCTGATCAACTTGACCACCAATAGAGGATGCATAATGCCCATGCTGTTTCCCTTTTGTCTTCATGTCATTCTGCTTTTTGTAACATTCCTTCGCTATGTGCCCATACTTACCACAATAATGACAATCTTTGTCCTTGTTGGACTGATCAGTAGACTGCCAAGATCCAGATCCACCTCCTCTTCCTCGAGGTGATCTCCCCCTACCTCTAAAACCACCAGATCCTCGCTGGCCCTATGTATTGGCACCATGCCAATTTCCTTGCTGCTGCTGCTGTCCATAGGCATTACGAGTGTCGCCACGACCTCAATATGAACCACGGCCTCTGCCTCCTCTGCCACGCTGGCTAGAGTATAACACAGTGTCTCTGATCTGAGAGGCATTGGAACCTGTACTTAGACCAAGTTTGACCTCCTCATGCAGCAACAATGCAACCAGTTCTTCCCAGTCAAGGGGATCTGCTCTGACTGAGATGGACGTGTCAAATGCTTTGTATTCTTTCCCTAAACCATTCAATGCAACAGCAATCATATTATCTTCTGATACCCTTGAACCAATGGTGGCTAACTGATCAGCTATGGTCTTGATCTCCGTGGTATACACCTGGATGCTCCTACCATTTCTAGACATATTATTGAACTGCTGTTTCAACTGAATCTTCCGTGCATGTGTCATGGTTCCATAATTTCTCATCAGTATATCCCAAGCATCCTTTGGAGACTCACAACCAGTGATTTGAATAGCCATAGCATCTGATATACATAGTGAAAACCAATGCAATACCTTACATGCTCTTTCAGTCCATAACCTGTGAGCTCTCTTCTGTTCATTTGTTGCATTTACTTCTGATAATTCAGGAGCTCCTTCATCTCCTGTGCATAAGTCCCAATATCCTCTGCCAACCAGAAAATTTTTCATTCTGAATTTCCATAATGCAAAGTTTTTGTTGTCTAGCTTTTCTCCAACTATTTGCATGATATTATCAGTCCCATGTGCATTAGCCATGATGCAACAGACTGTATGTCAATTGCCTGACTCCCTGCAAGTCAATAAGTCACTTGACTGACTTCAGTCCTTGACTGACTTCAGTCCTTGACTGTTTATGACAGTTTGCTGGTTATTGTCTGCTCAGATACGCAGTATTTCAGTCCAAAAAAAAACATTGGTACATGCTCCCCCTGACACTTGGCAATCACTAAGATATTTCAACCTGTGTGTATGGACTGTAATCAATGCAAAGCCAGCATGTATTCAAACAAACTGTTTATGATCAGACATGCAATCTGTAAGCATAAAACTTGAGTGACCAGCAGCTTCTTCATAGTCCAGAAATGAGTGTATATGATCCAAAAATGCACCTACAGCAGTCCAGATGTTGACCTTTGCATACGAGGTTCCAAACAAGTCAATCTGACACTTTTTGCATGTACTGCAAGTACCAAAAAATAGTAATCTGGCTATAGATCTCAATCAGCCACCAAAGACATTCAATCACCGTGTATTTCAGTCCAAGAACTGCAAATACATTCCATCCATTCACTACTTGATGACAAACTTAATACATGAGCATTCGGTTGATCAAAGACAACCCGTCTTTAAGGAGTCAGCCCCATCCTGGGAGAGGCAAGTCGAGAGTTTCATCAACCGTTTGTAATCAGCCCCCATAGTCAATGAGCACAAATGACAGTTTCTATTCAGCTTCAATTAGTCCAGATTTGAGCATCCAATGCTCTCTGTACTTCACAAGTACTTTGCATTCATGAAGACCCTCCTAGCATTTACTGTGACCAAGTAAGAATCTATAGGCTCTCAATCTTCAAAATGTAAACTGTCATAAGAGTAAAAACTGTTTTTAGCCAGTTAACTCTCTACAAGTCTGAGAGTTTAACTCTTCAAAGGCATTTCATTCCAGCCATGATGAATATAGGACTTCCCATGAAGTTTGTGTATGCTAGTTCTACTATCAAATGATAAGAACTGTCTGCTGGTATATTACAGATCTGTCACAACCTTACATACAGTCCATGTCTGTATGCAGGCTGAACATGGAGCTGCTAATGCTGCCCATAGCACTGACTTATTGCATAATCTCAATAATCTTCAACTAAAATGCCCTTGTGTATTGTCTTGAGGAGGCGCATTTTCCTGGAATCGTGTGGACTGTATGTTGAATATATCCACGTTTTTACTGCTGCCTCAGGTATGGGAGATGCCAAGCACTCATCTCCTAGAATCGTGTGGACTGTATGCTGAATATATCCACGTTTTTACTGCTGCCTCAGGTATGGGAGATACCAAGCACTCATCAGTGCTCACTGTTCTTCAGCTACCAAGTGAAATGCCATCATTAATGTCAAGCATACAAGTGTATACTTCATCACGTTGACCAACAAGAACAGGCGCAGATTTTCAGACTAGGGGGTGCAGATTTTCAGGCAGTCCACGCTGATTTTCAGGCGCTGATTTCTTTAATACATATTCCATTATTTAATGCTTCCAATGCTGGTCATAAACTGCTACACAGCATGATTCAAATCAAGCTCTTCAATCCTCCCTTCAAGCCTTGATGACCTCCTGTCAGTTGTATGCATACAGACATTGGTACATACCTTCCCTTTGACTATGGCTTCATTTGCAAGTGTCCAGCTTCTTCCTCATTCCTTACTTCCATCTCCTTTGCACTGCAAGTTGTCATGCCCATTCTCCCACAGCCTCATGGATGAGGCTCTGATACCATGTTGAAGGAAAAGAGAGAGACCGAGAGAGTGATCTCTTCGATTATTTGATAAAAAGAAATACTCACACTACATGAGGATAACCTAGTGTAAGTGTAACTAGACTGACTAACTCTAGTCAGGTCACCGACTAGCTGAACCGACTTATTCAATATAGTCATATGCAGATAGCTGCACACTAGCTGTCATCGATGTCGGTCATACATAAAGACAGACTCACGGAAGAGCTTGACTTCTAACAACCTTCATTGATGCCTTTGCAATGTATTTTGATGATTCTTAATGATATATATCTCTTTTTGGAGGTGTCATTCAGATGGTTGTGTTTGTGGTGTTGGGGGTGTGTGTTGTAATAATTTGTATGTGATGAGTTTGTGTTGGTTGAATAATTTGTTCGAGAGCTCTTTTTAACTATTGTTGGTGATGGTGGATGGCAAGCCTATGATGGAATGTTGAAGAAGAACTTATATCCTTTACAAATTTGTTATGATTTTTTATTGATGATCAGAAGTGTTAATGAATAACGAAGATTTCATTTAGAAGTATTCTTTTCTAGAAATACAGGTGATAAGTTGGGGTCGTGGTTTGGAATAATTGTTGAAGATATTGAAGAAGATAAAATTGAACTATTTAATGAACTTATATTCTTCTGTTCCTTAGGTCGCGAGGACGCTTTCTTTCTAAGTGTGGGGATATGTTGAGAGTGAAAAAAGACTGAATTTTTGACTGATTTTTGTTGTTTTTGAGGTCTGAATGATTGATTTTTGATAGATTTAGAGTGATGTATGGTTGTTAATGGAAGTGTTTGAGAATGTTTTGGATTATATTGATTATGTTTTGGAAGCTCACGATGATTCTTAGTAGAAATATGAGGCTCTGTGATATTCTGATAGGTTCTGTTGAGGTTCTGATTGGTTTTGATACCTTCTATATAGCTTCTGTTTTGTTTTGATTTTCTTTTGTATGAAGCATGGATTGATGATTGATGAAGGTTGAAATAATTTGAAAGCTTATTGAATAGTTTTTGATAGTTTGAAATGGTTTTAGTATGAATTAAGAGGATTTATGTTCTCTGATGACCTTTTGTAACCCTCTGTAAACCTTCTATAGAGCCTCTATATCTCCTCTGTATCTACACTGTTCTTGTTCTGTATTGTTCTGTAGATCTTCTGTAGAATGTAAGTGTTCTGTAGATCTTTCTACAGAAGATCTACAGAACCCTCTGTAAGTGTTCTGTAGAATAGGATAAATTAGAATGGTGGGAAATGGGAAAAAGGGCCTAGGCCCTTTTTCCCATTTCCCACCATTCTAATTTATCCTATTCCCAAGTAATGCATACACTTTGCACAGGAGTGAGCCTGGCACTCTTTTACAAAGATTCGGGGGCGCTCCCACATTTTAATGGTGCGCCCTTTTACTCTTTTGTTGTCTCGGGGTGACATCGAGGCTTTCTGAGGGTCGTGCCCGAACATTTAAATTTTTCAGGGTCTGGTTACCGGTCAAGGCACCTTTTTCTACTTTTATCCTGTGCCTTTTTTGCTATTTCTCCTTTTTTTTTTCATTTTCCGCTCCTTTGTGCTACGAAAAACACGGTAACATTACCCCCCTCCTAGCCAAGTGCCAGCTCCATGGCACTGTGGTGGGACGTAGTGGCTAGTTAGGTCGGCTCTGCTAGGCAGAATAGGTAGGTGGATGACACTGCTTTCAAGGTGGTTAGGTGAATGATAGGTGATGGAGTTTAAGGACAATGACCAGGAAAGATTCCGGCGTGCTTTAGGCTCCATGAAGATACTCGGCATCTTTCGCACTGGTGTGGCACCCCTTATGTAGCCGGTCGTTCTTCGAGTATCAGAAACACTTGAAGCAATAAGCAATCCCTTAGGAGGATGGTATTGGAGGGATTTATTTTGGAGAAACCCCCCGAACGTTGTTTGCCTTGAAAATCCGTGGCTTTGATTGGAGATCCTTGTCTTTGAGTTGAAGGTCTTCAGGCTTGTGGAATCAATAAGCGATCCGTGGATCTTGAGGCATTGGAGATACATCTTTGGAAGGTGAGGTTCCAAGATCTATGCCAACGGTAGATCTATCCTGGCTTGGTTCAATCATGGTAGCCATCAGCAGGCAGATGGATGGACACCGGTACGGGGAAAAAGTTTTGGTCATTAAAGGATGTCGTGGATGATCCTCTTCAGCGGAGTAGCCAGTTCTTGAGACTTGATCATAACCTACAAGAAAAGTTGTGCACTCCCTAGGGGGTGTGTCTGCTTCACCGTGCAGTGCGTGGTGCCCATGGCAGTGGAACTGGGAGATGGGTCTAACCTTGGGCAAGCCCTTGTTGGTAATGTCCCACACTTGAGGACCCAGTTCGTGTGTTGTTGGAAGTGTGGTGCAAGCCTTAGGGTGATAGGTTTGAAAGTCCTACCCTTGATGTGCCCTAAGTGTGAAGTGGGGAGAGGGCTAGGGAGAACCCTAGGTGCAATGACGGTGGTGCACGTCGAGGCGAAAAGGGGGGGGTTGCGAGCAGATCTTGCGAAGGTCTCACCGCTTATCTTTGCTTAATGGTAGAAGCATTCCTTGGCTTTGCTATGCTGTGCTGGCGTCTTTTTTCTTTTCTCTTTTTTAATTAAAAAAAATAAACATAAAGAGGCTTATACATGGATACATGTGATACAAGGGCATGATAGGAATTTACTCCTCGTCATCCGAATGGCGGGTAGGGGATGGCGCAGGGCGGAGGGCCTTGTTAAGGAATCTATGACTCAACAAGTAGCCCTTGAGGTTGAGGTGGGTTTTGAGAGTGGTGGTGGAAAGGAAGGGGTGGTTGCACTGGGTGAATTTGCTATCGCTCATATCTTCGAGCAGTGCAATACAGAAGGATGGCAAAAGAGAAGCGCGCATCATGAGGCGAGTCATGGTGCTGCTATCTATGGCATTGGGGTCGAAGTAGAGGGGTGGGAGGTGGCGTTCTTGAGGTGTGGGCTCTTGGTGGACTAGGACCCTAATTAGTCTAAGATAATTACAAGTGGTTATGAAGGCGGGGTCAGGACAGGAGGTGAACTCGCTAAGAAATCTATCTATAGAGCTGTACAAATCAGGGAGGGTAAAGAGAAGGGCGTCCCTATGGGAGGTGCTATTGGCGTTATAGATAATGGGAAAGTCGAACCTGCCGTGGATGACGGATTAAAGTCGACCCCTACCCTTCGAGGATACGGCATGAAAGTAGGGTCGTTTCTCTCAGAAGGGAGGGTGTTACTAAATGCCATCCACGCGTCAAGGTTGACGTCAAGAATGTGTCTTCTCCAGGTGGGTTGGCAATTATAGCCTTCCACCGATCTAGGCACCTGGAGGACTTTATCCTACCAAAATTCACGGTCCTCGGCTCCCCAAGCAGTTGGGTTGGCCTCTCCCTCCGCTAGCCACTTGGCCTTGAGCCTTGCACCCATAGCGATGATGTCATTTACAAGTTGAATGGGCATTACTCTGTTTAATGTAGCGGGAAACTCAAAGCTCAAGTCAAAGGGGTCGCGGTTACATTCCTGCTTTTCCCAGATAATCAACTCGACATGGAGTTCAGCAGGGGGATCTTGAGGGCACGGTAGAGCGGGGCAGGCTGTCTTGGAACAGGTCTAACATTCAACTTTTTCCTTGCCTTCTCTACCATTTCTTTCCTGCGGTTGGCCTGGGCTGCTTTTCTCTCAGCACAGATATATCAGGGGGCTGCACTTCCTCTTGTTGTGGGGCTGAGGGGGTGGTGGGACGTATTCCTCCTCCTGAGGTCCCAGATCAAACTCCGATTCACCCCCTTCTGCTTGCATGTCTTCTTGTGCCTTCGCCTCTGTGAAAACTGAGTTCATCTATTTCCTGCGCCGTCAGGCCTACTTGTGGAAGATATCTTCTTTGCTCCTCCAGGCTCTGCGGCGGGCCTCCTAGCTGCAGTGGCACATGCAAGCCTGCTGTTAGAGCTCTCCAAGCAATGGTTAGCTTCTTCTGTAGAGCTGATCATTGGCTTCGTTTCCTTCCAGTTTGGTGGAGTGGAGTAGTGTATTGAGGAAGGTGTGCTGCTGAGCTATCATGGAGAGCTGGGCCGCCTCTACCTGATTCTCAACCAGCACCCTATCTCCTTCGGTTTTGGCTAGCCGACGTGCCAAGTCCCGTATTCTCCCCTCATTGTGATCAGCCCATTATTTTGCTCTCTTTTTTCTCCCCCTGATGGAGTATCATAGCCATGAGTTGTTGTTGCTGGGCCTCGAGCTCACGGTGCAGGCTGGACTGCTCCTGGCGTTCATCGGCAATCTGTGCATTGAGCTGGTCCAGCTTCACCTGCATCCTTCGCACCTGCTCTTCCCTTAATTGGTCCAGCTCTGCAGCCTCCTATCTAATCTTGTCAAGCTGGCTTTGTGCTTCCAAGTTGACTGCAGATAGCTGATCGTTCTTGCGCCGCAGGTGAGCATTGGTCTCCCTTTCCCCGTTGAGACACTCCATCAAGATTTTTCTCCTTCCTTCCCAAGTAGCGTCACATTCCTTCAGGGCCTTTAATTCCTCTGCATCCTTATTTCTCACTTCCTCCCTGAGAGGAGCGATCTCCCTTTGGTATTCTGTTATCTGCTTTATTCTCTCTAGCTGGAGAGCGGCTCATGATTCTCGTTCTGTTGCCAGCTCCTCCACGGCTGTTCTCCTTTCTTCCCTGGCCCTTTCTAACTGCGAGAGTAGCTCCTTCACATATTCATCATATTGGCCTGCTGGAGGTGGGGGCTGGGGCACGGTGGTGGTGGTGACAGCATCTTCTGTTTTCTGCCTCTTCAGCTCCATCCTTGGCTCCAGATCAGCCATGGCTGCCCTTTTGACTCCTGATGCTGGGGTGGCCATGGCCGCTTCTCTTGCCAACTCCCTTTCCACCAGGAATTGTAGCCACGTGACCACGTTGCTCTCATTGACTTTTGGGGTGGAACCTTGGGTGGCGGTGGCAGTGGGTGTTGTCATGATAGGAGTGGCTGGTATGGAAGGTATGAAGAGGGGGGAAGTTAGCATCATCGGTTCTTTTTCTTTTTCTTCTGCTAGGGGCAGGCGCGTGATTTCCAGCACACTGGTACTGGAACTAGGTGCCTCTGTTCGGTGCCGGCTCTCTGCGCCTTCCTCGTCTCTTTTGTGCTTCTCCTCGATGGAGCGATGGGTGGCCAGCTCTATTTCTTTCTCTTCCTTCCTTCTCAGCTCCTCTTCAGTGTCAAGATTGTGGGAGAGAAGGAAGGAGTCTCACTTGTAGCTTTCTTGCTTGCACAATGGGGGAATACACACAGAGGTGGAGGCTGAAAACAGTTTTCCGCCAAAAAGAACTCTAGTACATAGAAATAGAAGAACCCTATATGTGGGTCTCAAACAAAACTCAACTAACTAAGGTGGCATACAAACTGAGTCACGAAATAGAGTAGATAAGGATAGCTATCATCTAGCTATTATTCATGGGCGGTGTACCAACCGCATCTGCAACTGACAAGTCGGTGACATAAATGCACAACGGTCACCCTAGCATATCACAAGTGGAGCTCGATATCTCAACACTCCCCCTCGAGCTCAATCCCAATTCCTGCACACCAAGTAGGTCTCTGAACTTGCGCAGCTTCTCTGCGCCCAATGCCTTCGTGAATATGTCAGCGACCTGATCCTCTATGCTGACATAAACTAGATCAATAAGACCTAGTAAAACCCTCTCTTGCACATAGCGATAATGCACCTCAATGTGCTTTGTTTTAGCATGATAGACTGGGTTATTTGCCAAAAGTATACTACTCATGTTGTCACAATAAATGACAACTGGCCCATCTGTAGACTGATGCATATCATAAAGTAGCTTATGCAACCAAGCTACCTCACATGCAGCCATTGCTGCACCCCTGTACTCAGCCTCTGTGCTCGACAAGGCAACTGTAGGCTGTTTCTTGCTGCTCCAAGTGACTGCAGCACTCCCAAAACAGAACACATATCCACTGGTAGATCGTCTATCAGAAATACTACCAACCCAATCAGCATCAGTGTATCCATACAACTGTATCTGAACCCCAGTCTCATAAAGTAGTCCATACTGCAATGTGGACTTCATATACATGAGTATGCGTCTAGCCGCATCCAAATGCGGTTTCCTTGGACCCTAGATAAACTGACTTACTAATCCAACAGCATAGCTCAAATCTGCCTTGGTAATAGTCATATAAATAAAACTTCCTACTATGCGTCTGTACATAGTAGGGTCTTCCAGAAGCTCACCTGCATCTATGCTCAGCTTCACATTCTGCTCCAAAGGAACTGAAATAGGCTTACAGCATGTCATCTCATATTTGGACAGCATGTCCAATCCATACTGCCTCTGTAAGAGCTGTATCCCACTTGGTGATCTAATCACCTCGATGCCCAAGAAATAACGCAGCTCTCCCAAATCCTTCATCTCAAACTTTTGCTTCAATAGCATTTTCACATGAAGGATATCTTCATCACTGTCACCTGTCATAATCAAATCATCAACATAAATGACAAGTAGCATAATACCTTTCTCTGTTTTTCTCACATAAAGTGAGAAATCTGCCTTGGAAATCTGAAAGCCAATAGTGACAAGATACTGTCCTATCTTGTCAGACCATGCTCTAGGTGCTTGCTTCAAGCCATACAATGCTTTCTTCAACCTGCAAACAAACTCAGGATGAACAGCATGCACATAACCTGGTGGCTGCTCCATATATATCTCTTCTTGCAAATCACCATACAAGAAGGCATTCTTTACATCCATCTGATGTAAAGACCATTCCTTTGATGCAGCCATAGCAATGACTGCTCTTATGGTTGCCATCCTTGCAATCGGACTGAATGTTTCTTCATAATCGATGCCATATGTTTGTGCATACCCCTTGACTACTAATCTTGCCTTGTATCTATTCACAGAACCATCTACATTGTGTTTCACCTTATAAACCCACTTACAACCAATTGCATGCTTATCTTTAGGCAAAGGTACCAATTCCCATGTAGCATTTGCTTCCAAGGCATCCATTTCTTCATCCATGGCTTTCTCCCATTTTTCTTTTCCCATGGCTTGCTCAAAAGAAGTGGGTTGTGGTTCCTGTATCACTTTGACCATATATGCATAGTGAATGGCTGTAAATCCATTGTATTTCAGCCTATCCACAGGATACCTAGCTCTGGTAGACCTGCGCAAAGTAGGTTCACTCCCAGGTGCTCTCAAAACATCCCTGGTCTTCCTTACTCCAGGTGTAAAAATAGAAGGAATACCCAACTCATCATCAATGCTCTGTTCTGAGCCACTGGATTCACCATCCACATACGAGTGACCTGCATTCACATCAAACATGGGCTGATCTGCCTTCTCTTTTCCTTTTTGTGATACCTGCATACCACTATCTGCATTGCTTTGACAAGATTCTCATGATCTCAATTTGCCTGTCCATGGCGAAGAATGTGAACCACTGCTAGAGGACGCTCCAGGTCCACTAATATCTTGTGACTGCTGCTATGAATTCTGTGTAGCATTACCATTTTGTGCATCTACATTATCAATCACATTTACTGGTTTATACCAGCTACTCATCTCATCAAAAACAACATCTCTGCTCACTGTAAACTTACGAGTAGAAGGGTTATAGCATCTATACCCTTTCTACTGCAAAGAGTAACCAATAAAGATGCACTTCTCAACTTTTGGATCCAACTTGGATCTCAACTCATCTGGTACATGAACATAGGCAATGCAACAAAAAATTTTCAAATGAGAAATATCTGGTTTCCTACCAGTATACCTCTCCTCTAGAGTCACCCCATGTATTGCTGAAGTGGGAGTCATGTTCATTATATAGACTGCTGTAGCAACTGCCTCAGCCCAATAAAAATCTGGCAGGTCTTTTTCATTGAGCATGGCACGAGATACCTCTCCAATATGCCTATTTTTCCTTTCTGCAATTCCATTTTGTTGTGGGGTATGACTGCATGAATATTGCTGCTTTATGCCATGCTCTTGCAGGAACCTTGCAAACTCATTTGAGAGGTACTCTCCCCCTCCATCTAATCTTAGGCATTTTATTTGCAGGCCTGTTTCTTTTTCAACCATAGCTTTAAGAGTTTTGAAATGCCCAAAAACTTCACTTTTCTTTTTCATAAAATACACTCAAAATTTTCTGCTAAAGTCATCAATAAAAGTGACAAAATAATGACAGCCTCCAAGAGATGTAGCTTTAGTAGTCCACACATCAGAGTGGATTAATTCCAATGACTTTTTACTTTCTTAAACATATCTAGGAAATGGTTTCCTTGCCTGTTTTCCAAACTGACAGGCTTCACATACCTTATGCATTTCTGCAACCTTGAATTTTGGCAATCCTGCAACAATATTTTGGGCCTGGATTGATTTAAGTCGCTGTACATTAACATGACCAATGCGTTTATGCCAGATATCAATATCTGCAACTACACCGGTCCCATGTGCAAACATTGCTGCACTCAATTCAGGCATGTCTGCATCCAACGTAAACATTCTGCCCTTCTTCTTTCCTTTTGCTATCAAGCGACCTTTATTTTTCATATCCTCAACAAAGCATCCATGAGGATTAAATCTGACCTGCAAGCCCTGCTCAACCATTTGACCAACAGAAACTAGATTCTTGGTGATATTCGGGACATGAAATACATCGGACATGTATTTCTTTTTCCCATCCTGCATAGACAAAGGAATTTTTCCAATCTGCAGAATAGGATGTGCAGTATCATCACCAGTCTCCACAAATCTTGGTTTTTCCATTTTTCTTGCATCCTCCATCCATTCTGCATGACTTGTCATGTGGTTTGATGCACCTGAGTCAACATACCATACATCGTTGCTTTCTTTTGCACTTGTCACAGAATTGTTCATGTGCTGCACCATAAACAAATGCTCATTTATGTCATCACCCTGTCTACTAGAAGATGCATAATTCCCTTGTTGTAATTTTCCATTCATGATGTCATTCTGCTTTTTATAGCAGTCTTTAGCCATATGACCCATTTTACCACAGTAGTAGCATTCAACATTACTGTTTGCATTTTGGCCTCTTTGCCATCCACCACGACCTCTTTGGCTCCCCCTCCCTCTAGAGTTACCACGTCCTCCTCCATAGGACTAGTTTTCTTGAGTTTGCTGCATATTCTGATTTCTACACGGCCTCCAGATCAGCCTCCTCTACCTCTGCCTCTACCTCTTCCAGCATTTGAGTAGAAGACAGCTTCTTTTGAAGTTCCTCCTGAAGAAGAAGCACCACCATTTCTCTGCTCCTTAGAAATTAGAAGAGCAATCAACTCCTCAAAATCAGGAAATCTTTCACGGACGGAAATGGATGTTCGGAACTGTGCATAATCCTTTCCTAGACCATTCAAGGTCACAGAAACTAAATCATCATCTTCCACTGGCGACCCAATGGAAGCAAGTGCATCTGCAATCTTCTTCACCTTCATGTGGTAGTCATTGATGCTCATATTTTCTCTTTGCACATTATGCAACTCTTGCTTGAGCTGCATTTTCCTCGCTTCCGTATTTGTGCTATACGTTTTTGACAAAGTATCCCATGCCTCCTTTGGCGTACTAGCATCCTGAATATGCACAATCATAGAGTCTGAAATACTGATAGACAGCCAGTACATAACTTTCCTGGCTCTCTCATGCCATGCTTTAAATGCCTGCATTTGCTGTTGATTGGGAACATCAGGAAGAACTGGTTCTTCTTCATTTCCTGCAACAAATTCCCAAGATCCTTTTCCCATAAGGAAATTCGTCATTCTAAACTTCCATGCTTGGATGTTGTTCTTGTCAAGCTTTTTAATGACAATCTGTGAGAGAGAATCAGACGGCATTACAGAACACTGCAAAAAATTCTGTCACTGCAAAGAGCACAGCTTCAGCCTCACAAGGGCAAATCTGCAAAACTGACGAAAGTGGTATTTGACCACACAGTCACTTCCTAGTGATGATTTTGCATCAACAAGCAACAAGGATGATTCTGTAACTTCCAATGTCTCTGTGCATAGGCATATGATGCAATTTCTACAGTAACTTTTCATCGACCTGTAGAACAATGGTTGCACAGCATAAAACTGGGTCTTTTCCTGAGTGCGTGCAAAAAACTTCCGCCTCCAAAACATGCCCCGAAATGGCCTCAAATCAAAAAAATAGAAGAATGAAAGCAACATCGTTCCTCTTACGAGAACACTGCGAACTTGACTTGCTTTCTTGAGCTCCTTACCACGAACAAGGCTCTGATACCATGTCAAGATTGTGGGAGAGAAGGAAGGAGTCTCACTTGTAGCTTTCTTGCTTGCACAATGGGGGAATACACACAGAGGTGGAGGCTGAAAATAGTTTTTCTCTTCTTAATTGTGTAAGCCAAAAAGAACTCTAGTACATAGAAATAGAAGAACCCTATATGTGGGTCTCAAACCAAACTCAACTAACTAAGGTGGCATACAAACTGAGCCAGAACTAGAGTAGATAAGGATAGCTATCATCTAGCTATTATTCATGGGCGTTGTACCAACCGTATCTGCAACTGACAAGTCGGTGACATAAATGCACAACGGTCACCCTGGCATATCACGAGTGGAGCTCGATATCTCAACATTCAGTCTTCTTTTTTCTCTCCTCCTCATCCTTGACTGAATCCCTTCAAGCCCTCTCCAGATCTTCCTTTTCTTTCTTCTTTCGCTCCTCTTCCATTTTTCCATGTAGAGCTTTGGTTCGTTGTTCTGTGTGCCTCTGTGGGGTGCCCTGGGACTCTCCCTCTTCGTCTGCATCAGTCTCTGTTTCATCTGACGACCTTCGCTGCTCTTCTGTGTGAGGTGGGGATTGCGACGGTGATTCATCACTTCCTTTGTCGCCTCCCTTCTTGTCTCCTCCTTCTCGTCCTTGCCCTAGTGCTTCTTGGATGATGGCCGTAAGGACACCTCCAAACCCTATGGTTGCGGCTTTGGAGGATGATGCCTTGTGGGTTGATTGGGATGACAGGGACTCCCCTCCAACGGCTCTTCCTCTTGTTGCCAGGGCCTTAGCTGAAACCTCTATGGTTTTTCTCACAAACCCATTAAGGTTCACCTCATCCAGCGATTGTGCCGCAATGCTATCGAGCAGAGGTACGTTGATTCGGCTCATTATGCTGTTGTACCTATGGCTTGAGAACAAGGCGTGCACCATCTTTGCGTGCAGCTAGATTTCTGGGTTTGGGATGTCCGCCAGGCTAATCCCATCATTGGTATGGACCTTCACCTTGTCCATTCCCAACATGGCATAGATGTCTCTTTTCGGCTTTCTTTCCACCTTATTCAGCAGCCCTAGTGCCCTTTCCACCAACTCGGGGGTCAGCTCAATCTGCACCTGTCTGTGTTAGAAATCAAACTCACCGTCAGTGTGTCTTCATCTATGACTGACATCTATGACAGCTAGTGTGTACAGCTGTCTACATGTGACTACATTTAATAAGTCGGGTTAGTAGTTAGTCAGTGACCTGACTAGAGTTAGTCAGTCTAGTCTACATTTACACTAGGTCACTTTATCTTGTAGTGGGTGTGTGTTTTTCAGTAGAGTGTGTAGAAATGAAGGAATGAGCTTGAGAGCCTGAAGGCTCATGGATATGGAGTCTTTCCCTTTCTCTCACTCCCTACTCTTTGAACATGGTATCAGAGCTTCATCCATGAGGCTGTGGAAGAATGGGCATGACAACTTGCAGTGCAAAGGAGATGGAAGTAAGGAATGAGGAAGAAGCTGGACACTTGCAAATGAAGCCATAGTCAAAGGAAGGAATCAGCGTGGACTGCCTTCTGAAAATCGTGGACTGCCTCCTGAGTCTGAAAATCGTGGACTGCCTCCTGAAACCTATGTCTGAAAATCGTGGACTGCCTCCTGAAACCTGTGTTCTGAAATCGTGGACTGCAACCTGTGTCTAAAAATCGTGGACTGCCTCCTGAAAAACAGCAACCTGTATCTGAAAATCTGTGCCTGCTGATCTGAATGGACAACAACCTGTATCTGAAAATCTGTACCTGCTAATTTGAGTGGACAGCAACCTGTGCCTAAAAAATCTGCGCCCCCTGGTCTGAAAATTTGCGCCTGCTGATCTGAGTGGACAGCAACCTGTCAATCTTCAATGGGGCACCTGGACAAGGTTCATAGAGCATGTATGCTCACTATTGAAGGTATTTGAAGTGTGCAAGGAGTAAATGCTTGTGTGGGAGCTCTGTTATGAGCTGGAGTGAGAGACACAGACCTATAATCATTTCTGAACTGCTGTAAACATGAATGGACAGCATGCATTCAGTCATTACTGACACACAGGAGCCTTGTACTACACTCAGAAAGCATCTTTGGAGCACAAGAATGTGTCAAAGCATGTATACATTGGATCAAATGTCTTGGAGCTGAGATCTTTTGCATAGAATACTCAGATCTGAAAATCAATGACAGGCTAAAATCTGTCATACACAGTCAATGACAGAATATCAAATCTGAAAATCAATGACAGGCTAAAAACTGTCATACACAGTCAATGACAGAATACTCAGATCTGAAAATCAATGACAGGTTGAAAACTGTCATACACAGTCAATGACAAGTACTGTGCATTACTGAAGCAATACAGGTCATCTTGGGGGTTCCATCATCTATATGAACTGGCCTATACATGCTGAATGCATGGAGAATTGAAGCAAGCAATGAGCATCATTGAAAACTGAATTTTGAAGTTGAAATAAATGCAGTTACACTGTCCTGGTTAATTACAAACAGCTCTTGAGGTTTATGCCATTGGTCAATGAAGACAGGTTGTCTATGCCTACTCAGATGCTCATGTATTGAACTTGCCACTACAAAGTAAATGTATGACATGGTCAAAAGACATTTTGGAGCTGCTTGGAGCTTGGTATACTGAATTGTGGTTGACTGCAACCTGAAACTGAATTTGTTGACACACTCAGTTTTGGACTTGAAATTGCTGCTGGTTACTCACAGTGTACAGTTTTCAGACTGCATGTATGTACCCTGGCAGTGAGGTTACATAAGCTAAAGCTAAAGCAAACACATAGCTTATGTATTGACAGTTATATCTACAGTTGAGACCACTTGTTTGAGGGTTGTTTTGGGGTGTCAGTGGGCTGAAATACCCTGGTTTTTTTTCTGCAATTTAGTGCAGAAAACTGTCATAAACTGTTACGGACGGAACTTAGTCAGTCATACTTATTGGACTGCAGGGAGTCAGGCACTTGATAGACAGTCTATTGCATCATGGCTAATGCACATGGGACTGACAATATCACTCAGATAGTTGGATAATAAGAACTTTACATTATGGAAATTCAGAATGAAGAACTTTCTGGTTGGCAGAGGTTGTTGGGATTTATGTACAGGAGATGAAGTTGCTCCTGAGTTGCTTGCACACAATCCAACAAATGAACAGAAAAGAGCCTATAGGCTATGGAATGAAAGAGCATGCAAGGTGATGCATTGGTTTTCCTTATGTATATCTGATGCTATGGTAATTCAAATCACTGGATGTGAGACTCCGAAGGATGCTTGGGACATACTGATGAAAAATTATGGAACCATGACACATGCAAGAAAGATCCAGTTGAAACAGCAGTTCAACAACATGTCTAGGAATGGCAAGAGCATCCAGATGTATACCATGGAGATTAAGACCATAACTGATCAACTTGCTACTATTGGCTCAAGTGTATCAGAAGATGATATGATTGCTGTTGCTTTGAATGGATTAGGCAAAGAGTACAAAGCTTTTGACACTTCCATTTCTGTCAGAGAAGAGCCCCCTAGCTGGGAAGAGCTAGTTGCTTTGTTGCTGCATGAGGAAGTCAAACTTGGTTTGAATACAGGTTCTAGTGCATCTCAGAGTAGAGACACTGTGTTGTACTCTAGCCAGCGTGGCAGAGGATCTAGAGGCCGTGGTTCATATCGAGGTCGTGGCGACACTCGTAATGCCTATGGACAGCAGCAGCAGCAAGGAAATTGGCATGGTGCAAATACACAAGGCCAGCATGGATCTGGTGGGTTTAGAGGTAGGGGAGATCACCCCGAGGTAGAGGTGGTGGTTCTGGTTCATGGCTGTCGTCTGATCAGTCCAACAGGGACAAGGACTGTCATTATTGTGGCCGGTATGGGCATATTGCAAAGGATTGTTACAAGAAGCAATGAGATATGAACACAAAGGGTAGACAGCATGGGCATTATGCATCCTCCAGTGGTGCTCATGATGAGTTAGTTGATAGACTCTTTGCCATGCAGCAATTATCTAAAAATGCATCGAGACATGATAGAGATGACAGATGGTACATTGACTCTGGAGCGTCAAACCACATGACCCCGCATGGAGAGTGGTTTGATGAGATGGTTGCAGGTACACATGGTCATGTATGTACTAGGGATGATACCCAACATGACATAAAGCATAAAGGGATTGTTCCATTGATGATGCCTGATGGTAAGAAGAAAGGCCTGCATGATGTCTTACATGTACTGACCATAACAAAGAATTTGTTGTCTGTGGGTCAAATGGCAGAACAGAATCTGCAAGTGAGGTTTAACAAGGATGGATGTTTCATTGAGAAGTATGGAAATGGTTGCAAGCTAATTGCCAAGGGCAGAAGGGATGGCAGGATGTTTACTTTGGAAGCGACCATTCCTGAACTTAAAGCAGCCATGTTTGCTCATGATGAGAGTGCCATTCGGGATGTAGAGATTTAGCACAAGTGGATTGGACATGTCAATGTACAAAAGCTGAAATCTATGCAGCAGAAAGAAGTAGTACTTGGATTACCCAAATTCAAGTATAATGATTTTGGTCATGTATGCCCTGCATGTCAGTTTGGAAAGTAAGCACAGTTTCCTTTCATGAGACATGTAACAAATAGCACTAGGCCTTTACAGTTGGTACACTCTGATGTCTGGGGTCCTTCACATAATGCTTCCTTTGGCGGTGCACGATATTATGTCTCATTTATTGATGATTTCAGCAGGTACACTTTGCTTTATATCTTGAAACATAAGGATGATGTGTTTGATGCATTCAAAGACTTCAAGAAACATGCTGAAAATGAATTGGGCTGTTACATATCATGTTTGAGATCAGATGGAGGAGGTGAATATGTCTCAAACTACTTTGACAGGTATCTTGCTAAACATGGGATCAGAAGACAGCTCACATGCAGTTATACACAGCAGCAAAATGGTGTTGCAGAGAGGAAAAACAGGGTTTTGATGGAGTCAGCTAGAGCTATGCTGAATGAAAAATGTCTGCCAAATGGTTATTGGGCTGAAGCAGTGGTGACTGTTGTATATGTGCTGAATCAAACTCCTACAGCTGGGATTCATGATGTCCTTCCGTATGAATGGTTGTATGGTCATAAACATGATATTTCACACTTGAAGGTATTTGGTAGCATTGCATATGTGCATATACCGGATGAGAAGAGGAAGAAATTGGATCCTAAGGCAGTGAAAAGTGTGTTTATTGGATATGCACAGGAATGGAAAGCTTATAAGTGTTATGTACCTTCTACGCATGAGACACTCATAAGCAGAGATGTGGTATTTGATGAGTTTGCATCTTGGTATGGGAATCCTGTTGCAGTGCCTACTGATGGCTCACCCAGTATGAGTCATGCTGAAAATACTCCTGCAGAGAGTACTTCCATGACTGGTCAGACAGGTGATGTATCATCTACAGTGAGTCCTTGGACAGGACGATTACGGAGTCGCACTACTGTATCCACTGACATGGATATGTCAGTGAGGGGGAGAATATATAAGGGAAAAGGAAAGTTTTTTGAAGATGTAACAGGTCCACTCACTGCAGGTTATGATTCATCTAGCAGTGACAGCTTAGATAGTGAATTGGGGATTCCGTCTATTATGACGCCAGGTGCTAGACAGAGCCGTTATGTGCCGCCTCATGAGAGGCAAGCTCACAGTGAGCCATAGCTCAGGAGATCAGAGAGGGTCAGACAACCTGTTGACAGGTATACTTACACTGGATATTCAGCCCGTCATTATGCTTATATGACGAAAGTAACAGGTTTTAGAGAACTAAATAAGTTTGATGAGGCAGTTTCAGATGAGAATTGGCGTGCTGTTATGGATGAGGAATATTCAGCTTTGGCTGAAAATTGTACATGGGATTTGGTACAGTTTCCTGAGGGCAAAAACCTATTGGATGCAAGTGGGTGTATAAGGTAAAATGTAAATCAGATGGATCATTGGAAATATATAAGGCCAGGCTGGTTGCAAAAGGGTATGCGCAGCAGTATGGTCTTGATTATGAGGAGACTTTCAGCCCTGTAGCAAAGATGGCTACAGTTAGAACTGTGATTGCTTTGGCAGCAGCTAGAGGCTGGAAACTATGGAAGATGGATGTAAAGAATGCATTTCTAAATGGAGAATTACAGGTTGAGGTTTACATGGAACAACCTGAAGGCTATGTACATCCGGAATTTCCAGCACATGTATGTCGGCTGAAAAAGGCATTATATGGGTTGAAACAGGCACCCAGAGCATGGAATGCTCGCATCAGCAGTTATTTATAGCAACATGGTTTCCGATTGGGAGATGTTGATCATAGTTTGTTTGCGAAGAAGACAGATAGTGGCTATGTTTTTCTAGTTGTCTATGTTGATGACTGAATCATTACAGGAGATGATGAAAATGGGATTGCTGAAATAAAGACATGTTTACAGACTGAATTTAAGGTCAAGGACCTTGGAGAGTTGAAATACTTTTTGGGGATTGAGGTTGTCTCTACACCTCAAGGCATATGGCTGCTACAGATGCAATATGCTCATGACATGTTACAGAAATATGGTATGGCTGATTGCAAGCCTATGGATACGCCTTTGGAGCAGAATGTCAAGCTGCAGATTGATGTTGGGACAGAGATTGAGAATGTTACTATGTACAGACAGATGGTAGGCAGCTTGATCTATCTCACAATCACTAGACCTGACTTGAGTTATGCTGTGGGGCTGATCAGTCAGTTCATGCAAAAGCCTCGCAAACCACACTTGGATACAATCAGAAGAATTCTGAGATATGTAAAGGGTACCACAGATCATGGGTTGTTTTATGCATATGGGAAAACCCTTGACTTGATGGGGTACACTGATGCTGACTGGGCTGGTTGCACATATGACAGGAGGTCAACCAGTGGCTATGCATTTGGATTAGGTAGTAGCATGATCAGTTGGCAGAGTAAGAAACAGCCTACAGTTGCATTGTCCAGTACGGAAGCAGAGTATCGTGGTGCGGCCTTAGCGGCCTGTGAAGCTAAGTGGTTACAGAAGTTACTGAATGACTTGGGAGTACACTTGGACAGCAAAGTCAAGCTGTACTGTGACAATTTGAGCAGTGTTATGTTAGCAAGCAATCCTGTTTATCATGCAAGATCAAAACACATTGAGGTTCATTACCATTTCATCAGGGAAATGGTTTTAGCAGATCAGATTGACTTGGAGCATGTGAAGACTGAAGACCAGGTAGCAGACATCTTTACCAAATCACTTGGTAAAGATAAGTTCATTCACTTTAGACAGCTACTTAGAGTGATGCAGATGATTTGAGTTTTGTTTTTGAGCTTGAGGGGGAGTGTTAGAAATCAAGCTCACCGTCAGTGTGTCTTCATCTATGACCGACATCTATGACAGCTAGTGTGTACAGCTGTCTACATGTGACTACATTAAATAAGTCGGGTTAGTAGTCAGTCAGTGACCTGACTAGAGTTAGTCAGTCTAGTCTACATTTACACTAGGTCACTTTATCTTGTAGTGGGTGTGTGTTTTTCAGTAGAGTGTGTGGAAATGAAGGAATGAGCTTGAGAGCCTGAAGGCTCATGGATATGGAGTCTTTCCCTTTCTCTCTCTCCCTACTCTTTGAACAGTCTGGTGGCTTCATTGTCGTGCACCGTGATGGTGCCTCTGTTCCTATTGAAGGTGCGCAAGAAATCATCACACTGGGTGTAGTCCACCCTCTGGCCCACTGCATCTAGGTACTTCTGTAGGTGGCACTAATCTATGATTTGGGGCACTGCCAGCTCTTCGATGGCCATGTCTTCAAGGTTGAAGACATGGCCACTGCCGGCTCTTCGATGGCCACTGCCGGTTCTTCGATGGCCATGTCTTCAAGGTTGAAGACATGACGGACCTTCAACTGGTTGAAGGCTCTCGTCTCCACTGTGAGGCCGTACTTCGCTTGCTCCTCCTCCGAGAAGGGGAGCTTGCCTGCTTTGTCCTGGCTTGCCATGATCGCTACCTGCAAGTTTAGCCATTTCCACTTTTAGTGCTTTTTGACAACTAATTTGCTGGAATAAAAGCGTAGCAGATTTTTTGAACATAGCCTTCACTTTTCTTTTCAGACTTTTACCATTACATCTTACCCTTGCATTTCACATTTAACTGACGTTTCATACTTGGTTTACTTTTTAGATTTTCCTTGTTTATTTTTTCATTCCACCTTATTACCCCTTCCCCCTTTGGAACGAGAAGAATCCGTCCCAGGATTGGAGGTTGAGAGGCCAAGAGCGTTCAGCATAAAGGGCGTCGGTCTATTTGTGCAGGAGCCAGGCGTAGAAGTTGGGGTTATACTCTAGCTGAGCTTCCCTATCTAATTCGAATGGGCGGATACTGACATGCGTGATGTATGTCAGAACATCAGTTAGGAGATTTCCAAAATCGACCCGATTTTGCAATGTGGAGCTCTTCCTCTGTTAAGAGGTAGTCAAGGTAGGGGTGCCCCTTGATGTGCTCGTCCATGGGTTGGCCACGGAGAGTGGTTAATACTTGATACGATGTTGGCACGACATAAGTGGGGTCGTACTCTGCTGTTTTGATTGCGCGGCACTGCTCAACATTGGTCATGATGCGGCACCCCTCAACTTTCCATTGCAGCCTAAGAGTGTACCAATGCTTCAAGAATGTGGAGTCCGTATCACCGAGCTTAGATAACTTGGTGATTTCCTGATCAATGATAGCAGAAGTGGTTCGCTAATCATAGGATGTGATGAGACGTTGCTTAATGGCTTGCTCTTTGGAGATCTCGCTGCTGAGCAACTCAGTAGCAGAGCGAGAAGCTTTTGCAAATGCGAATTCAAAAGTCTCCCATGAGCAAGGCATATTGCGCACTTCTGTTGCAAAGGGTTCTTCTAATAGACCCAAGTCCAAATGGTCATAGCTGAGGGCAAGCGACAGGAAGGTGGCATCGAGTCGTTTAATGCAGTCCACCACATCTTCGCCGGTGTCCTCGACAAGGTCAATGGCTAGTGCTAGAAATGATTTTCGTTCATAGGAGGGCGTAAGGCCGATGGGCGGTCAAGGTTTGCTAGAACTAGAGGCCTTAACAATACATAGTTGTGGTTGGGAGTTTCCTTGAGCCTGCAGTTGGGCTGTTTGGAAGATGGGCGGGTTAGGGTCGGCATAGCAGTTGCGCTGCTGCAGTCAGCTTTGCTGCGGAGGGTCGGAGTGACTTGGTCAGATGATGCCACTTGTGACGGTGGCTATTGCTTGGGCCGATAGGTTTGTGCGACTCTCTTCGACCGAAGTGTAGATGAGTCGGATGGCTAGGGCTTTGGAGAGCACTGCAGCCTATGGTTTTGAGGTGTTGGGGGACGTGGGCTGATCAAGCTCAAGGGTGGCGCATGACTAGTGCCTTTGGCCGTGGGGGCCTTAGGGATCCAAATTGAGGCATTTCCCTCATAGTAGCCTTGCGCATGCAAGAGGGCTTTGGGGACCCATCTTTGCTTAATCACGTGGCTCTTCCTGTGATTGCGTCTTGGCCTCCTAGGTTTAGAGTTCTGGGTCTTATGCAGATAGGCGCGTCGACTCCTAGGCAGTTGTTGGGGCTGTTTAGGAACCCATTGAAAGCGAGGCTATTGGGTCTTTTCTTTGTTGATCGCTGCAGGTTGCAGTTTGTGGAAGTCGGGGAGTGGCAGTCGTGCACTACCTCCCTCCTTAGTCTTGCCTACGGATGTTTCTATCGGTGGCCCTACGGATGGTGATGGTGTCGCGCGGCCCTTGCTGAAAGCTGTGACAATGCGCACGTTGCCGATTGTTAGGTGGATGCACTGTGACTCATAATCAACATTGCAGTGAGTCTACTTTTTGAAGGTTCGCCCAAGCAGTGACTCCATGCCTGCGTCTGTAGCACTGGGCAACACGTAAAAAAGCATTGGAACCGTCTCAGACTCGATAGAAACGACGACTCTGCACTTGTCGAGAAGTGCGTAAGATTGAGCCCCATATGGGCTCAATTTGACAGTTGTGGGTTGAAGTAGTGGTTTGCCAAGTTGGATCCAATGCTTGTGGGTTAAGACATTGAAGTCTGCTCCCTCATTGATCAAGGCATTGAAAGCACATGTTTGCTTGGCAATGATCGTGACACGGAGGTAAGCGGGTTCTACAGCTTCCTCATCATCTTCATTGATTTCAGTGATTGTGGCTGCTCGTATTTTGACCGGCGGTTCTAACATTGGTGGCTCATGCAAAGGATGAGTGGGAGGGAAGTACTTCTTGACATGACTACCATTGAAGAAGCCTATTCCTTCACCGTCTAGGGTCTCAAGCTCGACATTTCCAGTTCGGCTGATTGCCCGAACCTTGAAGGGTCTGAGACCTCTGAATTTCATCTTTTGCTTATGTCCTTTAACTGAGTAGAGGGGCATTAAGTCACCCTGTTCGAACTCGCGTTGCTTGACATGCTTGTCAAACCAGCTCTTGCGTCAGGCTTTCTCGCAGATAAGCGCGTGGGTGGCTAGAAGACGAGTCTCTAATAGGCGTTCCAGCTCGACCACGTGTTGCGTCCATGCTTCCTTCCCTTCCCATCGTTCTTGGAGTGCTATTCTCAGGCTCGGGACGAAGAATTCTAATGGTAGAATTGCCTCAGTTCCATAGGTCAGCCTAAAGGGGGTTTGGCCGACAGCCGTTTTATAAGCTGTGTGGTAGGCCCACAAGGCTGCCATCAACTTGTTGTCCCAGTCGCTTCGTGAGGTTGAGACTACTTTACTCAGGACATTGATAAGAATTTTGTTAGTTGATTCTGCCTGGCCATTAGCCTGAGGGTAGTATGGTGAGGATTTGCAATGGATGATGAGAAAGGTGGATAGGAGATGTGCTATCACGTCATTGATGAAGTGTGTGCCTTGTCGCTAACCAGTTCGATGGGGCAACTGAAGTGCGAGATCACTTGCTCCCATAAGAACTTGGCAGTTGTCCTAGCGTCGTTTTTTTGTGTGGCTCTTGCCTCTGCCCATTTCGTGAGGTAATCCGTGGTGGCCACTACGATGTACTTGGCTTGTGAGTACTGCGCCGCAGGGCTGTTGGGTCCTATGAAGTCAAAGGGTTGGCGAGCAATAATTGGGGTTAACTCCATTTGATCCTTACGAATCGGGACTTTTGTCCATTGGCACTTGTCACAATGCTTGACGAATCGCTTGGCATCATGAAAAAGTATGGGCCACCATAGTTGAGACTGCAGCACCTTCCGTGTTGTCGTGTCTCCACTAAAGTGTCCTCCCATAATGTCGCTATGCGCCTCCGAGAGCACATCGTGCATCTCATGCTCACACATGCATCTATGCAGCAATCCGTCTTACCCCAGCCTATAGAGTTGGCCTGCAATCAGCTGGTAGGGCTGGATCTTCTGGATCAAGCACCTAAGTCGTGCCTTTTCTATTGGTCGCTCAGGTAGTCCGTGTTCGAGCACTTGGATTATGTCGTCTGCCTAGTATGGCATTAGATTAGCCTTAAATAGATCTTTCTCACTGGATAGGTGGAATAAGTGGGCGTCATGTAACTCATCAATGATGCCTTGTCCAGCGGCTTCTCCTGTGGGTATGCGGGACATGTGATCAGCCATGTAATGCTGTTCTCCCTTTCGTACCACCATGGAGAAATCGAATTCTAGGAGTAGGAGGAGCCATCGAGCTATGCACCCTGTAGCACAAGGTTTGTTCACTAAATAGAGTAGGGCTTGATGGTCCACGAAAAAGATGAAAGGTGTGGCCAATAGATAATGCCGGAATTTCTTCACAGCGAACACCATGGTTAATCCCTCCCTTTCTGTTGTTGAGTAATTCCTCTCCGTCTCAGTGAGTTGTCTGCTAGCAAAGCTCACTGGGTGATCTAAGTTATGCTCACCAGGTTGGCACAACACTGCCCCCATGGCAAACTTAGAAGCATCGATATGCACGTGGAAGGTAATGGTCCAATTTGGGGCTCGTAGAATTGGTGTTGTTGTTAGAGCTTTTTTCAATTCTTGGTATGCCCCTTGGCATGCCTCGGTCCACTCAAAGACAATCAACAGCTTGTACAATGGTCTGGCAATCAGCGCGTAGTTCAGCACAAACCGTCGATAGTATCCTATATGGCCTAAGAAGCATTGAACTCCCTTGTAATTAATTGGGGGTGGAAGGTCAACAATAACCCTGACCTTCGAGAAGTCAGTGGCAATGCCGTTCTTCGACACCACGTGTCCTAAGATGCATCCATGCTTCACCCAAAACTGACACTTCAAGGGGTTCAAGGAGAGACGATATAAGCGGCACCGTTCAAAGACTACAGGGAGTTTGTCTAAGTGTTCGATCCAGGTCGAATGGACACACAGGTCATCGACAAAGACCTCTAACTCCTTGCAAAGCATGTCCTTAAAGATGGTGCACATGAGGCGTTGGAAAGTGGCAGGGGCATTGGTCAACCTGAAGGGCATGACTATGTATGCAAAAATGCCCTACTCAGTGGCAAAGGCGGTCTTGTGCATGTCTGCAGGATGCACTTGCACCTGGTTGTACCCTGAGAAGCCATCCAGGAAACTGTAGGCTTCCTTGCCTGCCACCCTCTCAAGCATGTGCTCAATGTATGGCAAGGGATAGTTGTCTCTCTTCGTAGTACCGTTTTGTTGAGATATCGAGCTCCACTCGTGATATGCCAGGGTGACCATTGTGCATTTATGTCACCGACTTGTCAGTTTGCAGATGCGGTTGGTACACCGCCCATGAATAATAGCTAGATGACAGCTATCCTTATCTACTCTAGTTCGTGGCTCAGTTAGTATGCCACCTTAGTTAGTTGAGTTTGGTTTGAGACCCATATATAGGGTTCTTCTATTTCTATGTACTTGAGTTCTTTTGGCTTACACAACTAAGAAGAGGAAAACAATTTTCAGCCTTCACCTTTGTGTGTATTCCCCCATTGTGCAAGTAAGAAAGCTACAAGTGAGACTCCTTCCTTCTCTTCCACAATCTTGACATGGTATCAGAGTCTTGTTCGTGGTAAGGAGCTCAAGAAAGCAAGCCAAGTTCGCGGTGTTCTGGTAAGAGGACCAGTGTTGCTTTCATTTTTCTATTTTGGGAGCAAGTCTCTGCAGGTAGCACAGCCGAAAAGTGCAAGAGTGCATTGTCTCAGGTTGAGACCCTATTTTTTTTATTTGAGGCCATTTCGGGTCCTGTTTTGGAGGCAGAAGTTTTCTGCACGCACTCAGGAAAAGGCCCAGTTTTATGCCGTGCGACCACTGTTCTAGAGGTCGGTGAAAAGTTACTGTAGAAATTGCATCGTATGCCTATGCGCAGAGACATTGGGAGTTACAGAATCATCCTTGTTGCCTGTTGATGAAAAATCATCACTAGGAAGTGACTGTGTGGTCAAATACCACTTTCGTCAGTTTTGCAGATTTGCCCTTGTGAGGCTGAAGCTGTGTTCTTTGTAGTGACATAATTTTTTGCAGTGTTCTGTAATGGCGTCTGATTCTCTTTCACAGATTGTCACTGAAAAGCTTGACAAGAACAACTTCCAAGCATGGAAGTTTAGAATTATGAATTTCCTTATGGGAAAAGGATATTGGGAATTTGTTGCAGGAAATGAAGAAGAACCAGTTCTTCCTGATGTTCCCAATCAACAGCAAATGCAGGCATTTAAAGCATGGCATGAGAGAGCCAGGAAAGTTATGTACTGGCTGTCTATCAGCATTTCAGACTCTATGATTGTGCATATTCAAGATACAAGTACGCCAAAGGAGGCATGGGATACTTTGTCAAAAATGTATAGCACAAATATGCAAGCCAGGAAAATGCAGCTCAAGCAAGAGTTGCATAATGTGCAAAGAGAAAATATGAGCATCAATGACTACCACATGAAGGTGAAGAAGATTGCAGATGCACTTGCTTCCATTGGGTCGCCAATGGAAGATGATAATTTAGTTTCTATGGCCTTGAATAGTCTAGGAAAGGATTATGCACAGTTTCGAACATCCATTTCAGTCCGTGAAAGATTTCCTGATTTTGATGAGTTGATTGCTCTTCTAATTTCTGAGGAGCAGAGAAATGGTGGTGCATCTTCTTCAGGAGGAACTTCGAAAGAAGCTGTCTTCTACTCAAATGCTGGAAGAGGTAGAGGCAGAGGTAGAGGAGGCCGATCTGGAGGCCGTGGTAGAAATCAGAATATGCAGCAAACTCAAGAAAACCAGTCCTATGGAGGAGGACGTGGTAACTCTAGAGGCAGGGGGAGCCAAAGAGGTCGTGGTGGATGGCAAAGAGGCCAAAATGCAAACATCAATGTTGAATGCTACTACTGTGGTAAAATGGGTCATATGGCTAAGGACTGCTATAAAAAGCAGAATGACATCATGAATGGAAAATTGCAACAAGGGAATTATGCATCTTCTAGTAGATAGGGTGATGACAAAAATGAGCATTTGTTTATGGTGCAGCACATGACCAATTCTGTGACAAGTGCAGAAGAAAGAAACGATGTGTGGTATGTTGACTCAGGTGCATCAAACCACATGACAGGTCATGCAGCATGGATGCAGGATGCAAGGAAAATGGAAAAACCAGGATTTGTGGAGACTGGTGATGATACTGCACATCCTATTGTGCAGATTGGAAAAATTCCTTTGTCTATGCAGGATAGGAAAAAGAAATACCTATCGGATGTATTTCACGTCCCGAATATCACCAAGAACCTAGTTTCTATTGGTCAAATGGTTGAGCAGGGCTTGCAGGTCAGATTTAACTCTCATGGATGCTTTGTTGAGGATATGAAAAATAAAGGTCGCTTGATAGCAAAAGGAAAGAAGAAGGGCAGAATGTTTATGTTGGATGCAGACATGTCTGAATTGAGTGCAACAATGCTTGCACATGGGGCCGGTGTAGTTGCAGATATTGATATCTGGCATAAACACATTGGTCATGTTAATGTACAGTGACTAAAATCAATGCACGCCCAAAATATTGTTGCAGGATTGCCTAAATTCAAGGTTGCAGAAATGCATAGGGTATGTGAAGCCTGCCAATTTGGAAAACAGGCAAGGAAACCATTTCCTAGACATGTTCAAGAGAGTAAGAAGCCATTGGAATTAATCCACTCTGATGTGTGGACTACTAAAGCTGCATCTCTTGGAGGCTGTCATTATTTTGCCACTTTTATTGATGACTATAGCAGAAAAGTTTGGGTAGATTTTATGAAAAAGAAAAGTGAAGTTTTTGGGCATTTCAAAACTCTTAAAGCTATGGTTGAAAAAGAAACAGGCTTGCAAATAAAATGCCTAAGGTCAGATGGAGGGGGAGAGTACCTCTCAAATGAGTTTGCAAGGTTCTTGCAGGAGCATGGCATAAAGCAGCAATATTAATGTAGTCATACCCCACAACAAAATGGAATTGCAGAAAGAAAAAACAGACATATTGGAGAGGTATCTCGTGCCATGCTCAATGAAAAAAACTTGCCAGATTTTTATTGGGTTGAGGAAGTTGCTACAGCAGTCTACATAATGAATAGGACTCCCACTGCAGCAATACATGGGATGACTCCAGAGGAGAGGTATACTGGTAGGAAACCAGATATTTCTCATTTGAAAATTTTTGGTTGCATTGCCTATGTTCATGTGCCAGATGAGTTGAGATCCAAGTTGGATCCAAAAGCTGAGAAGTGCATCTTTATTGGTTACTCTCTCCAGAAAGGGTATAGATGCTATAACCCTTCTACTCATAAGTTTACAGTGAGCAGAGATGTTGTTTTTGATGAGATGCGTAGTTGGTATAAACCAGTAAATGTGATTGATAATGTAGATGCACAAAATGGTAATGCTGCACAGAATTCACAGCAGCATGTTAGATATGATCAATGCCCCACCCTCATTAGGTGCTACCAATGATCCATGGTGCTCAAAGTTGTAAGGCCCCCATTATGAGGAGAAGCCAAATGTGAGCCCGGACATTGGTTGAGTCCTGACTTGTATATCAGATGAGGTCTATGTGACCGGATGGCAAAAAGGTGACTGTTGTGGGTCTAATCTTTGGGCCAGGGTCACATTCTTTGCCATGGACAGGCAGATTGAGATCAGGAGAATCTTCTCAAAGCAATGCAGATAGTGGTATGTAGGTATCACGAAAAGGAAAAGAGAAGGTAGATCGGCCCATGTTTGATGTGAATGCAGGTCACTCTTATGTGGATGGTGAATCCAGTGGCTCAGAACAGAGCATTGATGATGAGTTGGGTATTCCTTCTATTGTTACATTTGGAGTAAGGAAGACCATGGATGTTTTGAGAGCACCTGGGAGTGAACCTACTTTGCGCAGGTCTACCAGAGCTAGGTATCCTGTGGATAGGCTGAAATATGATGGATTTATAGCCATTCACTATGCATATATGGTCAAAGTGATACAGGAACCAGAACCCACTTCTTTTGAGCAAGCCATGGGAAAAGAAAAATGGGAGAAAGCCATGGATGAAGAAATGGATGCCTTGGAAGCAAATGCTACATGGGAATTGGTACCTTTGCCTAAAGGTAAGAATGCAATTGGTTGTAAGTGGGTTTATAAGGTGAAGCACAATGCAGATGGTTCTGTAAACAGATACAAGGCAAGATTAGTAGTCCAAGGGTATGCACAAACATATGGCATTGATTATGAAGAAACATTCAGTTCGGTTGCAAGGATGGAAACTGTAAGAGCAGTCATTGCTATGGCTGCATCAAAGGAATGGTCTTTACATCAGGTGGATGTAAAGAATGCCTTCTTGCATGGTGATTTGCAAGAAGAGGTATATATGGAGCAGCCACTAGGTTATGTGCATGCTGTTCATCCTGAGTTTATTTGCAGGTTGAAGAAAGCATTTTATGGCTTGAAGCAAGCACCTAGAGCATGGTCTGACAAGATAGGACAGTATCTTGTCACTATTGGCTTTCAGATTTCCAAGGCAGATTTCTCACTTTATGTGAGAAAAATAGAGAAAGGTATTATGTTGCTTGCCATTTATGTTGATGATTTGATTATCATAGGTAATAGTGATGAAGATATCCTTCATGTGAAAATGCTATTGAAGTAAAAGTTTGAGATGAAGGATTTGGGAGAGCTGCGTTATTTCTTGGGCATTGAGGTGATTAGATCACCAAGTGGGATATGGCTCTTATAGAGGCAGTATGGATTGGACATGCTATCCAAATATGGGATGACAGGCTGTAAGCCTATTTCAGTTCCTTTGGAGCAGAATGTGAAGCTGAGCGCAGATGCAGGTGAGCTTTTGGAAGACCCTACTATGTACAGACGCATAGTAGGAAGTTTGATTTATATGATTATTACCAGGCCAGATTTGAGTTATGCTGTTGGATTGGTAAGTCAGTTTATGCAGGCTCCAAGGAAACCGCATTTAGATGTGGCTAGATGCATACTCAGGTATGTGAAGTCCACGACCTGCTTGGTGTGCAGGAATTGGGATTGAGCTCGAGGGGGAGTGTTGAGATATCGAGCTCCACTCGTGATATGCCAGGGTGACCGTTGTGCATTTGTCACCGACTTGTCAGTTTGCAGATGCGGTTGGTACACCGCCCATGAATAATAGCTAGATGACAGCTATCCTTATCTACTCTAGTTCGTGGCTCAGTTAGTATGCCACCTTAGTTAGTTGAGTTTGGTTTGAGACCCATATATAGGGTTCTTCTATTTCTATGTACTTGAGTTCTTTTGGCTTACATAACTAAGAAGAGGAAAATAGTTTTCAGCCTTCACCTTTGTGTGTATTCCCCCATTGTGCAAGCAAGAAAGCTACAAGTGAGACTCCTTCCTTCTCTCCCAAAATCTTGACACGTTCACCTTCTTCTAATTGATGCACACTCGAATTTCTTCTTCATCACAATGACTATGGGTGATACCCAGTCTGTGTGCTCAATTTCGTAAATGAATCCAGCTTTCATCAGCTTGTCAAATTCCTCTTTGACAGCATGAGCATGTTTTGGATTCATAGGGTATGGTCGCTGCTTGACCGGCATTGCGTCCATCGTCATGGGTATGTTGTGAGTCACAACACTCGGATCTACCCCTTGTAGCTCTTCTAAGGACCAGGAAAATACGTCTATATACTCCTGCAAGAGAGCGATAAGACTCAATTCTTCCTTACCAGTCAAGTCATCGGCAATGAACACTGGTCGGGATGTCTCCCCTTCCGGGGCTAGGTCTACCTCCTTGACCTTGGCTGGTCCTTCGATTGGTTCGCTCACCTACCCTTGACGTTTGGCACCTAACAAAACTACTACCCCATCCCCTTTTTTGAATTTCGTGAAGCATTTAGGGAGGTCCTGAGGCTTCCGCTGTTCTTCTGATCTTGTATCCCTGGGGTGCTTTGCCTTATCCTGCCTTAACCATCTGCGCCTCAGGTGGACGGTTAAGTCCCCCTTGGTGTGTCTGGTCATGGGCGGCCTAGGGATCTTTGGGTCACTATCCAAAGTAACTTCCGATTCAGAGTCAAACCCTCCATCTTCACTAGAAGAGGTGGTCTCCCCTAGTGGCCACAGTTCAGATGGCGATTCGGTTCTAAGTACTGATGTCGTTCCTGGTTGGGCTAGGCCTACTTGCTCAAGGTCTATGGCTCCTCTGCATTCCAACCAAGCACGATCACATTCCCTGCGCATGACTCCTCGCTCTATTCTAAGGGCGTGCCTTTTCTGCGGCTTGGCATCTGCTCGTATCTACTCAATTTCCAGCCCTTCAGTGTCGTATTCTATGGTATCTACTTCACCCTCGCTCTCATCACTGAAGGATTGGCAGTCTTTGTATTCGTCGTTGGAATCTTTGTCATTCAACTGCTCATCGTCTCCTAGGGCTTGGTATGCCTCGTGTCGTTGGTCAGGAACCAGGGCCCAGTTATACATGAGGTTTAACTCGTGCACCCTAGTCCATTGCCACTTGGAATCCTCTAAGAGATCTTGGAGTGGTTTGACATTTGCAGCAGGGTTGCCAGCTAGCTGGTCCGTTAGGTATTCCAGTACCCCCTGGAGTTCCCTTTTGTTGGATGGTACTTGGAAGGTGACAGGCTTAGGCTCTCCATGGAGGCTTACTGCCATCATGCAAACTAGTGTAGAGAGTGCTTTGTTGGTCTTGCCAATCGTTTTGATGGCCTACTCATACACCTCATGGTTTGAGAATGGTAGGTCGATTGTAGCAAGAATATGCATCCGATCCCGCTCATCCTCTGGGCATGGGATATACTTGGTCAAGGACCCATAGGGCTTCTTGACCTGAGTGTTCCCCTTGAGCATAGCAGAGATGGCGTCCAGGTCGACTGGTGAGGTCTTCCAAGTGTCCATCTCTATTCTTACAGCGTCCGTTCTATTGCCAAGGAAGATCAAGCCGTTACCCCAATCTTTGATGACTCTAGCATTGCGCATCCAGGCTTTGCCTAATAGGACATCGTAGTCCACTCCCTTCATGACTATAAAGTCGATAGAGAACTGGAAACCTGCGATCTTCACTGGCCAATTCTTCAGTACCCCGAATGGCTTCACTCTCATACCGTTTGCTAGCGTGACATTAAACCTAGCAGCTTTGATAGGCGGGTTTCCCCAAGTCTGAAGCACTGCGTGGCTAAGCACACTAACCCCGGTTCTCGTGTCTACGATTCCCTTCCTTGTTGTGTCACCCAGGGCTAGGACCGATAGGACCGCATGCATCTCAGAGCCTTCCCAAAAGGCATTGACGTGCAAGGATTTAGGCACGGAGTGCAGCGTCAAACTTGGTAATTGCATTTCTGCATCCTGGTCTCGAGGGTCTACCATGACATGCTCTTGTGATCCTTCAACCCATTGCTTAAGGTCTTGCCATAGGGTAGGGTGCTGCTTAAGCAGATCTCCCAGGCTAAGTGTTACAGGGGTGGTCACTAGCGTGGTCAGGAGATCGTTAGATACTCGTCCTTCCTTTAGCCTAGATTGTCCGTGCCAACGGCCGTGGCTGATTTGCGGCTCTGTTGTGTCTAGGCTTTGTCGTAGCGGCACTGCTTGCGGCACAGTTGCTTTTGCTGACTTAGGTTAAAGCGGTGATATTGGCGTGCTCATGCTGGAGAGATCATCGATCTCGTCCTCTACGATGGGCTCAGCGTCCTTGAGATGCTGTTGAGCCTCCCTCACCCATTCCTTCACCTTTTCTATGGCCTCTAATTGTCACTTCGGATGCGGGTATTCCCCTACCTTTGCGCTTCCTTTTTCAGTTGTCTTAGGGGCTAAAGTCTCTGCCTCCGCGTCTAAGACCTTCTTTCCTGTAGGTAGAGTCGTAGCACTCTTGGTCTTTAGTGCGACCTTAGCTTCCGATCTCTTCTTTTTCCGCCTGTGGCTTTTCTTTCCCATCGAGGTTGTGTCAAGATTGCTAGGTCTTGGCAGAGAGATGCCGGCCTGCTTTGTTTGGGCTCGGGTCATAACCCGCAAGGGAATAGGTGTGGCCTCCCCATTGGGGTTTTCGACACCAAACAGCCCCAATGGGACGGATGGCAAGTTGGCTGAGCTAGAGGACGGCTTCCGCTTTGGGCAATCTATGAAAAGATGGGTGATTCCGCACTCTGCGCACCTTTGGTCAGCCTTGTCCCTGTTTTGCTACTCTCTTTCAGGGCAGCGTGATGAGACATGACCGAGGTGTCCGCAAGTGCCCTCCTAGGCCTCTACCTCGTCCTCATCCTAACGCCATCACTGGCACGGGTCGATAATCCATGAGGACCGTGTTTCCCTCGTCGTCGTGCGAGACGTAAGGGTATATGTAGGTCTCTTCCTCATTTGGCTCCTCCATGTAGTGTACTGGAGCATCGCTCAGTGGGTGGATCACGTAAGGTCCAGGCGGTCTAGGAATGCCTGTAGGATTTATGTCCATTCTAGGGATGGCTGGTTTCATATTGTTAGGCGCGGAAAGAGCCAATGGGGCTCCCCTTCCGAAGAATGGCTGCGGCCTGTTAGCTAGATAAGGCTGGCTGTAGGGTTGCGAGTATGGAAGTCTTCTTGGTAGTCTGCAATGCACGACATCATGGCCAAACCTACCGCAGTTAGCACAAGGTCTTGACCTAGGTTCTTGACACTCGGACGGCAAGTGGTTTCTGCCACAGTACACGCATTGGACGTGCGGGCGCGTTGGTCGTCTCAACATGTCTTGTAGCTTAGCTAATTCCATCTTGACCTCAGCCAAGCCTTGGTTTGTCTCGGTGGCCTTCCCCTTATCTTGGGATGATGG
Organism: Lygodium microphyllum; assembly: GCF_053477565.2. Lineage (NCBI taxonomy): Eukaryota > Viridiplantae > Streptophyta > Polypodiopsida > Schizaeales > Lygodiaceae > Lygodium > Lygodium microphyllum. The sequence goes on along the minus strand of NC_141141.1, from coordinate 12,069,749 downwards.
GATTGACCGCTCACTAGAGGCTGACGTTCTCTCTGAGCTTCGCGGGTTGGTCTCTTCTAGATTTGAGCTCCTAGAGCTCCGCTCTTTCAGCTGGTCATCGACTCTAATGGCTTCCTCAAAAACTCTAACCACCATGTCCCGCTGCAAGCTTGAGTTGCCTGCCAATGCAACTCAAGCTTACAGCGGGACGTGGTGGCTAGACCCATTTGAGAATTCTCTTAAAGAGACTTCTCACATGTGTCACGTAGTCGTGGATGTCCTCCTTCTCTTTCTGCTTGACATTCATCAAGCGCACCAACAAATTATCAGAGTATCCCAGCTCGGCGAATCTCTTGATGAAGAGATCCTTGAGATTATTGAAGTTGGCTCGCTCTACGGCATCTAGGCTTGTATACCACGTCCTACCCTTGTCACCTAGGCAAAGCCCGAATGCTTGCGAACGTTGAGTCTGGTCGTTGAGGCCGTTGGCGTCGCAGACTTGCTCGAACTGCTCAACAAAGCTGTATGGGTCGTCATGAGGTTGGTACTTATCGAGTTGCTTGGCAACAATGGGTATTTTGGCCTGGCTCTTTGAGCCTTGGTTTGCCCCTAATCCTGCAAGCAGAGATGTCGCTAGTGCAGTGGCACTCTACTCTACTGCGGTGTAATCGAGCAGCCATTTCATGAGGAGCTTGCTTAATGCCAAGTCTCCCTCTAGTGCTCTCTCATGGTCCGTTCGGTTTCGGCTAGCCAAGTTTAGCACTCGCTGCACCTCATGCAGCTCCATGCTTTGTCTTTGGTTCCTAGCCTGCTGATCCCTATTATACTCAACTATTCCCTGCAGTTCCTTGTGGGCTAGCCTTCTCTCCTCCTCTAGGTCTACAATGATTGCATCTGCTGTCCTGCTGTGGTGCTCGTACCGAGCGTGCGCATCATAGCTGCTCACCAGCTGATACTGAATAGTATCTGGGAATATGTTCAAATCAAGTTCCTCCCTAGACCGATGGTCGGAGCTCTCTTCAGTCATGTTTGAGTTCTTGCGCTCCACTACGCTGTCGACCAAGGTGAATAGACTTGACAGATCCTCGTTGTTGGCGCTCCTTGCTTGGTCCTACCCTGCACTTCAATTGTTTGTCTATGTCTTTGGTCCTCTCCTATTAGTGGGTTCCTTGAGTGGTTTATCTGAGTGAGTTCCTTTGGTTATTGAATACAAACCTCAATTTATGGTCACTCAATGAGTGTGTTGTTTCTCGTGCACTTGTGCCCAATCAGGCTTTCAGCTCTCTTATGTGTACTTCAAGTGCGGAGATTCAATGTGAGTGTCGCAAGCAATTCATCGGCGTTTTACACACTCTCGCTTGTTCCAGGCCTGATAGGATTTGTTGCTCAAGTCCTGGCCATTCTAGCGGGTTCTAGGGTTTGCGCTGCTTCTTGCCGTTCACTAGGGGATCGATCACAGGTCCTCCGATTGGATTTCCGTTCTTAACGCATTAGGTCGCTGGGGAGTGCTCCAACACTGTCCCCCTGTCCCTTGGTCTTGACTCCTACATCGGGAACTGCCTACAAGGCGTTCGCCATGTTGTCCTGGAGCGGGTTGCGCTTCCAGTCGCTTGTGGGGGTCAATTTTTGATGTTTTTCCCCTTTTTTTTTTTCCTAAGGTGTGTCCGACTCTGGGAATCGGACGTCCGATTTACCAGTGGTCCGATTCTAGGAATCGGACCAGGTGGGTCCGAGTTTGAGCCATCCGAGTCTCAGAATCGGACGGGGGTTAGGTGTCTGATTTTTGAAAATCAGACAAGTGGTCCGATCGGACCAGGCGTGTGGTTCGATTGCTGACGTGTCCTAATTCGTGAGTCCGATTTCCTCGATCGGACAATCGGACAAGTAGTCCGATCGGACGGGGTTGGTCCGAGTCCGAGTGTCTGATTTCGAGTGTCCGAGTCGGACGGGTTGGTCCGATCGGACGGTTGTTCAAGCGTCCGATTCTCCAAATCGGACGTCCGATTTTGAGAATCGGACACTGAATCGGGTGTCCGATTCCATCGGCCCGAACGCACTTTTGAGCACAAATTCATCCAAAATCTCAAGACATCGATGATTATAGATTACAAAATTCACCGAGAGTGATGTTGGAGTGCTGGGGGAGAGATCTAGATACCTGGGGATCGCCGATAGCAACGTCACTCCTTGCCCTGATCGATCGAATGGGTCGCCCAAGCTCTCTCTCTCTCTCTCTCTCTCTCTCTCAGCTAGTTGCAAATGAGGATTCCCTTGCCCTTCTAGAACTTATAACCCTGCTGGACATTCCCCGGATGTTACCGATCACTCTCCTTGCAATTCCTACACATTCAAATGCACATTTCCTCCATTTTTCCCCTGTTTTTCTTGATTTTCTCCTTGTCTTACAGCAGCAAACCCTATGCCTCTCGGGTGTGATTTCCTATTGTTAACCTACTCTAAACACAACACAAATCAAAAGCAAAAAACTGAACTAATTTCTCCACATTTTCCAATCATCAAACAACCAGAATATCCCAAAATACTTACCTATTTTGAAGATCAAAAACACCCAAACTTCCTACCTATCTCAAGCTCCATTTCGGGGATGAATACCCTACTTCGATGCTCGATATGAGACGCCCAAGTGCTGCTTGAATCCATTGGTCCCGACAACGGAACCAAAATGTGGGAGCTCATGCTCAACCGCCAAGACCCATTGACCACTTCTTGTTTCAAGCGTCCCAAGTGAGCTCTAATGGCTATCTCTCACCTAGCCGACACGCCGTCGATCCTACGAGAGTAGTGAGCTTACCTTGATGCTTGATCGAGTACCCTCCTCTCTCTTGCACTCCGGTAGCTCCACGATTCTTGATGCTAGCTCAAGCATCCTCAAGCCTCCTCCATCTCCAAGCTCCATAGCCGCGCGCGCAAGAGAAGAGAAGAGAAGAGAAGAGAAGAGAAGAAGGGAAGAGGAGATGGTGAAGAGCTTCACCCTCTTGATCCCTCACTCCCACAGACACTCACTCCCTCACACTCTCACACTCCCTCTCTCAAGAGGACACAAGCAAGAAGGGGAGAAGAAGAGAGGAAGAAGAAGAATCTTTTTGTCACACACCAAAGAATGAGCTTCTCATTCACTTTTCAACTTTATATACAAAGCCCTAAATCATTTTTGGGCGGTCATTCCCTTTTCCCTTTTTTACATGGCCGGCCGTAGCCTAGGCCCTTTTTCCCATTTCCCACCATTCTAATTTATCCTATTCCCAACTAATGCGTACACTTTGCATAGGAGTGAGCCTAGCACTCTTTTACAAAGATTCGGGGGCGCTCCCACATTTTAATGGTGTGCCCTTTTACTCTTTTGTTGTCTCGGGGCGACACCGAGGCTTTCTGAGGGTGGTGCCTGAACATTTAAAATTTTCAGGGTCTGGTTACCAGTCAAGGCGCCTTTTTCTGCTTTTATCCTCCACCTTTTTTGCTATTTCTCCTTTTTTTTTTCATTTTCTGCTCCTCTGTGCTGCGGGAAACACAGTAACAGCGTGACTTTGAGAAAGTTTTTTAACTTTTGGAAATGATGAATCTAAGTTCAAAAGAGCTAAAACAAATGGAAGAAGCAACTGCTGAAGACTGAAGTGACAGTAACAGTAGTGAGCTATGAAGAGACACTGTAGTGGCTCTGGTGCCTCTTCACATCAGACATACCTCTTGGGAGGTGTATCCACGACCTAAGAAGGATTATTGAGAGTCATTATTAGAGTATGTAGTGAGGAGATGATGTACTATTAATAGAGAGAGAGAGAGAGAGAGAGAGAGAGAGAGAGAGAGAGAGACAGAGATAGCCAATTCTATCAAAACAGTGTAACTGTATATGAGAGATTAAGAGAGAAAACTATGAAGACATTGAAGATGAATACTATGTGATTTATTTCCATTCAAAAATGGTGTATTCTTTTATATTCTTTGTTCTATTGATGGATTCTATGAAGATGTTGAAGATTATGGTTGATTCTATCAAATCCATGGGAGATATCTACTATGATGCTGCGTGAAGACTTGTTGTTTTCTTTGTTTTGGTCATCAAAATAATAAAATAAAAGCTTGTTGATGTTACAAGATAGATTTTCTTGTGGTAGAATCCCATTTTCCTTGATGTTCCTCTTGGGGCTCCAAGGTCTCATACAACTATATAAGATGTAAGTTATATTGATCACTTACATTGATCAACAACCCCACATTCTTCTCGACAAGTATAAAAGTATTAGTCTTTCCTTTGACTTAGGGTTTCCTAATCCTTGAGATCTCCACTTATCCTTGAGGCATGGAGTTGTTCTTTGTATCTAGCCTAACCCTGAGTTAAATTGATAAACATAGTAGTTATCAGATGGATCTCAAGGCATCCTAGTTTTAATCCTTATGATCATTGTCTATACTAACTACACACACCATCAAGACCCTAATCTATCAAACATGAGCTATCGGTTCGTATTATTAGTAAGAGCTTGGGCAAAGACCTAGAGTTCCTAAAATGAATTTCCTTTAGGCTAGATTTCTTACCATGCAATCCAATAGATGTGCAAGCTCAACATCCATCTTTAATGTGGCGAAAACATACCTACAAATTTGCATGAAGATAGAGTCAACAATACTTTGAAACATTATATGATGTTTATGTTATGCTTGAATTTATCGCATAGCGTCTAGATGCAATTAACTTCTATTGATACATGCATTTTGAAAACTCAATCTTTTGAATATTTGAGACGAAGTTTATCCTTTAGAATGAAATGTTCTCATGTGGTATAGTTGGGGACCTAACGTATCTCATGAGGGAATCAAAGCAAGCATCTATCAATTTGGAAATATATTACTTAGATTTGGTACCGTAGTTGGATTGACAGTGATGCCCTCACCTGAAGCTTTTTTGCTGGTTGTGGGATTTCCACTTGCATGCGACATTCTTTGCTTGGGGGCCATTCTCAATCTTCCTCTCTTCTAGGTGCAACCCCCGGAGGAATTTCAAAAGTCTCTTACTCAAGTAGAGGGGCAAAAGGGGGGAAAAGCTCGCAAGATAGGAAATAAGTTCGTGGGGAAAAGAAAAAGGAAGAATGTGTGTGGACACCCTCTAAGGAGGGGAAAGGAAGGAACCTTCTAGAAGGTTCTGTCTCTCTCTCTCTCTCTCTGTCTCTCTCTCTCTCTCTCTCTCTCTCTCTCTCTCTCTCTCTCTCTTTGTGTCTGACATACCAAGGCATCCTTTCCTTGCGATGGGGAAAAGAAAAAAAGTAATGAATCGCAGCCCTACGGGGGGGAGGTGGGGAGGAAGTGGAGTGGTGGTGTATGGTGGCAGGAATTCTAGGCCTCTCAGTTGGTTGCAAACTAGTCGATATGCCCAAGGGGGGGTGGTAGGCCACGTGGCCTCCCCCTCATCATCATCATCGTCACCATCTTCTCCTTCTTCATTTTCATCTTTCATTTTTTCCCCTTCTTCGTCATTGTCATCTCCTTCTTCCTCCCCCCGCCACCTATTCAACGATGACAAGGGGGGAAGGTGAAAAAAAAAATCCATTAACTTTAATTGTTTTTAGGGGGGTTCATATGCAAAGGGGGGGAATATTACACTTTGTTTCTTTTGCTCACTTTTTATTTTCGTTCCAACTTGCCTTAGTATTTTTTCCCATTAGACTCCACCCCTAGGAAGACAAGGCATTGGCCCGAGGTCTGCTCTAACACGTCCCCAAGAACCTACTAGGCCTGCTAACACGTCCCCAAGAACCTACTAGGCCTACTAACACGTCCCCAAGAACCTACTAGGCCTTCACAAGGCAATGATCAATTGCTCTTAAGATTTTTCTTCTTTTCCTTTTATATTTGAGGGGTTAGAACACATTTTTACACATATCTGTATTTCTATATTTCAGGTATATTTGTTTTTTTCTTTTTATTTTGGCAAGCTTCTCTAATTGTCTCACTATTAACAAAAGCTCCTAGAAATTGCTACCTAGAGGCTATCAAAATAGGGTCATTAGGACTACCTTCTAAAATAGTTCTTAGAATGCCTCACAATGTCAACTACTCAAACCTCCCTCAAACACACCTAACCTAATCCTGGGATTTCATGCCTTGATTTTCAGTCCCCAACAAAAGAAAATCCCCTACAAGTACATAAACACATATAGCACAAAGAGAAAGTACTCGTAAAGGAAAAATATCACTTGGACTTGGCCATACGAAGCCTCTACACAACAAGAGGCTCTGCCAAGTTTTGTTGAATTTGTATAGCACAGCACTAAAACCATTAATGACACCTGCACTAGATAGACACATGGCCCTCTTAGCCTAATGAAATATAGCACTTCACTATAGAATAACTAGCCCTCTTGGCCTAATGAAATAATTCATGAAACAACCATTCAACAGCGTACTGGTGAAACAAACCTTTAGTCCCAACATAACTCTCCTGAAGCATAAGACAGGGCTCCTCCGACCCTACACTAAGTGCATCAAGCTATTGGCTAACCCCCTCCATAAATAGCAAGGGGTGCTTGACGAATATGAAGATAAACAATCTTATGCATCCATGATAGAATAGAAGGTGATCAATCATCACCTAATTCATAATCCATACTAACTAGCAGTGGCCAAAATAGGACATGCTAGTAAGAAATCCCCAAAGTAGCCCCGAGCTAATATTAGGAGGAAATTGTAAGAGTGCCCCAGTACAACAATTAAAAAAGATATCCTCAACAAAAGCATAATTGGCCAAGGAATATGCAAAGTGATTCCACTGTTGGGGAATAAGTTGGCAAGTCACTACCTCAAAAATATGCATCATATCCAAAATTGCATGGTGGTACATTCATAGAATATAATCCTCACACGATAGGTCCCATTCAATTGATTGATCAACAGCTATGAGTCACCTTTTATGAATAACCAATGGATACCACTACATTGGGCTACATTTAGTCCCATGATTAAGGCTTTGTATTTTGCCATGTTATTTGCAAAAGCAATGCTAAGATATGCTTCCATTTTCATAACAACTCTACTCAAGATCTTTAATGACTACACCAACACTCACATGCTTAGCGAGCCCTCTAGAAGCTCTGTCAAAATACAAAGTATATACCTAGTCTTCATTGATAGGCCACATCATACTAATCAGCTTACTTGTACTTATGATCATCAAAGTCGAGCCGAGAGAGAGGATGTGTAATAGGTACAATCCCTCCTTCCTTGCTAAACTCAATAGGGACACTTGTAAGGGTCCTTTTGACAATGGTGGCAGTAGACCTTAATATCCCACATGAAAGATTCATCTTGCCACTCCAATAAGCTGATAACCTTTACTCTACCAAATCACTTGACCTTGGTGGTAACATTGCTCTAAATATAGATGGTCAAATTAAGGAATGATTCTTCCGATCTGATTGTCTTGGTACCTACTATAAGTTCAAGCTAAATCTTGAAGGATAACCTGCATAGACACCAAGCTCAACATCAGCCCTTACACCTAGTAAGACTTCAACTTATTAAATTTTACCTTGTTTTTAAACTCTACCCCTTGCAATTTTTCTAAAAGGGTTGTAGGGCCATTCTTTTCGATGCGGACAATTTTATATGGCCCATCCCAATTGGGTTCTAGTTTACTAGGAAATAGCTCACGACAAGCATCATAGTACAACACCAATTGACCCTTCACAAATTTATCATTATTAGTCCAAAGGTCGTGAAGCACTTTCATTCTCTTCTTCCCTACCTCTTGATGTAATAGAGCCTACAATCAAATTTCATCAAGATATGCAATAGAGATAAATCTTTCCTGCAATGCTTTTGTCTCACCCAATGAATGATTAAGAGTAAATTGCATAGTGGGCAGCTCTATTTCCAATGGTAAGACACTTTCTTCCCCATATACCAACTTGAATGGGGTGTGGCATGTAGCTCTCTTAAATATCATATGGTAAGACCAAACTGCTATATACAATTTCTTATCCCGATCTTGGTTACTTTTAGACACTATCTTGGATAAGATCCCTACAAGCTATTTATTCGTATTCTCAATTTGACATTTGCTTGTGGATTATATGGGGTGGTTTTATTGTGTTTAATCTTCAAAACTTCCATTAAGGCTACTATTATCTTATTGAGAAAGTGTGTCCCTTGGTCACACACTAACTCCTTAGGTAGATCAAAACAACAAACAATTTGCTCCATAATTCCTTAGCATTATCCTTCGTCGTTGCTTAAGCTTCAAACCACTTTGAAAAGTAGTCTATTCTACAATGATATAACGCTTCCACATAGTTGATGAAGGGTGTATTGGTCCAACAAAATCGATACGTCATTTTTAGAAGGGTAGCATAACTAAAATAGGATTCAACGACGACGAGTGACCGCTTAGGATTCTCCCTAGCATCATGTATTTGACAGGCATGTAGCAAAATGTCCCCACATGCTGAATCATGGCATTCCTCAAGAATAAATGGTACCTCATCAAGTACTACACATCGATGATAAATCTCATCCATACCTTTCTGTTACAAGACACCCACTATAATCAAAAAGCATAGGGCTTGCTTCTTAATCTTTCACTTCTCAGACTTTGATAAAGTAGCCCCAACCTCTCTTGTAGATAGATGATGCATTAAAGCTGCATACTAGGAAGGGATGGAAGTTGTATCAATTTTGAATAAACCTTCAATGTCACTTCCTTCAGTCAGAATTTCCTTTGGCTTCCCAAAATCCACAAGACATTCCACAATGCCTGCAGCTTTGTTGGCTTACTCTTAATCTCATAATCAAACTCTTGCAAAGTGATTAACCACTTTGCTAAACAGTCAGGCGGCTGCAACTTGTTCATCAACAGTCTAAGTCCTTCTGCCTTCGTAAAAAATAGCACCTTCTCAGAGATAATATAGTGCCTAAATGTTTGTATTGCAAAAACCATTCCAGAGCACAATTTCTCTATATAAGTATAATTAATTTTAGATATTCCCAATTTATGACTAGCAAAGGCAATTGGATAATACCATTTCTCTTCCCAAATTCAGGCTAAACATTAGCTAATACTATGCATTGTTGTTTCTGGAAATACATAGAAGACCTTGCCTCTTTTGTGGGTGCTTTTTTTAGGAAGTTTGGTGCTTTCGCTAGTTCCTGCTTCACATCCTCAAAAGATACCTAGCATACTTCACTCCAATTAAACAGATAGTTAAAAGATAATAGGTTTGTCAATGGTAACATTCTTTCTACTAATGCATTGATAAATCTCTGATAATATCCCATTGATGACAGAAATCTATATACCTCTTTTGGAGTGTATGGTGGACTCATAGCGACAATGACCTTTATCTTTTCAGAGTCAATGGTGATCCCCACTCAACTAACTACATGGCCTAGTAACAGCCCATAGGGCACTCCAAAGACACACTTTCATGGATTAAGAGAAATGCAGAAGTGTATGCAACCCTCAAAACATTTCCTTAAAATTATCAATTGTTTATCCCTTATGGTGACTGCCCTCAGATCATCGATGAAAACTTTTAACTTTGGGGAGATGTCACCAAAAGTATCATTAATTGTTCATCGCCAAGAACAGGTACATCGCATAACCCAAAGGCCATCACGTGATACACAAAGGTAATAAAGATAGTTATAAATATCGTTTTCAACTTATCTTCATTTGTAATAGCCATTTGGTTGTATCTAGCAAATTAATCCATAATCGAATAGATTTTCCTACCCGCTAATTGATTTATATTCTGATCAATGAATGGTAATAGATAGTAATCCTTAATTGTCTGCTTATTAAGCTCTTTGAAATCTACACAAAGCCAAATTTGATTATTATTCTTCTTCCTAATAATAATGACTGGTGAAAACCACTCTGTGTGTTGTACTGAAAATATCAAGCCAACTTTTTGTAATTTTGTTAATTCCTTGAATAGCCCGTCCCTTAGTTTGAAAGGCATACACCTTACTTTTTGACGCACAGAATGGCTACCTTCCTTTAGGGGAATGGTATGAATAGCCAAGTTGGTAGGAATACCTCTCAGCTCATCATAACTCCAAGCGAAGATGCCACAGAATTCTTGAATCAAGGACACGTAGTCCTCCCTTTCTTCTGAACTGAGCATGGACCGTAATTTAATTGGCCATGAATCATTCATCGTCCCAAGGTCCAAGTCAATTACATTCATGTCTCTTATCCTATCCTGAGCCTCTATCAGTTCTTTCAAAGTTGCCTAATAGATATCCTCTATAGTGGACCCCTCTTTGGATTCATCCCTTTATGATGTCTCACTAGTAAATGGATCCTCTAATATATCTAACTCTATAGAGAATAAAGAAACTCTCTCACTTTGAGGAGATTTAGGGTAGGCATCTACTACACATCTGGCACCTCTACCAAAGATCAACCAACCAGCGGGTATATCAACCTGACAATCCACTTGTAAGATCCATGGCCTACCTAGAAATACTTGATAGCTAGGCCGCCCTCTTGTGAACCTGATAGCCGTAGAGTCTAAAATTCATTCCATATTAGTAACACCCACGCCCGGACTTTGATGATGCAAGACTTAGATTGTCATGAGCCATTTGGAGAATCGTGGAGGCACCTTTTTGGATTTCTAGCCCTAATTTTTCCATCAATTCTCAACTCATGATGTTGATGTAGGATCCCATGTCTAAAATATCATGTTCTACCAATATGCCTTCAATGTATGCTGCTACCCTTGGGCAATTCTTTTCAGTGTGTTCGAACCAATCATTTCCCACCATCCCAAGCTATTCCCAAGGGCATAATGATATACCTAGTGCAAAGAATCTTTTAAACTCTTTACATACTCCTGGGGATAACTTGATCAACTGCACAAGATTCACATCGAGTTTCGCCTTGCAAAGAGAACTCACTAAATCAAATTCATGATGATTAGCAATGGTTCTTTTCTCCCGCTAGAACGTGCCTAGGTCACAACACTTTGTAGTAGTCCATTGGGAGTCTGATCTAAAAGATACCGCCTAACACTCCCAGGGAATGTCATAGGGTTTTTCAGTTAGTGACTCCCGAGTCTACTCTGTAACGAAACGTATTGGCCAACCCTGTTAGGATCAACCTGAATCTTCTTGGGTTTCTAATGCTCAAGTCATTCCATATCCTTCTAGCGTCGGTTAGACAATCTGCTTTGCGCAGAACATCTAAACCAAGGTGGACTCATATCGCACTTGGTTCAAAGAGAATGAGAAATGAGAGAGATGCATCACTTGACCTCTCTACCCGTAGGGTAAAGTCCCATTCTGGTCCCCTAAAACAATATGAGCCAGGGTTTTACCCTACATTATCTAAGGTCAATACATCATCATGATTTGAATGTTGAGAAGCCTCCTAGTTCTTTGGAACCACCCTGCTATAGGATGGACCCGTCGAGGGTTCTGCCCACCCACTTCCCTTGATAGCTTTAGTTTCTTACTTACCTAAGGGCACATTAGTGGTAACACATACAAGAAGCTTCCTTAATTAACCCATTAGTCACATGTTCCTCTACGTAATTTTATGCATTGATATGAAAACAGATCAAATAAATTCATTGAAAGTAAACTTTATGTTGAAATTTCAACTGAGATACAAATCCCATCCATAGGATGATCCCCGCAATCTGTAAGGATGCATCTTATTTTCCTCCAAGTTTTCGCCCTTGCACTAGTAATAGGGCCTCAAGATTCCTTCCCGAGTCACATAGATCATCTGAGTAGGACCTAGAGAGGCAGGGGATTTATAGCTAGAGCCCCTTGGTACCTGAGCATCCTCCTATGAACAGACGTTTCTATAGAGAGACCTCTCATGATGAGTTCGGTCCAGATTCCCGATGTGGCTATCAAAAACCCCCTTGGATAGGGCTAGCAGCTAGCTAGGGGTGCTCAACACACCTTTCCTAGGTGTTTCAACCTGAATCCAATTTGAAATATTTTCTTCTTATGAATTCCTTTATTAGATGACTCCTTTTCCAAGCGAGTGTTCCTAAGTACAAACACAAGCACAAGTGCACAATATGTACTAGACAATTCCTTGTTCTCTCTACCGAAGGAAATTTCGATTTGATGCGATAGCATCTAGCCTCGACTTTATCCCCATTATCATCAGAGATTTTCATAGATAACCTAATTTGATTTCCTCATTCTTTTGAATGAAGGAGTATCCTTGCAATGTTGATTGCAATTTGGGACATTGGCTTCCCTACAACGAACCCTACGTATTCATTTGAACTAGGGTTTGTCACGTAATTCATTAAGTTACTTAAGGACTTTGAATTCCTTTCAGCTTCAAGCAATATGGGCCTTGAGAAGAATCCTTTCAACTTCTAACACTTTAGGGTTTGAAATTCTTTCAACTTCCTAGGACCCTGTGTATTCTATCACAAGTTCAATCTATGTTTTGTGAGATGTAATAGGATTTCCTATTATTTCAACCAAGCAAGCAGATGCGGATACATAAAATCTATCTGGCTCAATTGCAATTTAATGCATATTCTTGAAACTTTTCATATATATATTATCATGAAATCTCCATGCAATTTATGTTCAATTTAACAGCTTCTAAGTGCAATTTTAATTGATCACCTAATATGAATGCGATGAACAAAATTTTCCTAGTACACTCATTATCTCGAAACATGCTCAATTAAGTTGTGATAATTAATGTAAAATTTCTTTTCTCCCAATTTCTTTTCCCTAATACAACAGGGTGCACCTGATTCATAAGAGATGCATTTCCCATAGTTGCGGTCCCTTAGTTCACGGTCCCATTGGTTGTGGTGGGAGTTTCAGCATTTGGAGAGATCTTTCACTTGGGGGCTATCGTCCACAAGTGGATTCGAGAGATAAAGAAGGAGGAATGAATTTGAGATGAGAGAGCATAAGAGAAGATGGATTAGTCAAGGACTAAGATAGGGGGAATTGAGCTAACTCTCTCCCTCGCAGCCTCTCAGAGTAACTCCTCTCTCTCTCTCTCTCTCTCTCAATCAATCTCTTGGAGGGGTATTCTTCTACTTCTCTCTCTCTACTTCTCTCTTGCAACCTCTTGAGGTCTTCTTGTGCTTCTCTAACTGGTCCCCATGCCTCATATTTATAGCTAAACAAGAGAAGAAGGGTTGTGGCTAAGAAGAAGAGCTCTTTATGGAGGGGATCTTGGAAAAATCAAGAATCTAATGCTCAAATCACAATTCTGACAGTTTTGTTGGCTTTGAAAAGGGGATAAAACCCCAAGACATTTACTTAGAAATCTTCTAGATCGCTCCTTCTTTTCCTTGTTCGAAGTGTTGTTTACTGCCTGTAAACTACAATCATGATGCGTACGATTTCACCAATCCTTCATTTTTTTGTATTAAATCTTCAAAACAAGCTAAAAAAAACCACTTGCTTTTTTTTCATGACATCTTGTTCTAGAAATATCCATAGCTTTTTAGGATATTTACAATAAGTAATATCTAAAATATGCTAGTTTTGCCCAAAAATCTAATATTTTCGGACCATCCATACCATACAAATCAACACTAGTGATTAATATGGCTCATAATTCTCATTGATGTTTTAACTTCTATGAAGGGTGGCTACAATCCTTGTCAATCCAAAAAAAATGTCAAATTACGATTCTCAGTTTTTTTAATATTTTTAATTAAATAAAAATTGTTAGTTATTAATGAACACCATATTGGGGAATATGGGAATTTTCCATAAGTTTGGGACACATGGTCAAATCTTTGGATTTGTCATAACTTAAACACTATAACTCCAAATTGAGCGCTCTATAGCTCAATAGATTCCATTTTTCAAGTGCTTTCTAATGATAGGTCACATCATATGGTTTTGAGAAACTTATGGACATGTTATCCGAGTGTCACCTTTTTAGTATTCAAAAAATGGGAATTGGGAGATTCCCAAACTCACTAAAATTGTATTAATGTTAGTTAGTTTTTACTTTAGTTAGTCTTCGGTTAGTAACCTTACTAACTTATTAATTGACTAACTAACTTTCGAACTAGCCAACTAATTTTTAATTGCATGGAAGTATTACATCCTCCTCCCCTTAGAGAAATCAAGATGTCCTCATCTCAAGAGAAACAATGGGTATTGTTGATGAAGACCATTCTCATCTATCCATGTGGCATCTTCTTTAGGATACTCCTTCCCCTGGACAAGGTATTCTCTAAGGGTTGTCAAGATTGTGGGAGAGAAGGAAGGAGTCTCGCTTGAAGCTTTCTTGCTTGCACAATGGGGGAAGACACACAAGGGTGGAGGCTGAAAACAGTTTTCCTCTTCTTAGTTGTGTAAGCCAAAAGAACTCAAGTACAAAGAAAATAGAAGAACCCTAGATATGGGTCTCAAACCAAACTCAACTAACTAAGGTGGCATACTAACTGAGCCACGAACTAGAGTAGATAAGGATAGCTATCATGTAGCTATTATTCATGGGCGGTGTACCAACCGCGTCTGCAACTGACAAGTCGGTGACATAAATACACAACGGTCACCCTGGCGTATCACGAGTGGAGCTCGATATCTCAACACTCCCCCTCGAGCTCAATCCCAATTCCTGCACACCAAGCAGGTCTCTGAACTTGCGCAGCTTCTCTGCGCCCAATGCCTTCGTGAATATGTCAGCTACCTGATCCTCTGTGCTGACATAAACTAGATCAATAAGACCTAGTAAAACCCTCTCTCGCACATAGTGATAATGCACCTCAATGTGCTTTGTTCTAGCATGATAGACTGGGTTATTTGCCAAGTGTATACTACTCATGTTGTCACAATAAATGACAACTGGCCCATCTGTAGACTGATGCATATCATAAAGTAGCTTATGCAACCAAGCTACCTCACATGCAGCCATTGCTGCACCCCTGTACTCAGCCTCTGTGCTCGACAAGGCAACTGTAGGCTGTTTCTTGCTGCTCCAAGTGACTGCAGCACTCCCAAAAGAGAACACATATCCACTGGTAGATCGTCTATCAGAAATACTACCAGCCCAATCAGCATCAGTGTATCCATGCAACTGTATCTGAACCCCAGTCTCATAAAATAGTCCATACTGCAATGTGGACTTCACATACCTGAGTATGCGTCTAGCCGCATCCAAATGTGGTTTCCTTGGAGCCTGCATAAACTGACTTACCAATCCAACAGCATAGCTCAAATCTGGCCTGGTAATAGTCATATAAATCAAACTTCCTACTATGCGTTTGTACATAGTAGGGTCTTCTAGAAGCTCACCTGTATCTGTGCTCAGCTTCACATTCTGCTCCAAAGGAACTGAAATAGGCTTACAGCCTGTCATCCCATATTTGGACAGCATGTCCAATCCATACTGCCTCTGCAAGAGCTGTATCCCACTTGGTGATCTAATCACCTCAATGCCCAAGAAATAACGCAGCTCTCCCAAATCCTTCATCTCAAACTTTTGCTTCAATAGCATTTTCACATGAGGGATATCTTCATCACTGTCACCTGTCATAATCAAATCATCAACATAAATGGCAAGCAGCATAATACCTTTCTCTGTTTTTCTCACATAAAGTGAGAAATCTGCCTTGGAAATCTGAAAGCCAATAGTGACAAGATACTGTCCTATCTTGTCAGACCATGCTCTAGGTGCTTGCTTCAAGCCATACAAGGCTTTCTTCAACCTGCAAACAAACTCAGGATGAACAGCATACACATAACCTGGTGGCTGCTCCATATATACCTCTTCTTGCAAATCACCATGCAAGAAGGCATTCTTTACATCCATCTGATGTAAAGACCATCCCTTTGATGCAGCCATAGCAATGACTGCTCTTACGGTTGCCATCCTTGCAACCGGACTGAATGTTTCTTCATAGTCAATGCCATATGTTTGTGCATACCCCTTGACTACTAATCTTGCCTTGTATCTGTTCACAGAACCATCTGCATTGTGCTTCACCTTATAAACCCACTTACAGCCAATTGCATTCTTACCTTTAGGCAAAGGTACCAATTCCCATGTAGCATTTGCTTCCAAGGCATCCATTTCTTCATCCATGGCTTTCTCCCATTTTTCTTTTCCCATGGCTTGCTCAAAAGAAGTGGGTTCTAGTTCCTGTATCACCTTGACCATATATGCATAGTGAATGGCTGTAAATCCATCATATTTCAGCCTATCCACAGGATACCTAGCTCTGGTAGACCTGCGCAAAGTAGGTTCACTCCCAGGTGCTCTCAAAACATCCCTGGTCTTCCTTACTCCAGGTGTAACAATAGAAGGAATACCCAACTCATCATCAATGCTCTGTTCTGAGCCACTGGATTCACCATCCACATAAGAGTGACCTGCATTCACATCAAACATGGGCTGATCAACCTTCTCTTTTCCTTTTCGTGATACCTGCATACCACTATCTGCATTACTTTGAGAAGATTCTCCTGATCTCAATCTGCCTGTCCATGGCGAAGAATGTGAACCACTGCTAGAGGACGCTCCAGGTCCACTAATATTTTGTGACTGCTGCTGTGAATTCTGTGCAGCATTACCATTTTGTGCATCTACATCATCAATCACATTTACTGGTTTATACCAGCTACTCATCTCATCAAAAACAACATCTCTGCTCACTGTAAACTTACGAGTAGAAGGGTTATAGCATCTATACCCTTTTTGCTGCAGAGAGTAACCAATAAAGATGCACTTCTCAGCTTTTGGATCCAACTTGGATCTCAGCTCATCTGGCACATGTACATAGGCAATGCAACCAAAAATTTTTAAATGAGAAATATCTGGTTTCCTACCAGTATACCTCTCCTCTGGAGTCATTCCATGTATTGCTGCAGTGGGAGTCCTGTTCATTATGTAGACTGCTGTAGCAACTGCTTCAGCCCAATAAAAATCTGGCAAGTCTTTTTCATTGAGCATGGCACGAGATACCTCTCCAATATGCCTGTTTTTCCTTTCTGCAATTCCATTTTGTTGTGGGGTATAACTGCATGAATATTGCTGCTTTATGCCATGCTCCTGCAAGAACTTTGCAAACTCATTTGAGAGGTACTCTCCCCCTCCATCTGACCTTAGGCATTTTATTTGCAGACCTGTTTCTTTTTCAGCCATAGCTTTAAGGGTTTTGAAATGCCCAAAAACTTCACTTTTCTTTTTCATAAAATACACCCAAACTTTTCTGCTATAGTCATCAATAAAAGTGACAAAATAATGACAGCCTCCAAGAGATGCAGCTTTAGTAGTCCACACATCAGAGTGGATTAATTCCAATGGCTTCTCACTCTCTTGAACATGTCTAGGAAATGGTTTCCTTGCCTGTTTTCCAAACTGACAGGCTTCACATACCTTATGCATTTCTGCAACCTTGAATTTGGGCAATCCTGCAACAATATTTTGGGCCTGCATTGATTTAAGTCGCTGTACATTAACATGACCAATGCGTTTATGCCAGATATCAATATCTGCAACTACACCGGTCCCATGTGCAAACATTGCTGCACTCAATTCAGACATGTCTGCATCCAACGTAAACATTCTGCCCTTCTTCTTTCCTTTTGCTATCAAGCGACCTTTATTTTTCATATCCTCAACAAAGCATCCATGAGGATTAAATCTGACCTGCAAGCCCTGTTCAACCATTTGACCAACTGAAACCAGATTCTTGGTAATATTCGGGACATGAAATACATCGGACAGGTATTTCTTTTTCCCACCTTGCATAGACAAGGGAATTTTTCCAATCTGCACAATAGGATGTGCAGTATCATCACCAGTCTCCACAAATCCTGGTTTTTCCATTTTCCTTGCATCCTCCATCCATTCTGCATGACCTGTCATGTGGTTTGATGCACCTGAGTCAACATACCATACATCATTGCTTTCTTCTGCACTTGTCATAGAATTGTTCATGTGCTGCACCATGAACAAATGCTCATTTCTGTCATCACCCTGTCTACTAGAAGATGCATAATTCCCTTGTTGCAGTTTTCCATTCATGATGTCATTCTGCTTTTTATAGCAGTCTTTAGCCATATGACCCATTTTACCACAATAGTAGCATTCAACATTACTGTTTGCATTTTGGCCTCTTTGCCATCCACCACGACCTCTTTGGCTCCCCCTGCCTCTAGAGTTACCACGTCCTCCTCCATAGGACTGGTTTTCTTGAGTTTGCTGCATATTCTGATTTCTGCCACGGCCTCCAAATCGGCCTCCTCTACCTCTGCCTCTACCTCTTCCAGCATTTGAGTAGAAGACAGCTTCTTTTGAAGTTCCTCCTGAAGAAGATGCACCACCATTTCTCTGTTCCTCAGAAATTAGAAGAGCAATCAACTCCTCAAAATCAGGAAATCTTTCACGAACTGAAATGGATGTCCGAAACTGTGCATAATCCTTTCCTAGACCATTCAAGGTCACGGAAACTAAATCATCATCTTCCACTGGCGACCCAATGGAAGCAAGTGCATCTGCAATCTTCTTCACCTTCATGTGGTAGTCGTTGATGCTCATACTTTCTCTTTGCACATTATGCAACTCTTGCTTGAGCTGCATTTTCCTGGCTTGCGTATTTGTGCTATACATTTTTGACAAAGTATCCCATGCCTCCTTTGGCGTACTTGCATCCTGAATATGCACAATCATAGAGTCTGAAATACTGATAGACAGCCAATACATAACTTTCCTGGCTCTCTCATGCCATGTTTTAAATGCCTGCATTTGTTGTTGATTGGGAACATCAGGAAGAACTGGTTCTTCTTCATTTCCTGCAACAAATTCCCAATATCCTTTTCCCATAAGGAAATTCGTCATTCTAAACTTCCATGCCTGGAAGTTGTTCTTGTCAAGCTTTTCAGTGACAATCTGTGAAAGAGAATCAGACGCCATTACAGAATACTGCAAGAAATTCTGTCACTGCAAAAAACACAGCTTCACCCTCACAAGGGCAAATCTGCAAAACTGGCGAAAGTGGTATTTGACCACACAGTCACTTCC
The DNA here is from genome assembly GCF_053477565.2 of Lygodium microphyllum. NCBI lineage: Eukaryota > Viridiplantae > Streptophyta > Polypodiopsida > Schizaeales > Lygodiaceae > Lygodium > Lygodium microphyllum. The sequence goes on along the minus strand of NC_141141.1, from coordinate 12,050,773 downwards.
TAGTGACGATTTTGCATAAACAGGAACCAAGGATGATTCTGAAACTCCCAATGTCTCTGCGCACAAGCATACGATGCAATTTCTACAGTAACTTTTCACCGACCTGTAGAACAGTGGTCGCACAGCATAAAACTGAGCCTTTTCTTGAGTGCGTGCAGAAAACTTCCGTCTGCAAAACAGGCCCCGAAATGGCCTCAAATCAAAAAAACAAGGTCGCCAATGGCTAAAGCCCTCTCCCGCAGCATATACTGCCCTCTTGCTTCACCGCGAAGGGCGTCTCAACCTGAGACAATGCACTCCTGCAATTTCCGGCTGTGCTACCTGCAGAGATCTGCTCCCAAAACAGGAAATGAAAGCAACACTGCTCCTCTTACCAGACCACCGCGAGCTTGGCTTGCTTTCTTGAGCTCCTTACCACGAACAAGGCTCTGATACCATGTCAAGATTGTGGGAGAGAAGGAAGGAGTCTCGCTTGAAGCTTTCTTGCTTGCACAATGGGGGAAGACACACAAGGGTGGAGGCTGAAAACAGTTTTCCTCTTCTTAGTTGTGTAAGCCAAAAGAACTCAAGTACAAAGAAAATAGAAGAACCCTAGATATGGGTCTCAAACCAAACTCAACTAACTAAGGTGGCATACTAACTGAGCCACGAACTAGAGTAGATAAGGATAGCTATCATGTAGCTATTATTCATGGGCGGTGTACCAACCGCGTCTGCAACTGACAAGTCGGTGACATAAATACACAACGGTCACCCTGGCGTATCACGAGTGGAGCTCGATATCTCAACAAGGGTTCTACTCCAATTATCTCTCCCTAGTATCTAGGATTTTATTTAGCTGCGGCTCAAGGACTCCTTGGCTAGGCATTACAATTTTTTGATCACTCAGTACATGGCTAGGATTAGGCACATATTTCTTTAGTAGACTAACATGAAATATATTGTGAACTTTTATATTTTCAAGGACTTAAAGTTTGTAAGCATTAGGTCCTAAGCTTTTGAGGATCCTCTAAGGCCCGCAACACCTTGGGCTAAGCTTTTTAAATTCTCCCAAGGATAAGGAACTCTTCTTGGGTTATATACAAATGAAAACCATATCTCCCTCCTTGAAGAGCCACTCTTGCATGTTCAAATCTGCATAAGCCTTCTGCCTATCCTGCAGCTTTGATGTCTTGCCTAATGGCCTTAACCTCTTCATCCATTTCTTCCAGCATCTTCTTGGAAGCCTCTACCCTTAAAGTAGGGTCTGAGAAATTTAATGGAGAACGAAAATCATGCCCATACAATGCTTGGAAAGGTTTCATTTGAATGCTTTTCTGGAAGGAAGCATTGTAGGCCAACTCCACCAAGAGTAGATATTGGATCCACTTATTGGGTTTGTGACAGCAATATGCTCTAAGCATATCTTCAATCACTTGATTGACCCTTTCTATTTGGCCATTGGTTTGAGGATGATAGGCCGTACTAAAACAGAGCTAAGTCCCAATAGCTTCAAATATTCCTCTCCATAAATGAGATGTCAAAAGGGAGTCTCGTTCTCACCGATGATCCTTTTGGGTAGACCATGGAGTCTGAATATCTCCTTAATGAGCAGTCTGGCAATATCTAAAGCCTTATAATTTGTCTTTACTAGGATGAGATGTGAAACCTTGGTGAGCATATCCACCACAACAATAATTGAGTTGTACCCAACCTGGAACTGGAGGTAACCCAACAACAAATTCCATGCTAATAAATTTCCACTTTATCTAAGGAATGTCGAGGGGTTGTATCTTTCCAAGCATCTTAACATGCTCGTCCTTGATGTGTTGGCAAGACAAAGATTCCATGACATATTTGAGTACATATCCCTTAAGTCTTTCCCAATGATAGCTCTTCCTGACCATGTTGAGGGTCTTGGCATATCTTGGATGACCAAAGAAAGGGGAATCATGTGCTTCCCAGAGTATCTGTTGTTTAAGTCTTTGGCTCGAACGAATATATAGTCTTGTCCTAAAGTAGACTAGGCCTTCATAGACAAAGTACTCTTGGTGTTTAACTTTGAGTTTGAGACTTTGGTCCTTTTCTAGGATCTCCTTTATCATTTTTTTATATTGTGGGTCATGTTTAGAGTCCTCCCTAGCCAATTCAAGGATAGGGTTGCCTGGCATTGACACCATGGCGGCTAGTGATCCGCGGCCGTTGAAGGTTCCTCCATAATGAGAGAGTTGAGGAATGCTTTACGACTTAAGGTATGAGCGACCACATTTTCCTTGCCAGATCTATATCTAATTTCAAAGTCATACTCTTGTAGCACCTCGATCCAACGGCGTTGCCTCATGTTGAGGTTAGCCTCCCTAGGAGAAGATCAATTTGAGGCTCTTGTGGTCTGTGACCAAGGAGAATTTGTTTCCAAGCAAGTAGTGTCTCCAAAGTTTGAGGGCATGAATGATAGCCAACAACTCCAGGTCATGAATAGCATAAATTTTCTCATGGATTTTTAACTTCCTTGAGGAATATGCCACGGGATGACCTTCTTGCATTAGTACACAGCTAGTGCAAGCAAGCTAGCATCTATAAAAACTTCAAACTCCTTTCTCAAGTCCGGAAGCTTCATAATTGGTGATGTCACTAAGCTATGTTTGAGTTGGTCGAAGCTTTCTTGTTCAGTGGTTGTCCACACTATGGCAACATGCTTCTTTAGTAGACTTGTGAGGGGTGCTGCAACTAAGGCATAATCTTTGATGAAGATTCTATACCATCCTGTTAGACCAAGAAAGTTATGCACTTCCTTAATAGTGGTTGGTAGGGGCCATTTTTGTACATATTTAACATTTTTAGGATCCACGGAGATTCCCTTTTCTGATACAATGAAGCCTAGATACTTAATCTGTCGTTTGAGGAAGGCACACTTCTTCTTTTTGGCATAAAGCTTGTGTGTCCTCATGATTTCAAGGACAATGCAAAGTTGAGGCTCATGGTCTTCTTCTTCCTTGGAGTAGACCAGGGTGTCATCAAAGAAAACAAGTACAAACTCATCAAGGTATGGTCTAAAGATATCCTGCATTAGCCTCGGTAGCAGGAGCATTGGTTCATCCAAAGGACATTACTGTGAACTCAAAATGACCATATTTGGTGTTGAAAGTTGTCTTTGGAATATTCTCATCCTTGATGCATATTTGGTTATACCTTGACCTTGAGTCAATTTTTGAGAAGATTTTTTCCCCTTGTAGGCAATCAAGTAACTCATTTATCTTTGGGATAGGATATTTATTATTGACGGTTACTTGATTCAGCCTTCTGTAGTAGTCGATGCATAGCCAAGAGCATTCCATCCTTCTTCTTTTGAAACAACATAGGAGCTCCCTATGGTGAACTACTAGGCTGTATGAACCCCTGATCTAAAAGTTTTTTGAGCTACTCCTTTAATTCTATAGCTTTGGGAATAGACATTTTATAAGGTCTTTTTGCAACAAGTCAGGTAGTCATAAAATTTTCATTTATTCAAAAGAGACATAAGCCTCAAGTACAATCATTTGGGGGAAATAGAGATAGGCTAGATAATTGTTCAAAAGATACATCAACACCAGGAGAACAATTCCTTATTGGATTCTTCTACAGGACGACAGAGTAGTAATATATTTTTGGGGAATGGATTATCAAGAAGCAATAAGTCATGGGAAGTTCATGGAATCTTGGCTTTTGATAGCCATGATGTTCGTATTGCCCCATTACTTTAATTCTACCTACCGATAAGACCTTGACCACCTCTTCATAGGTGTAGCGAGTCTATTCTACCTGTCAGCATCCAATGTGCAGGATCGAGTTCACACATGCCTCATGGAAGATGAATAACTTGATAACCTTCAAGTTATCCAACCATTTTAGCCTCTTCAAATTGTTTTGATAAGAAAACTGGTTTGCATCTATGTAGCAGTAAGATGCACTCCAAGTCCAATGCCTTTCCACAAACGGTGGTGGTGAAGGGTTGTAGAGGTGATCCAGGATCCCCATCATGTCAGTCCTTTGATGATAGCTTGAGGAGCTCATAGCAGTCCCGAACATGATATGAAATATGAGAAATCTGCTCCAAGCCTCGTAGGTCTGGACGCAACCACAATCCTCACGTGAGTAAATTTTAAAACAAAATCTAATGAAAATATTACTTCATTCTACCTGATTTACTCTTATCTTGCTTATGTTATTTTTTTCTTTGCTCTGATACCAACTGTAGCATGCCTAGTTTGCAACACGTTTTATTAGTCCATCGGGAGTTTGATCTAACATATGCCACCTAGCACTCCCATGGAATGTCATAGGTTTTATCGATTAGTGACTCCCGAGTTTACTCCGCAATGATACGTATTGGTCAACCATGTTATGATTGACCTAAATCTTCCTGGGTTTCTAATGGTCAAGTAATTCTACAACCTTCTAATATCGGTCTTCAAATGATCTACTTTGCACAGAGCATCTAAATCGAGGTAGACTCATATTGCACTTGGTTCAAAGAGAATAGGAAACGAGAGAGATGCATTCCTTGACCTCTCTACCCATAGGGTAAAGTTCCATTCCGATCCCCTAAAACGATATGAGCTAGGGTTCTACCCTACATTATCTAAGGTCAATACGTCATCGCGATTTGAATGTTGAGAAGCCTCCCAGTTCTTTGGGACCACCCCACCCATATGCATCTCTTTGGCATGCCTGTTTGGACCATATACCCTTGAAGGGAATGAAAATGCCTTCTGGTTTTTGTAGTACTTACCACCCCTTGACTGTGCATGTTTTGATTTAGGTGATCATCATCTTTATGGGGTAGACAGACCATAAATATGCATAAGAAGTTTGGTAGGACACGAATGAGTGAGGCCTTGGCATTGGTACATTTAGATGTCTGTGGACCCATGCCCTATTAGTCTATGGGTGGTGCAAAGTATTTTGTGACATTTATTGATAATTTTTTGTGTAAAGTATGGATATAACACATTAAGCTCAAGTTAGATGTCTTGGTTGTGCTTCAAAGATGGCTTGCATCGGTTGATAACCAGATTGGGCATAGGTTGAAATGCCTTAGGACTGAAAATTGGGGAGAATATGTGTCACATGCCTTTGAGAAACTATGTGACAAGAGGAGTCAATTGACGGCCCCCTATACCCCACCCTAGAATGGTTTGGCTAAGCAGATTAATACAACCATTGAGGAGAGTGTACACAGTATGCTTAGCTATGCACATCTACCATAGAGCTTTTGGGCTGAGGCAGTCAGTACAACTGTGCATATTATAAATAGATCACCTTCCAATGGTTTAGATTTTCAAGTTGTAGAGGAGGTATGGACTGGGAAACCTCCATCTTATGCGCATCTACGTGTCTTTGGATGTGAGGCATTCTACCATGTGCCCAAGGACAAGCGTACTAAGCTGGATCCTAAGACTGTCAAATGCATTTTCCTTGGCTATGGAGATGCAGGCAAGATGGGTTACCGCCTCTGGGATCCGCAAGTGTGGAAAGTCATTTGCAGCCATGATGTAGTCTTCCATGAAGACAAGATGCATAGGCACCTTGAGAAGGTGGTAGAAATATGCAATGTTATATTCCAGGAGGAGCCATCTGCTCCTGCACAACCAGTTTAGTTGGATAGCCTGCAGTAGTACCATAGGTGAGAGCCTGCAACAGTAGTTGGTACATGTGGCTAGGGTGTTGGACAGGTAGCAGAGCTTGTGCCTACTAGAGATAGACATCCACCTGATTGATTTGAGCCCTCAATGCATTATGTCTTGGTTACATATGCAAGAGAGCCTCTCACCTATGATGAGGCTATGGCAGGGATGACAATCACTCCTGGGAGAGGGCTATGCAGTCTGAGATAGATTCCTTGCATAAGAATATGACTTGGGATTTGGTTGCATTACCTAAGGGCAAGAAGGCTCTGCCAGTGGGTGTAAAAGTTGAAAAGTACACCTGGACACCCCAAGCCGGCATACAAGGCTAGATTGGTAGCAAAGCATTTTAATCAAGAGCACGGTGTTGATTTGATGAGGTCTTCTCTCCTATGGTTAAGATGACCACCTGCGCTTAGTCTTGGCTTTGGTTGCACATCTTGACTTGGACTTGTACCAGATGGATGTCAAGACAGCTTTCTTACATGGGGACTTGTATGATGAGATTTACAAGGAGCAGCCTAAGGGCTTTGCAGAACCTGGCAGGGAGCACCTAGCATGCAAGTTGAAGAAAAGTCTTTATGGCTTGAAGCAAGAACCTAGGGAGTGGTATCGTAAGTTTGATGCCTTTATGCAATCACAAGGCTACAGCAGGAGTGCTATGGATCCATGTCTTTACACGAAGACAGCCCATGATGGCTCATTGCTTATTTTGGTACTTTATGTGGATGATATGCTGATAGTAGGGAAAGCTCATGATGAGCTGAATGCTCTTAAATATCAGCTAAAGAGGAGCTTTGAGATGAAGGATTTGGGACAGACCTTACACATTCTTGGTATGCGGATTAAGCACGACAGGCATCAGGGACTACTCTACCTCTCATAGAGGGAGTACATTCATAAAGTCCTTGAGTGTTTCTGCATGCAGGACATCAAGCCTATTAGTTGTCCATTACCTTCTTATGTGAAGGTTTCACAGGCCGATTGTCCGCAAACAAATGAGCAGAGGGCTGAGATGGCCAAGATCCCTTATGCATCAGCCGTGGGTAGTTTGATGTATGCCATGATAGCCACTCGTCCAGATATTGCCTTTACAATTGGTGTTGTGGCACTCTATATGGCTACACCTAGCAAGGAACATTGGGATGCCGTGAAGGGTATCATGAGACTCCAATTATACAGGACATGCAGATAGTAGGAAGTCCACTTCTGGCTATGTATTCACCTATGCTGAAGGTGTTGTCTCTTGGATGTCCAGGGTTCAAAAGTGTACAACTCTCTCTACCACTGAGGCTAAGTATGTTGTAGCCATTGAGGCTTGGAAGAAGGCCATATGGTTGGGCCATTTGGTTCATGACCTTGGGATTGATTCTATACCTACGATGTATTCGGATTCTATGAGTACTATTCAGCTAGCCAAGAATTTGGTCTTCCATGCAAAAATGAAACACATTGAGGTGAGGTATCACTTCATACCTAGGGTCATGGAGGACAAGTCTATTGACCTTGTCAAGATCTCCACTGACAAAAATCTTGCAGATTTGCTCACAAAAAACCTCACTACTGAGTGTTTTGCCTTCCTCAGGAGATTGATGGGCATTGGATGAGATGACATTTTTCCTCATCCTGTTGTACATGTGTACATTGTACTATCTTTTTCTTTTTCTTTTCACTCCTCACTAGGGTAGATTCGCCTTTAAGTGGGAGGTTGTTGGGGGTAAAGGCGCCTCTGCCTAGCTGCCCGTGTATTACTACATTGATAGCACTCACCACTGCACACTGCAGGTGGTGGGCACCCGACATCATCACTTTATTCTTTATTCTTTTAGTGACAATTTGAATAAAGGAAGACCCGGTCACACATTGTGATTGTTGGAGTTCCCATTTGTGTCTCTCTCTCTTCTTGCTCATGCTCTCCGTAGCTCACTTCCAACCAAGCTTCAATCCTTCTCACCTTTGAAGGAGCTGAAGCTAGAGTCTATTTAAGCCTTTCATAGGCTTGCTAACATTCTTTGATCCACTGAAATGCTATCAGTACCTTGTGCAAAGGTCTAGCAATCAATGCATAGCTTAGCACAAACCGTGATATTATCTTGTGTGGCCTAAGAAGAAGCATTGAACACCGATGAAGTTGGTCAAAAGGGGAAGATCTACAATTACCCTGAGTTTTGAGGAGTCTGTGTGGCTATCCCATTCCTCAACACAATGTACCCTAAAATACAACCATGCTTCACCCAAAATTGGCACTTTAAGGTGTTCAATGAGAGACCATATTGCCTACATTGTTCAAAGATTGTTCATAGCATTTCTAAGTGTTCTTCCCAATTGGTATGGACGCATAAGTCATCGACAAGTACCTCCAACCATTTTCTGAGAATATCCTTGAAGATGGAACACATGAGGCGCTAGAAGGTACCAGGGGTATCGCCAGCCCAAATGCCATGTCTATATAGAAAAATACCCCCTTCGGTAGTGAATGTCATCTTATGCCTATCATCTGGGGGGGCCTATCATACAGGAAACTGTAAGCTTCCTTTCCTGCCACTCTCTCTAGCATGTGCTCAATGTATAGTAATGGGTAGTTGTCTCTCTTTGTAGCTTCATTGACCTTTTTATAGTTTATGCACACTCAAATCTTTCCATTATTTTTCATGACTATCACTATGGGTGATACCAAGTGTATGTGCTCTATCTCATAAATGAATCTTGCATTTAGTAGTTTATCAATCTCTTCCTTCACTGCATGTTGTTGAGATATTGGCAATCACACCCAGCTTAGCCTCTTTGTATGGAACAGTGTGGGCTCAGGATGTAGAATCCCATATGCATAGTGGTAGAAAGTGCAGCCCAGTCTATCCCTATAAAGCATTGTACTTGCTCTCTTTTTTAATACAATGTCATAGTACTTTTGTCCTTCCAGTAAAGTATCTGTGTCATTGTCTCATTGTCAACACAAAGATTGTGTTTATGAGTCTAAGCTAATCAATCTCGGAACCTAATTCACTTGTGTAACAGTTGTCTACTCATTGTCTAAGTCAATATGAATCTAGCCTTCATCTTCCATCCACCATAGCTCTTGCCATGCTCTAATGTAATATTTTCACACAATTAAAAGTTAGTTGGTTAGCTCAAAATTTAGTTAGTCAATTAATAAGTTAATAAGGTTACTAACTAAAGACTAACTAACGAAAAAACTAACTAACATTAATAACTAACCATTTTTATTTAATTAAAAATATTTTATTTTAAAAAATTGAGTCGTAAATCTAATATTTTTTTCAAATTAACAAGGACCATAGCCACCCTTCACGGAAGTTACAACGTGAACGAGAGTTATGAGCCATATTAATCACTAATGTTAATATGTATAGTATGGATGGTCGGAAAATATTTGATTTTGGTCAAAACTAGCGTGTTTTAGATATTATCCTAAAAAGATAGAACTGGATGTCATTTAAAAGAAAAGACAAGTGATGTTTTAGTTAGTTTTGGAGATTTTATAAAAAGAAAAAAGATAAAGAGAGTGATTGGTAAAATCATGCGCTCCGCGATCGCAGTCTACAGGCAATAGACCACTCTGAACAAGGAGAGAAAGAAGGAGTGATCTAAAACCTTTCTAAGAAAGTTTCTTGGAGTTTTACCCCCCTTTTGGAGCTAATTGAACCATCATATCTATGAGTTAAGCATCAATTCACTGAGTTTTCCAAGAGTCCCTCCACCAAAAACTCTTGTTCTCAACCACATCCCCTCTTCTCTAATTCATTATAAATATGAGGCATGGGGAGGCACAAGGGAGCGTAAGGAGACCCTGAGAGGCTGCAAGAGAGAGGTAGAGAGAAGGATACCCATCCAAGAGATTGTGAGAGAGATCTTGAGAGAGAGAGAGAGAGAGAGAAGAGTTACCCCAAGAGGCTACAAGGGAGAGAGTTAGCTCAATTCCCTCTATCTCAATCCTCGACTTAGCCATCTTCTCTTACACTCTCCCATCTGGAATCTATTCCACCTTCTTAATCTCTTGAGTCGACTTGCAAAAGATGGCCTCCAAGCAAATAATGTCATGTGCGAATGGCAATCCTACAACCAGCAACAAAGCTTTGGGAGAAGGCATCACTATCAATCCAACTGCGGTTCTGGTCGTAAGTAATGTATTTCTAAATTGATAGATGCTTGCTTTGATTCTCGCATGTATCTGTACAAGAGTAGATCATGGGAAGGGATAGGCCTCTTCTCACATATTTGAAAGATGGAGTTTGCAAAGTGTATGTATTAAGAAAATTTAATTGCACTTAGTTGCATATGGCTTATTCATTGATAGAGCAATTGGTCAAGGGTGATGAATAGCATAATCGTAAAAAGAATAACATTAGGAATAGTGCATACAAGTATTAAGTAAATTTTGCATAGAATCGCTCTTTGATCCCAAGGGGAGAGAAAATATGCGATGGAATTATTATCGTGTCTATTCTTATATTGTTTGGAAAAAATACAATTAATTTTGTTGGTTGATTGAACAACACCCTAAATGTTTTTTTCAATCAATTGATTGTTGCATTTGTGATTTGGATAAATATTAGAAGTGATTGTGTTTAATGGTAAAAACATGGCAAGGGTCAATAATGACAAGTAGCCATGGGAAATAAAGGAATGTTTCACTGAAAGATGATATTAGGTTGATTGCCTTGATCGTGCTTGATTCTTAATTGGATTAATTAAGAAAGGATATTTTGCACGGGTGGATCATCTCCAAGATCGCACTGCGGATTACCCCAAGAGGGCACTGCTCGATTCACAGGCCGAAGGTCGAGTGGTGAAAAGGCCAACCACGGAAGTTGTGTCTCACTCCTAGGTCATTTGGGGTCAGTGGAGCTTTGGACACCCCTTGCCTAGACCAGAACAAAATTGTAGACTACCATGAGCCCAACGTCTAAGGCATTGGAAGATCCTATTCTAAATAAAGGATGGAAATTTTGGTGCCATGTGATTTGGACCATATACTTTTGTTGGACAGAAGGGATACATAATTCTCCTATATGGGCAGGAGACAAAGATTAACTTGAAGGTAAGTTAAGTAACTTGTTTGTAAAAGGACTGCTTGTTTTGTTTTCGTATTAGTGTTGTAAATTACACAAATGAATCTTATTTCCTTAAAGGCCTAATTAAGAAAGCTGATTGTGAATGTCATAAATAAATGTGATAGGACCTAATTAAAAAACTAAAGCTATCAAGGGAAGCAAGTGGGCAGGACCCCGATGGTCTATCCTATGGCAAGGTGGTCCCAAAGACCAGGGAGGCTTCTCACAAGGTTTTATTGTCATTTGACCTTTAGGTGTTGTTAAGTTAGAACCCGATTTATGCCATTTTAGGGGGCCAAAATGTTGAAATATCGAGCTCCACTCGTGATATGCCAGGGTGACCATTGTGCATTTATGTCACCGACTTGTTAGTTGCAGATGCGGTTGATACACCACTCATGAATAATAGCTAGATGACAGCTATCCTTATCTACTCTAGTTCATGGCTCAGTTAGTAGGCCACCTTAGTCAATTGAGTTTGGTTTGAAACCCATATATAGGGTTCTTCTATTTCTTTTGTACTTGAGTTCTTTTTGGCTTACACAACTAAGAAGAGGAAAACTATTTTCAGCCTCCACCCTTGTGTGTATTCCCCCATTGTGCAAGCAAGAAAGCTACAAGTGAGACTCCTTCCTTCTCTCCCACAATCTTGACATGGTATCAGAGCCTTGTTCGTGGTAAGGAGCTCAAGAAAGCAAGCCAAGCTCGCGACGTTATGGTAAGAGGACCAGTGTTCTTTCATTTTTCTGTTTGGGAGCAAGTCTCTGCAGGTAGCACAGCCGGAAAGTGCAAGAGTGCATTGTCTCAGGTTGAGACACCCTTCGCGGTGAAGCAAGAGGGCAGTATATGCTGTGGGAAAGGGCTTTAAACCTTGGTGACCCTGTTTTTTTTATTTGAGGCCATTTCCGGGCCTGTTCTGGAGGCGGAAGTTTTCTGCACGCACTCAAGAAAAGGCCTTGTTTTATGCTGTGCAACCCCACTGTTCTACAGGTCGGTGAAAACTTACCACAGAAATTGCATCGTATGCTTGTGTGCAGAGGCATTGGGAGTTATAGAATCTTCCTTGGCTCTTGTTTATGCAAAATCGTCACTAGGAAGTGACTGTGTGGTCAAATACCACTTTCGCCAGTTTTGTAGATTTGCCCTTGTGAGGATGAAGCTGTGCTTTTTGCAGTGACAGAATTTTTTGCAGTGTTCTGTAATGGCTTCTGATTCTCTTTCACAGATTGTAACTGAAAAGCTTGACAAGAACAACTTCCAAGCATGGAAGTTTAGAATGACGAATTTCCTTATGGGAAAAGGATATTGGGAATTTGTTGTAGGAAATGAAGAAGAACCAATTTTTCCTGATGTTCCCAATCAACAGCAAATCCAGGCATTTAAAGCATAGCATGAGAGAGCTACGAAAGTTATATACTTGCTATCTATTAGCATTTTAGACTCTATGATTGTGCATATTCAAGATGCAAGTACGCCAAAGGAGGCATGGGATACTCTATCAAAAATGTATAGCACAAATACGCAAGCGAGGAAAATGCAGCTCAAGCAAGAGTTGCACAATGTGCAAAGAGAAAGTATGAGCATCAATGACTACCACATGAAGATGAAGAAGATTGCAAATGCACTTGCTTCCATTGGGTCGCCAGTGGAAGATGATGATTTAGTTTATGTGACCTTGAATGTTCTAGGAAAGGATTATGCACAGTTCCGAACATCCATTTCCTTCCATGAAAGATTTTCTGATTTTGAGGAGTTAATTGCTCTTCTAATTTCTGAGGAGCAGAGAAATGGTGGTGCATCTTCTTCAGGAGGAACTTCAAAAGAAGCTGTCTTCTACTCAAATGCTGGAAGAGGTAGAGGCAGAGGTAGAGGAGGCTGATCTGGAGGCCATGATAGAAATCAGAATATGCAGCAAACTCAAGAAAACCAGTCCTATGGAGGAGGACGTGGTAACTCTAGAGGCAGGGGGAGCCAAAGAGGTCGTGGTGGATGGCAAAGAGGCCAAAATGCAAACAGCAAAGTTGAATGCTACTACTGTGGTAAAATGGGTCATATGGCTAAAGACTGCTATAAAAAGTAGAATGACATCATGAATGGGAAATTGCAACGAGGGAATTATGCATCTTCTAGTAGACATGGTGATGACAGAAATGAGCATTTGTTTATGGTGTAGCACATGAACAATTCTGTGACAAGTGCAGAAGAAAGCAACGATGTATGGTATGTTGACTTAGGTGCATCAAACCACATGACAGGTCATGCAGAATGGATGGAGGATGCAAGGAAAATGGAAAAACCAGGATTTGTGGAGATTGGTGATGATACTGCACATCCTATTGTGCAGATTGGAAAAATTCCTTTGTCTATGCAGGATGGGAAAAAGAAATACCTGTCAGATGTATTTCATGTCCCGAATATCACCAAGAATATGGTTTTTATTGGTCAAATGGTTGAGCAGGGCTTGCAGGTCAGATTTAATCCTCATGGATGCTTTGTTGAGGATATGAAAAATAAAGGTCGCTTGATAGCAAAAGGAAAGAAGAAGGGCAGAATGTTTACGTTGGATGCAGACATGCATGAATTGAGTGCAGGAATGTTTGCACATGGGACCAGTGTAGTTGCAGATATTGATATCTGGCATAAATGCATTGGTCATGTTAATGTACAACGACTTAAATCAATGCAAGCCCAAAATATTGTTGCAGGATTGCCTAAATTCAAGGTTGCAGAAATGCATAAGGTATGTGAAGCCTGTCAGTTTGGAAAACAGGCAAGGAAACCATTTCTTAAACATGTTCAAGAGAGTAAGAAGCCATTGGAATTAATCCACTCTGATGTGTGGACTACTAAAGCTGCATCTCTTGGAGGCTGTCATTATTTTGTCACTTTTATTGATGACTATAGCAGAAAAGTTTGGGTGTATTTTATGAAAAAGAAAAGTGAAGTTTTTGGGAATTTCAAAACTCTTAAAGCTATGGTTGAAAAAGAAACAGGCCTGCCGATAAAATGCCTAAGGTCAGATGGAGGGGGAGAGTACCTCTCAAATGAGTTTGCAAGGTTCTTGCACGAGCATGGCATAAAGCAGCAATATTCATGCAGTCATACCCCACAACAAAATGGAATTGCAGAAAGAAAAAACAGGCATATTGGAGAGGTATCTCGTGCCATGCTCAACGAAAAATACTTGCCAGATTTTTATTGGGCTGAGGCAGTTGCTACAACAGTCTACATAATGAACAAGACTCCCACTGCAGCAATACATGGCATGACTCCAGAGGAGAGGTATACTGGTAGGAAACCAGATATTTCTCATTTGAAAATTTTTTGCTGCATTGCCTATGTTCATGTGCCAGATGAGTTGAGATCCAAGTTGGATCCAAAAGCCAAGAAGTGCATCTTTATTGGTTATTCTCTACAGCAAAAAGGGTATAGATGCTATAACCCGTCTACTCGTAAGTTTACAGTGAGCAGAGATATTGTTTTTGATGAGATGAGTAGCTGGTATAAACCAGCAAATGTGATTGATAATGTAGATGCACAAAATTGTAATGTTGCACAGAATTCTCAGCAGTCACAAGATATTAGTGGACCTGGAGCGTCCTTTAGCAGTGGTTCACATTCTTCGCCATGGACTGGCAGATTGAGATCAGGAGAATCTTCTCAAGGCAATGCAAATAGTGGTATGTAGGTATCACAAAAAGGAAAAGAGAAGGTAGATCAGCCCATGTTTGATGTGAATGCAGGTCACTCTTATGTGGATGGTGAATCCAGTGACTCAGAGTAGAGCATTGATGATGAGTTGGGTATTCCTTCTATTGTTACACCTGGAGTAAGGAAGACCAGGGATGTTTTGAGAGCATCTGGGAGTGAACCTACTTTGCGCAGGTCTACCAGAGCTAGGTATCCTATGGATAAGCTGAAATATGATGGATTTACAACCATTCACTATGCATATATGGTCAAAGTGATACAGGAACCAGAACCCACTTCCTTTGAGCAAGCCATGGAAAAAGAAAAATGGGAGAAAGCCATGGATGAACAAATGGATTCCTTGGAAGCAAATGCTACATGGGAATTGGTATCTTTGCCTAAAGGTAAGAATGCAATTGGCTGTAAGTGGGTTTATAAGGTGAAGCACAATGCAGATGGTTCTGTGAACAGATACAAGGCAAGATTAGTAGTCAAGGGGTATGCACAAACATATGGCATTGATTATGAAGAAACATTCAGTCCAGTTTCAAAGATGGCAATCGTAAGAGCAGTCATTGCTATGGCTGCATCAAACGAATGGTCTTTACATTAGATGGATGTAAAGAATGCCTTCTTGCATGGTGATTTGCAAGAAGAGGTATATATGGAGCAGCCACCAAGTTATGTGCATGCTGTTCATCCTGAGTTTGTTTGCAGGTTGAAGAAAGCCTTGTATGGCTTGAAGCAAGCACCTAGAGCATGGTCTGACAAGATAGGACAGTATCTTGTCACTATTGGCTTTCAGATTTCCAAGGCAGATTTCTCACTTTATGTGAGAAAAACAGAGAAAGGTATTATGCTACTTGTCATTTATGTTGATGATTTGATTATGACAGTGACAGTGATGAACATATCCTTCATGTGAAAATGCTATTGAAGCAGAAGTTTGAGATGAAGGATTTGGGAGAGCTGCGTTATTTCTTGGGCATTGAGGTGATTAGATCACCAAGTGGGATACAGCTCTTGCAGAGGCAGTATGGATTGGACATGCTGTCCAAATATGGGATGACAGGCTGTAAGCCTATTTCAGTTCCTTTGGAGCAGAATGTGAAGCTGAGCGCAGATGCAGGTGAGCTTCTGGAAGACCCTACTATGTACAGACGCATAGTAGGAAGCTTGATTTATATGACTATTACCAGGCCAGATTTGAGCTATGCTGTTGGATTGGTATGTCAGTTTATGCAGGCTCCAAGGAAATCGCATTTGGATGCGGCTAGATGCATACTCAGGTATGTGAAGTCCACATTGCAGTATGGATTGTTTTATGAGACTGGGGTTCAGATACAGTTGCATGGATACACTGATGTTGATTGGGCTGGTAGCATTTCTGATAGACGATCTACCAGTGGATATGTGTTCTCTTTTGGGAGTGCTGCAGTCACTTGGAGCAGCAAGAAACAGCCTACAGTTGCCTTGTCGAGCACAGAGGCCGAGTACAGAGGTGCAGCAATGGCTGCATGTGAGGTAGCTTGGTTGCATAAGCTACTTGATAATATGCATCAGCCTACAGATGGGCCAGTTGTCATTTATTGTGACAACATGAGCAGTATACACTTGGCAAATAACCGAGTCTATCATGCTAGAACAAAGCACATTGAGGTGCATTATCACTATGTGCGGGAGAGGGTTTTACTAGGTCTTATTGATCTAGTTTATGTCAGCACAGAGGATCAGGTAGCTGACATATTTACGAAGGCATTGGGCGCAGAGAAGCTGCGCAAGTTCAGAGACCTACTTGGTGTGCAGGAATTGGGATTGAGCTCGAGGGAGAGTGTTGGCTGACATATTTACGAAGGCATTGGGCGTAGAGAAGCTGCGCAAGTTCAGAGACCTACTTGGTGTGCAGGAATTGGGATTGAGCTCGAGGGAGAGTGTTGAAATATCGAGCTCCACTCGTGATATGCCAGGGTGACCGTTGTGCATTTATGTCACCGACTTGTCAGTTGCAGATGCGGTTGGTACACCACTCATGAATAATAGCTAGATGACAGCTATCCTTATCTACTCTAGTTCGTGGCTCAATTAGTATGCCACCTTAGTTAGTTGAGTTTGGTTTGAAACCCATATATAGGGTTCTTCTATTTCTTTTGTACTTGAGTTCTTTTTGGCTTACACAACTAAGAAGAGGAAAATTGTTTTTAGCCTCCACCCTTGTGTGTATTCCCCCATTGTGTAAGCAAGAAAGCTACAAGTGAGACTCCTTCCTTCTCTCCCACAATCTTGACACAAAATGGGACTATGCCCTACCAGCAAAGAGGTTGGGTAATGCATCCCTCTCATTTCCCATTCTCCTTGAACCAAGTGTGGCATGGTTTTTCTTTGGATTGGATATCTCTGCGTAAAGTAGGATGTCCAAAACTCGATGCCAGAATGCTATCAGGAGACCTTGACAAGTAGGAACCCAGATTTCAGGTCAATCCTAGTGGGTTCGGCTGCATATGTTCCATTGCAAGGTGGACTCGGGAAACCCTGGGTGACAAACCCCAGAACATTCCATGGGAGTGCCAAGCAGCAACGCTTAGATTCGTTTCTCGATGGACCGCTAAAACGTCCTTGGATAGCCAATAGGCGAGCACGTTATATCTAGATCGATGCATAATAACATGGTATCATAGCTTAGCTGAGCATGGCATGACTCTCTTCTCTACTCTCTCAGTCCCTCTTAACCTTAGGTCAGCTCAAATCCAGCTCATGACTCCATTTTCAACTTCACCTTCATCTTGAACTTCATGTCTGCCATAGCCAAAACAACACCTACCTAACTTTGAGCTTCTAAATCTCTCAAATCAAAGCATATCTCAACTTTCTTCTTTCTAGGGATTTTTTCCTTGACTCATGGCACTACTCTATATCACATGAGAGCTTGACATTGGCCACTCTAGAGCTCAACATTGCCAAAATTTGTGGTCGCTATTTAAAACTACACCTGTTCGATTGATATAGTAGAATCTCCCTCTATACGATGTAGTGCTCTCTACAACCTTAGGGCTTCTAAAGATCACCATTCAAGCCTTCTCCAGCTCAAATATCTTATCGGATTATGTCCTCTGCAAGCTGCTATTTAAATAGAAAATTAGGCGCTGAAGACCTAGTCCTCCATAGCCAATTCACTTAAAGCTCTTTTGTACTTCATCTACTCATTGGTTCCAGCACATTGAAGGTCCTGGCACTCAGATCTAAAGGTCCCATCATCACATCAAGGAGGGGAAGATTTGAATTTGGAAGAACTTGAATGATTTTGTAGATTTGGAAGACTCAAGGAAGTAACATAGTGTCCATTGACACTCATCTAGTGCTCTTAGCACTTGTGTCTTTTGACACATCTCAATTAGCTCTCCTACTACTCAAATCTGATAATTTTGAAGTTGATTTGCTAATGTCTTTGCCACTCTAGCATGGGCAAAGACTCTCCAACTATTCAATTCAATGGAGCTAGGTCTCACACCTAGAAAGCCCGCATCAACTCATCTTGATGAAGGGCCTATGGGCCATTACCAATGGACAAGAAAAAAATCCCAGCAATGCAACTCTTGTAGCTACTTGGCAAAAGAATGATGAAAAAGCACATGCCATCATCAAATTGGAGTTGGATGACAGCTATGTCCATCATGTAGATGCCTGTGACACATCCCATGACACTTGGGATAGATTAGATACCTTGTTTGGTGCACAATCCAAATCCTCAAAGTATGGTTCACTAATTAAATTCTTTCGACTTGATATGAAACCTAATATATCCTTGGCATCTCATTTGAACTACATGGAAAGTCTCCTAACCTAGCTTACAATGATAAATCTCAAGATGGATGAAGATATTTGTATTGATGTGTTGTTAAAAAGCCTGCCTCCTATAATAATGTGTCAACTACATTAATCAATATGCCTAGTCCTAAACTAGTTGACATTAAGTCCTCCCTGCTAGAAGAAAAAAAGAAGATAAAATCCAAAGGAGAACCAAGCACCTCTAAAGATGAACAAATGTTATATGTCAATAATAGGTACAAGGGCAAGAAAGATCAGCTGGTATGTGACTTCTGCAAAAGGATCGGGCACACAAAGAAATTATGTCATTCTAGGAAGAGGTCTCAAAAAGCCTATCTAGCTTGCTGTTAAAGAAGAAGAAGACCATGGAGCAAATGAAGAAGAAGAAGAAGAAGAAGAAGAAGAAGAAGAAGAAGACCACCAAGAGAAGGACATGCCTCATCAGTCCTTCTACTCCTATTCTGATAGACCTTTTTAGCCTTGTATTACCTAGGCCTAATGCTTCTTACATAAGCTTGTAAATTCCTCATGTAACCTTGTACTATAGCCTCTATATACTTTGTGAGGCCCCTCTTATATCCCCTAAATGCCTCCATGTGTGACGCCCTTTGGTGTTTACCATGTTTGTGGTGTGCACACACTTTGTAGGTGGTTTCTCACTAAAGCCTCTACACACTTTGTACTTTTCTAGTTGTGATTGAGGAGGGGTGTTGAGATATTGGCAATCACACCTAGCTTAGCCTCTTTTTATGGAGCAATGTGGGCTCAGGATGCATAATCCCATATGCACAGTGGTATTAAGTGCAGCCCAGTCTATCCCTATAAAGCATTGTACTTGTTCTCTTTTTTAATACAATGTCATAGTACTTTTGCCCTTCCAGTAAAGTGTGTGTGTCATTGTCAACACACAAGATTGTGTTTATGAGTCCAAGCTAATCAAACTTGGAACCTATTTCACTTGTGTAAGAATTGTCTTCTCATTGTCTATTGCAACATGAATCTAGCCTTCATCTTCCATCTACCATAGCTCTTGCCATGCTCTAGATCCATGTATTGTAACACATGTGTGTGCTTAAAATTCATTGTGTATGGTCATTGCTTAATCGATACTGTAGGGATCATATGAATA
The DNA here is from genome assembly GCF_053477565.2 of Lygodium microphyllum. Taxonomy (NCBI): domain Eukaryota; kingdom Viridiplantae; phylum Streptophyta; class Polypodiopsida; order Schizaeales; family Lygodiaceae; genus Lygodium; species Lygodium microphyllum. The sequence goes on along the minus strand of NC_141141.1, from coordinate 12,031,418 downwards.
TTATGAGTCATGACACATTGATCTATTCCTCTTAGCTTGTCTAAGGACCATGCAAATACATCAAAGAATTCCCTTAAGAGATAATGAGGTTAGTCTCTTCCTCCTTACTTAGATCGTCTACTATGTACATGGCTCAAGGCTTGTCCCCTTCCCTTGCCAAATTGACTTCCTTAACTTTGGTTGGGGTTCACTTGCCTACCCTTTTCGCTCGGATTGTACTAACACCACTATTCGATCACCCTTCTTAAAATTTATGAAATACTTGGGCAAATTCTAGGGTTTCTTTTTTCAGATAGCCTTAGAAGGCTTCAACTACTTCGTTCTCTCTTTCTTTAGCCTCTTATGCCTAAGGTGGACTAGGAGATCCCCCTTTATGTGTTTGGTCCTAGGTGGTCAAGGCATCAGGGTCACTATCAGAGCTTACCTTGTGACTCGGAGTTGTACTCACAATCCTCACTAGAAGAGAATGTCTCCCCATGTGGTTATAGTTCTAAGGCTGACTCCACTCCAAATAATGATGTGGTGCCATTCTAGACTAATCCTGCTTGCTCATAATCTTTTTGAGAGTTTGGAAATCACACTCATTTGTATGCATCTTTGTATGGAGCAATGGGCAAGGAAAATACAAGCAGTCTAGGAAGAGGTGCGTGAAGGGAGAGTACAACTATCTTGCAACTATAAAGCACTATACTTGACCATCATTTTCAATGAATGGAATGCTATTTTCCTTTATCCTTTTAGTCAAGTGTTAGTGTCATTGTCCATATACACAAGATTGTGTTTATTAGTCCAAGTACTTAATCTTAGAACCTAATTCACTTATGTGATAGTCATTGTTCTTGTCTATGTCTTCATGAGTTTAGTCTTTGTGTTTCAACCTCCATAGCCATGCTCTAGATCCATGTTTCTCAACATAGTATCAGAGCCATGATCTCATCTCTCACTCCATCTCCACTTTATGCTTTATGCTTGCCATAGCCAACTCTACACCCTGCTTCCTTTGAGCTCTTTGATCTCTTCATACAGATCTCATCAAGCTCTCTTCTGGAGATTTTTTCTCTAACTCAACAAGTTACTTTGTATCACATAACATCATGAGTTTGAGATCCCAATAGCTTAGCATTGCCAATTTTATCAGTTGCTACCAGAATCTGTGCCTATTTAGTTTGTACAGTCTGATCTCCCTCCACGTAGTGCGATTGATACTGTGAGCATAGGGCAATTAAAGTTTGGTCCATGAGCTCTCTTGCCATGAAAGGATTTGTCAAATGATTTGGTCTACATGCTATTGGATTAGAAAAACCAATCGCCTATTGTAGAAAACCGTAAAACCACCATAGCCTTTAACTTCAAGCTCATAAAACACTTCATTTTCTCACTCCTCCCAGCACAGTCAAGTCTCTATCACTCATATCTTCTCAATTTTCAACAAGTGAAACCCTCAATAAGAAGATTTGGAAGATTTGGAAGACTCAAGCAACAACAACAAGTTTCAAGCTAGTATATTTTTGATACTACACTGCCATTACTTGTTGAGAGATCGAGCTCCACTCGCGATATGCCAGGGTGACCGTTGTGCATTTATGTCACTGACTTGTTAGTTGCAGATGCGGTTGGTATACCGCCCATGAATAATAGCTAGACGATAGCTATCCTTATCTACTCTAGTTCGTGGCTCAGTTAGTATGCCACCTTAGTTAGTTGTCTTTGGTTTGAGACCCATATATAGGGTTCTTCTATTTCTTTGTATGAGAGTTCTCTTGGCTTACACAACTAAGAAGAGGAAAACTGTTTTCAGCCTCCACCCTTGTGTGTATTCCCCCATTGTGCAAGCAAGAAAGCTACAAGTGAGACTCCTTCCTTCTCTCCCACAATCTTGACATGGTATCAGAGCCTTGTTCGTGGTAAGGAGCTCAAGAAAGCAAGCCAAGCTCGCGGTGTTCTGGTAAGAGGAGCAGTGTTGCTTTCATTTTCTGTTTTGGGAGCAGATCTCTACAGGTAGCACATCCGGAAATTGCAAGAGTGCACTGTCTCAGGTTGAGACGCCTTGTTTTTTTTATGTGAGGCCATTTCGGGGCCTGTTTTGGAGGCGAAAGTTTTCTGCACGCACTCAGGAAAAAGCCCTGTTTTATGCTGTGCGACCACTGTTCTACAGGTCGGTGAAAAGTTACCACAGATATTGCATCGTATGCTCGTGTGCAGAGACATTGGGAGTTACAGAATCATCCTTGGTTCCTGTATATGCAAAATCGTCACTAGGAAGTGACTATGTGGTTAAATACCACTTTCGTCAGTTTTGCAGATTTGCCCTTGTGAGGCTGAAGCTGTGTTCTCTGCAGTGACATAATTTTTTGCAGGATTCTGTAATGGCGCCTGATTCTCTTTCACAGATTGTAACTGAAAAGCTTGACAAGAACAACTTCCAAGCATGGAAGTTTAGAATGACGAATTTCCTTATGGGAAAGGGATATTGGAAATTTGTTACAGGAAATGAAGAAGAACCAGTTCTTCCTGATGTTCCCAATCAACAGCAAATGCAGGCATTCAAAGCATGGCATGAGAGAGCTAGGAAAGTTATGTACTGGCTGTCTATCAGTATTTCGGACTCTATGATTGTGCATATTCAGGATGCAAGTACGCCAAAGGAGGCATGGGATACTTTGTCAAAAATGTATAGCACAAATACGCAAGCCAGAAAAATGCAGCTCAAGCAAGAGTTGCATAATGTGCAAAGAGAAAGTATGAGCATCAATGACTACCACATGAAGGTGAAGAAGATTGCAGATGCACTTGCTTCCGATGGGTCGCCAGTGGAAGATGATGATTTAGTTTCTGTGACCTTCAATGGTCTAGGAAAGGATTATGCATAGTTTCGGACATCCATTTCAGTTTGTGAAAGATTTCCTGATTTTGAGGAGTTGATTGCTCTCCTAATTTCTGAGGAGCACAGAAATGGTGGTGCATCTTCTTCAGGAGGAACTTCAAAAGAAGCTGTCTTCTACTCAAATGCTGGAAGAGGTAGAGGCAGAGGTAGAGGAGGCCGATTTGGAGTCCGTGGTAGAAATTAGAATATGCAGCAAACTCAAGAAAACCAGTCCTATGGAGGAGGACGTAGTAACTCTAGAGGCAAGGGGAGCCAAAGAGGTCGTGGTGGATGGCAAAGAGGCCAAAATGCAAACAGTAATGTTGAATGCTACTACTGTGGTAAAATGGGTCATATGGCTAAAGACTGCTATAAAAAGCAGAATGACATAATGAATGGAAAACTGCAACAAGGGAATTATGCATCTTCTAGTAGATAGGGTGACGACAGAAATGAGCATTTGTTTATGGTGCAGCACATGAACAATTCTGTGACAAGTGTAGAAGAAAGCAACGATGTATGGTATGTTGACTTAGGTGCATCAAACCACATGACAGGTCATGCAGAATGGATGGAGGATGCAAGGAAAATGGAAAAACCAAGATTTGTGGAGACTGGTGAGGATACTGCACATCCGATTGTGCAGATTGGAAAAATTCCTTTGTCTATGCAGGATGGGAAAAAGAAATACCTGTCCGATGTATTTCATGTCCCGAATATCACCAAGAATCTGGTTTCTGTTGGTCAAATGGTTGAGCAGGGCTTGCAGGTCAGATTTAATCCTCATGGATGCTTTGTTGAGGATATGAAAAATAAAGGTCGCTTGATAGCAAAAGGAAAGAAGAAGGGCAGAATGTTTACATTGGATGCAGACATGTCTGAATTGAGTGCAGCAATGTTTGCACATGGGACCGGTGTAGTTGCAGATATTGATATTTGGCATAAACGCATTGGTCATGTTAATGTACAGCGACTTAAATCAATGCAGGCCCAAAATATTATTGCAGGATTGCCTAAGTTCAAGGTTGCAGAAATGCATAAGGTATGTGAAGCCTATGTCAAGATTGTGGGAGAGAAGGAAGGAGTCTCACTTGTAGCTTTCTTGCTTGCACAATGGGGGAAGACACACAAGGGTGGAGGCTGAAAACAGTTTTCCTCTTCTTAGTTGTGTAAGCCAAAAAGAACTCACTTACAAAGAAATAGAAGAACCCTATATGGGTCTCAAAACCAAACTCAACTAACTAAGGTGGCATACTAACTGAGCCACGAACTAGAGTAGATAAGGATAGCTATCATGTAGCTATTATTCATCGGCGGTATACCAACCGCGTCTACAACTGACAAGTCGGTGACATAAGTACTCAACGGTCACCCTGGCATATCACGAGTGGAGCTCGATATCTCAACACTCCCCCTCGAGCTCAATCCCAATTCCTGCACGCCAAGCAGGTCTCTGAACTTGCGCAGCTTCTCTATGCCCAATGCCTTCGTGAATATGTCAGCTACCTGATCCTCTGTGCTGACATAAACTAGATCAATAAGACCTAGTAAAACCCTCTCCCGCACATAGTGATAATGCACCTCAATGTGCTTTGTTCTAGCATGATAGACTGGGTTATTTGCCAAATGTATACTGCTCATGTTGTCACAATAAATGACAACCGGCCCATCTGTAGGCTGATGCATATCATAAAGTAGCTTATGCAACCAAGCTACCTCACATGCAGCCATTGCTGCACCCCTGTACTCGGCCTCTGTGCTCGACAAGGCAACTGTAGGCTGTTTCTTGCTGCTCCAAGTGACTGCAGCACTCCCAAAAGAGAACACACGTCCACTAGTAGATCGTCTATCAGAAATGCTACTAGCCCAATCAGCATCAGTGTACTGTATCTGAACCCGAGTCTCATAAAATAGTCCATACTGCAATGTGGACTTTGTTGAGATATCGAGCTCCACTCGTGATACGCCAGGGTGACCGTTGTGTATTTATGTCACCGACTTGTCAGTTACAGATGCGGTTGGTGCACCGCCCCTGAATAATAGCTACATGATAGCTATCCTTATCTACTCTAGTTCGTGGCTCAGTTAGTATGCCACCTTAGTTAGTTGAGTTTGGTTTGAGACCCATATCTAGGGTTCTTCTTTTTCTTTGTACTAGTGTTCTTTTTGGCTTACACAACTAAGAAGAGAAAAATAGTTTTCAGCCTCCACCCTTGTGTGTATTCCCCCATTGTGCAAGCAAGAAAGCTTCAAGTGAGACTCCTTCCTTCTCTCCCACAATCTTGACATGGTATCAGAGCCTTGTTCGTGGTAAGGAGCTCAAGAAAGCAAGCCAAGCTCGCGGTGTTCTGGTAAGAGGAGCAGTGTTGCTTTCATTTTCTGTTTTGGGAGCAGATCTCTGCAGGTAGCACAGCCGAAAATTGTAGGAGTGCATTGTCTCAGGTTGAGACGCCCTTCGCGGTGAAGCAAGAGGGCAGTATATGTTGCGGGTGAGAGCTTTAGCTCTCGGCGATCCTGTTTTTTTAATTTGAGGCCATTTCGGGGCCTGTTTTGGAGGCGGAAGTTTTATGCACGCACTCAGGAAAAGGCTCAGTTTTATGCTGTTCAGCCACTGTTCTACAGGTCGGTGAAAAGTTACTGTAGAAATTGCATCGTATGCTTGTGCGCAGAGACATTGGGAGTTTCAGAATCATCCTTGGTTCCTGTTTATGCAAAATCGTCACTAGAAAGTGACTGTGTGGTCAAATACCACTTTCGCCCGTTTTGCAGATTTGCCCTTGTGAGGGTGAAGCTGAGTTTTTGCAGTGACAGAATTTTTCACAGTGTTCTGTAATGGCGTCTGATTCTCTTTCACAGATTGTAACTGAAAAGCTTGACAAGAACAACTTCCAGGCATGGAAGTTTAGAATGACGAATTTCCTTATGGGAAAAGGATATTGGAAATTTGTTGCAGGAAATGAAGAAGAACCAGTTCTTCCTGATGTTCCCAATCAACAGCAAATGCAGGCATTCAAAGCATGGCATGAGAGAGCCAGGAAAGTTATGTATTGGCTGTCTATCAGCATTTCAGACTCTATGATTGTGCATATTCAGGATGCAAGTACGCCAAAGGAGACATGGGATACTTTGTCAAAAATGTATAGCACAAATACGCAAGCCAGGAAAATGCAGCTCAAGCAAGAGTTGCACAATGTGCAAAGAGAAAATATGAGCATCAACGACTACCACATGAAGGTGAAGAAGATTGCAGATGCACTTGCTTCCATTGGGTCACCAGTGGAAGATGATGATTTAGTTTCTGTGACCTTGAATGGTCTAGGAAAGGATTATGCACAGTTCCGAACATCCATTTCAGTTCGTGAAAGATTTCCTGATTTTGAGGAGTTGATTGCTCTTCTAATTTCTGAGGAACAGAGAAATGGTGGTGCATCTTCTTCAGGAGGAACTTCAAAAGAAGCTGTCTTCTACTCAAATGCTGGAAGAGGTAGAGGCAGAGGTAGAGGAGGCCGATTTGGAGGCCGTGATAGAAATCAGAATATGCAGCAAGCTTAAGAAAACTAGTCCTATGAAGGAGGACGTGGTAACTCTAGAGGCAGGGGGAGCCAAAGAGGTCGTGGTGGATGGCAAAGAGGCCAAAATGCAAATAGTAATATTGAATGCTCATACTGTGGTAAAATGGGTCATATGGCTAAAGACTGCTATAAAAAGCAGAATGACATCATGAATGGAAAACTGCAACAAGGAAATTATGCATCTTCTAGTAGACAGGGTGATGACAGAAATGAGCATTTGTTCATGGTGCAGCACATGAACAATTCTGTGACAAGTGCAGAAGAAAGCAATGATGTATGGTATGTTGACTCAGGTGCATCAAACCACATGACAGGTCATGCAGAATGGATGGAGGATGCAAGGAAAATGGAAAAACCAGGATTTGTGGAGACTGGTGATGATACTGCACATCCTATTGTGCAGATTGGAAAAATTCCATTGTCTATGCAGGATGGGAAAAAGAAATACCTGTCCGATGTATTCCATGTCCCGAATATCACCAAGAATCTGGTTTCTGTCGGTCAAATGGTTGAGCAGGGCTTGCAGGTCAGATTCAATCCTCATGGATGCTTTGTTGAGGATATGAAAAATAAAGGTCGCTTGATAGCAAAAGGAAAGAAGAAGGGCAGAATGTTTACGTTGGATGCAGACATGTCTGAATTGAGTGCAGCAATGTTTGCACATGGGACCGGTGTAGTTGCAGATATTGATATCTGGCATAAACGCATTGGTCATGTTAATGTACAGCGACTTAAATCAATGCAGGCCCAAAATATTGTTGTAGGATTGCCCAAATTCAAGGTTGCAGAAATGCATAAGGTATGTGAAGCCTGTCAGTTTGGAAAACAGGCAAGGAAACCATTGAGGGTCTTCCAGAAGCTCACCTGCATCTACGCTCAGCTTCACATTCTGCTCCAAAGGAACTGAAATAGGCTTACAGCCTGTCATCCCATATTTGGACAGCATGTCCAATCCATACTGCCTCTGCAAGAGCTATATCCCACTTGGTGATCTAATCACCTCAATGCCCAAGAAATAACGCAGCTCTCCCAAATCCTTCATCTCAAACTTCTGCTTCAATAGCATTTTCACATGAAGGATATCTTCATCACTGTCACCTGTCATAATCAAATCATCAACATAAATGACAAGTAGCATAATACCTTTCTCTGTTTTTCTCACATAAAGTGAGAAATCTGCCTTGGAAATCTGAAAGCCAATAGTGACAAGATACCGTCCTATCTTGTCAGACCATGCTCTAGGTGCTTGCCTCAAGCCATACAAGGCTTTCTTCAACCTGCAAACAAACTCAGGATGAACATCATGCACATAGCCTGGTGGCTGCTCCATATAGACCTCTTCTTGCAAGTCACCATGCAAGAAGGCATTCTTTACATCCATTTGATGTAAAGACCATTCCTTTGATGCAGCCATAGCAATGACTGCTCTTACGGTTGCCATCCTTGCAACCGGACTGAATGTTTCTTCATAGTCAATGCCATATGTTTGTACATACCCCTTGACTAGTAATCTTGCCTTGTATCTGTTCACAGAACCATCTGCATTGTGCTTCACTTTATAAACCCACTTACAGCCAATTGCATTCTTACCTTTAGGCAAAGGTACCAATTCCCATGTAGCATTTGCTTCCAAGGCATCCATTTCTTCATCCATGGCTTTCTCCCATTTTTCTTTTCCCATGGCTTGCTCAAAAGAAGTGGGTTCTGGTTCATGTATCACTTTGACCATATATGCATAGTGAATGGCTGTAAATCCATCATATTTCAGCCTATCCACAGGATACCTAGCTCTCGTAGACCTGCGCAAAGTAGGTTCACTCCCAGATGCTCTCAAAACATCCATGGTTTTCCTTACTCCAGGTGTAACAATAGAAGGAATGCCCAACTCATCATCAATGCTCTGTTCTGAGCCACTGGATTCACCATCCACATAAGAGTGACCTGCATTCACATCAAACATGGGCTGATCAACCTTCTCTTTTCCTTTTCATGATACCTGCATACCACTATCTGCATTGCTTTGAGAAGATTCTCCTGATCTCAATCTACCTGTCCATGGTGAAGAATGTGAACCACTGCTAGAGGATGCTCCAGGTCCACTAATATTTTGTGACTGCTGCTGTGAATTCTGTGCAGCATTACCATTTTGTGCATCTACATCATCAATCACATTTACTGGTTTATACCAGCTACTCATCTCATCAAAAACAACATCTCTGCTCACTATAAACTTACGAGTAGAAGGGTTATAGCATCTATACCCTTTTTGCTGCAGAGAGTAACCAATAAAGATGCACTTCTCAGCTTTTGGATCCAACTTGGATCTCAACTCATCTGGCACATGTACATAGGCAATGCAACCAAAAATTTTCAAATGAGAAATATCTGGTTTCCTACCAGTATACCTCTCCTCTGGAGTCACCCCATGTATTGCTGTAGTGGGAGTCCTGTTCATTATATAGACTGCTGTAGCAACTGCTTCAGCCCAATAAAAATCTGGCAGGTCTTTTTCATTGAGCATGGCACGAGATACCTCTCCAATATGCCTGTTTTTCCTTTCTGCAATTCCATTTTGTTGTGGGGTATGACTGCATGAATATTGCTGCTTTATGCCATGCTCGTGCAAGAACCTTGCAAACTCATTTGAGAGGTACTCTCCCCCTCCATCTGACCTTAGGCATTTTATTTGCAGGCCTGTTTCTTTTTCAACCATAGCTTTAAGAGTTTTGAAATGCCCAAAAACTTCACTTTTCTTTTTCATAAAATACACCCAAACTTTTCTGCTATAGTCATCAATAAAACTGACAAAATAATGACAGCCTCCAAGAGATGCAGCTTTAGTAGTCCACACATCAGAGTGGATTAATTCCAATGGCTTCTTACTCTCTTGAACATGTCTAGGAAATGGTTTCCTTGCCTGTTTTCCAAACTGACAGGCTTCACATACCTTATGCATTTCTGCAACCTTGAATTTAGGCAATCCTGCAACAATGTTTTGGGCCTGCATTGATTTAAGTCGCTGTACATTAACATGACCAATGCGTTTATGTCAGATATCAATATCTGCAACTACACCGGTCCCATGTGCAAACATTGCTGCACTCAATTCTGAGAGAAATGTGGGATCTAGAGCATGGCATAACCAGAAGCTATGGAGGATGGAAGGAGAAGTGTAGACTCATGATGGAATGGACACTGTTTGTTACACAAGTGAATTAGGTTCCAAGATTGAGACTTGGACTCATAAACACAATCTTGTGTATGTGGACAATGACATTGACACTTTACTGAAATGAAAAGAGTACTATCATTGCATTAAGAAAGGAAGCAAGTACAATGCTTTATAGGAAGTAGGAAACTGCAGTAGGCACCATTGTGCATATGGGATAAGTTAGCCTGTATGTCCTTGACCTTGAGACTCCATACAAAGAGGCTGTTTGAGTGTGATTGCTGATTCTCAACACCCCTCCTCAATCACAACTAGGAAAGGCACAAAGTCTGTAGAGGCTGTAATGAGAACCACCTGCAAAGTGTGGGCATACCACAGACATGGCAATACACCAGAGGCTGTTGCAGAAAAAGCTAAGTGTGGGTACCATAAACATGGTGAACATCCAGAGGCTGTAACAGGGGCCTCACAAAGTGTACAGGGACTGTAATGCCAAGTTACATAAGGAGATTTACAAAGCTTATGGCAGGAAGCATTAGGGCAAGGAAAATACAAGGCTATTAAAACAATCTATCAGAATTATGAGAGTACAAGGACTGATGAGTCTTGTCCTTCCGATCCTGGTGATCTTCATCTTCTTCTTCCTTTGCTTCATTTTCTTCTTCTTCTTTGACTGCGACTAGATAGGCCTTTTGGGATCTCTTTCTTGCGTGGCAGAACTTCTCGGTGTGTCCGGTCCTTTTGCAGAAGTCACAAAAGAGCTGATCTTTCTTGCCTTTGTACCTGTTGCCAACATATAATGCATGCTCATCTCTAGAGGTACTTGGTTCTTCTTTAGTTTTTAGCTTCTTTTCTTCTTCTAACAGTGATGCCTGGATATCAACAAGTTCAGGATTTGGCATGTTGATTAAAGTTGTTGATACATTATTATATTCAGGAGGCAAGCTCTTAAGTAGAACACCGATGCAAACATCTTCATCCATTTTAATGTTGATTCCTGCAAGTTGGGTTAGGAGTCCTTCCATGTAATTAAGATGTGTGGCAAGTGATGTGCTGGACTTCATTTCAAGCCTGAAGAATTCAATTAGGAGACCATACTTTGATGATTTAGATTGTGCACCGAACAGGGTGTCAAGTCTTTTCCATGTATCCTGTGAGGTCTCACAGTTATCCACATGATGGATATAACTGTCGTCTAGCTCCAATTTGATAATGGCCTGGGCTCTATCATCATTCTTTTGCCAAGTAGTTGCAAGGTCCGCGTCCCGAGGTTTCTTCTCTTTGCCATTTGTGATGGCCCAGAGACCCTTCTTCATCAGGATGAGCTTGATGCGGGTTTGCCAAGTGTGGAATCCGACTCCTTTGAATCGAGCATTTGGAGAGTCTTTGCCCATGTTAGATTTACGGGAACAGTAGCAAATCAACTTCAGACTTTATTAGATTTGAGCAACAGAAGAATTGATTGAGAGACACAAGTGCTAAAAAGCACTAACTGAGTGTCAATGAATACCAAATCTGCAAAAGTCTTTTACTCCAAGTTATCTTCCCCTTCTTGATTTGATGCTGATGCCTTCAGATCTGAGTGACAGTACTTAAATGAACTTCAGAGAGTAAAAATATCTTCTATGTAATTGAAATGAGTAGCAAGGGTAATGCTACTCTTCATGAGAAGCATCCACTTAAAGACTTCATGTTTGGCATTAGTATGACCAGGAATCAGCTTCTAATGACTGAGAATAACCAGCAATCTAGATGATCTTGAACGTGTTAAAAAACACGAGTGCCAAGAATCACTAGACTAGTATCAAGAGATACTATGTAATTCAAGCACTTGATGTTGATTCTTGAGCTATGATTTCTCACTTCCCTTGCTGATTTGAATGAGGCACTGAGTAGATCAGAGTTGCAAATTATTGGTTGAGCCCAAAGGAATGAGAAATTGAATAGGCTTATGAGCTTTGGTTCAAGGGCTATGGCTTCCCTTTAGGGTTTGCAGGGTGCAGCCTGGTTTTTCAGCTCGTGCAGTTCGTGGACGTAACCATTTTGCACAAGACTTGATGGGAAGGAAGCTTGGGTAATGAGCTTCAATTGCCCTATGGACACGGACCAGATCACAGCACGCAGAGGCAGCGCGAACTGTACAACCAGAATATGGTGCAGAATGGGCAGCGACTTTCAATTTGTGCAATGCTGGAGCTAGGATTTACCAATGTCGGGCTTTGATGTGACAAGGAGCTGCGCTAGGACCATAGGAAAGTTTCTCCAGAAGGAAGCGTGGGGAAATATGGGCTGTAGAAGTAGATCAAGAAGCTCCAAGTGAGCTGGGTACTGTCTGGCTATGGCAGACAAGAGTGAGAATGAAGTTGGAAATAGAGTCATACACCAATCTTGAGCTGTCCAGAGATGAAGAGGAGCTGAAAGAGCAGAGAGGAGACCTGAGACATGCTAAGCCATGCTCAGCTGTGCTCTGATACCATGAGAGAAATGCGGGATCTAGAGCATGGCATAACCGGAAGCTATGGAGGATGGAAGGAGAAGTGTAGACTCATGATGGAATGGACACTGTTTGTTACACAAGTGAATTAGGTTCCAAGATTGAGACTTGGACTCATAAACACAATCTTGTGTATGTGGACAATGACATTGACACTTTACTGAAATGAAAAGAGTACTATCGTTGCATTAAGAAAGGAAGCAAGTACAATGCTTTATAGGAAGTAGGAAACTGTAGTAGGCACCATTGTGCATATGGGATAAGTTAGCCTGTATGTCCTTGACCTTGAGACTCCATACAAAGAGGCTGTTTGAGTGTGATTGCTGATTCTCAACAAATTCAGGCATGTCTGCATCCAATGTAAACATCATCTTTTCTAGACTATTCAAGGTCACAGAAACTAAATCATAATCCTTTTCTAGACTATTCAAGGTCACAGAAACTATGCATAATCCTTTTCTAGACTATTCAAGGTCACAGAAACTAAATCATCATCTTCCACTGGTGACCCAATGGAAGCAAGTGTATCTGCAATCTTCTTCACCTTCATGTGGTAGTCATTGATGCTCATATTTTCTCTTTGCACATTATGTAACTCTTGCTTGAGCTGCATTTTCCTGGCTTGAGTATTTGTACTATACATTTTTGACAAAGTATCCCATGCCTCCTTTGGCGTACTTGCATCCTGAATATGCACAATCATAGAGTCTGAAATACTGATAGACAGCCAGTACATAACTTTCCTGGCTCTCTCATGCCATGCTTTAAATGCCTGCATTTGCTGTTGATTGGGAACATCAGGAAGAACTGGTTCTTCTTCATTTCCTGCAACAAATTCCCAATATCCTTTTCCCATAAGGAAATTCGTCATTCTAAACTTCCATGCTTGGAAGTTGTTCTTGTCAAGCTTTTCAGTGACAATCTGTGAGAGAGAATCAGATGCCATTACAGAATACTGCAAAAAATTCTGTCACTGCAAAAAACACAGCTTCACCCTCACAAGGGCAAATCTGCAAAACTAGCGAAAGTGGTATTTGACCACACAGTCACTTCCTAGTGACGATTTTGCATCAACAGGCAACAGGGATGATTCTGTAACTCCCAATGTCTCTGCACACAAGCATACGATGCAATCTCTGTGGTAACTTTTCACCGACCTGTAGAACAGTGGTCGCACAGCATAAAAGAGGGCCTTTTCCTGAGTGCGTGCAGAAGACTTCCGCCTTCAAAACAGGCCCCGAAATGGCCTCAAATCAAAAAAACGGGGTCGCCAAGAGCTAAAGCTCTATCCCGCAGCATATACTGCCCTCTTGCTTCACCGCAAAGGGCGTCTCAACCTGAGACAATGCACTCTTGCAATTTTCGGCTGTACTACCTGCAGAGATCTGCTCCCAAAACAGAAAATGAAAGCAACACTGTTCCTCTTACCAGATCACCGCGAGCTTGGCTTGCTTTATTGAGCTCCTTACCACGAACAAGGCTCTGATACCATGTCAAGATTGTGGGAGAGAAGGAAGGAGTCTCACTTGTAGCTTTCTTGCTTGCACAATGGGGGAAGACACACAAGGGTGGAGGCTGAAAACAATTTTCCTCTTCTTAGTTGTGTAAGCCAAAAAGAACTCACTTACAAAGAAATAGAAGAACCCTATATGGGTCTCAAAACCAAACTCAACTAACTAAGGTGGCATACTAACTGAGCCACGAACTAGAGTAGATAAGGATAGCTATCATGTAGCTATTATTCATCGGCGGTGTACCAACCGCGTCTGCAACTGACAAGTCAGTGACATAAGTACTCAACGGTCACCCTGGCGTATCACGAGTGGAGCTCGATATCTCAACAGCCTATCAGTTTGGAAAACAGGCAAGGAAACCATTTCCTAGACATGTTCAAGAGAGTAAGAAGCCATTGGAATTAATCCACTCTGATGTGTGGACTACTAAAGCTGCATCTCTTGGAGGCTGTCATTATTTTGTCAGTTTTATTGATGACTATAGCAAAAAAGTTTGGGTGTATTTTATGAAAAAGAAAAGTGAAGTTTTTGGGCATTTCAAAACTCTTAAAGCTATGGTTGAAAAAGAAACAGGCTTGCAAATAAAATGCCTAAGGTCAGATGGAGGGGGAAGTACCTCTCAAATGAGTTTGCAAGGTTCTTGCAGGAGCATGGCATAAAGCAGCAATATTCACGCAGTCATACCCCACAACAAAATGGAGTTGCAGAAAGGAAAAGAAGGCATATTGCAGAGGTATCTCGTGCCATGCTCAATGAAAAAGACCTGCCTGATTTTTATTGGGCTGAAGCAGTTGCTACAGCAGTCTATATAATGAACAGGACTCCTACTGCAACAATACATGGGATGACTCCAGAGGAGAGGTATACTGGTAGGAAACCAGATATTTCTCATTTGAAAATTTTTGGTTGCATTGCCTATGTACATGTGCCAGATGAGTTGAGATCCAAGTTGGATCCAAAAGCTGAGAAGTGCATCTTTATTGGTTACTCTCTGCAGCAAAAAGGGTATAGATGCTATAACCCTTCTACTCGTAAGTTTACAGTGAGCAGAGATGTTGTTTTTTATGAGATAAGTAGCTGGTATAAACCAGTAAATGTGATAGATGATGTAGATGCACAAAATGGTAATGCTGCACAGAATTCACAACAGCAGTCACAAAATATTAGTGGACCTGGAGCATCCTCTAGCAGTGGTTCACATTCTTCGCCATGGACAGGCAGATTGAGATCAGGAGAATCTTCTCAAGGCAGTGCAAATAGTGGTATGCAGGTGTTGTCAAGATTGTGGGAGAGAAGGAAGGAGTCTCGCTTGAAGCTTTCTTGCTTGCACAATGGGGGAAGACACACAAGGGTGGAGGCTGAAAACAGTTTTCCTCTTCTTAGTTGTGTAAGCCAAAAGAACTCTAGTACAAAGAAATAGAAGAACCCTATATATGGGTCTCAAACCAAACTCAACTAACTAAGGTGGCATACTAACTGAGCCACGAACTAGAGTAGATAAGGATAGCTATCATGTAGCTATTATTCATGGGCGGTGTACCAACCGCGTCTGCAACTGACAAGTCGGTGACATAAATATACAACGGTCACCCTGGCGTATCACGAGTGGAGCTCGATATCTCAACAGTCCCCCTCGAGCTCAATCCCAATTCCTGCACACCAAGCAGGTCTCTGAACTTGCGCAGCTTCTCTGCGCCCAATGCCTTCGTGAATATGTCAGCTACCTGATCCTCTGTGCTGACATAAACTAGATCAATAAGACCTAGTAAAACCCTCTCTCGCACATAGTGATAATGCACCTCAATGTGCTTTGTTCTAGCATGATAGACTGGGTTATTTGCCAAGTGTATACTACTCATGTTGTCACAATAAATGACAACTGGCCCATCTGAAGGCTGATGCATATCATAAAGTAGCTTATGCAACCAAGCTACCTCACATGCAGCCATTGCTGCACCCCTGTACTCCGCCTCTGTGCTCGACAAGGCAACTGTAGGCTGTTTCTTGCTGCTCCAAGTGACTGCAGCACTCCCAAAAGAGAATACATATCCACTGGTAGATCGTCTATCAGAAATACTACCAGCCCAATCAGCATCAGTGTATCCATGCAACTGTATCTGAACCCCAGTCTCATAAAATAGTCCATACTGCAATGTGGACTTCACATACCTAAGTATGCGTCTAGCCGCATCCAAATGTGGTTTCCTTGGAGCCTGCATAAACTGACTTACCAATCCAACAGCATAGCTCAAATCTGGCCTGGTAATAGTCATATAAATCAAACTTCCTACTATGCGTCTGTACATAGTAGGGTCTTCTAGAAGCTCACCTGCATCTGTGCTCAGCTTCACATTTTGCTCCAAAGGAACTGAAATAGGCTTACAGCCTGTCATCCCATATTTGGACAGCATGTCCAATCCATACTGCCTCTGCAAGAGCTGTATCCCACTTGGTGATCTAATCACCTCAATGCCCAAGAAATAACGCAGCTCTCCCAAATCCTTCATCTCAAACTTCTGCTTCAATAGCATTTTCACATGAAGGATATCTTCATCACTGTCACCTGTCATAATCAAATCATCAACATAAATGATAAGCAGCATAATACCTTTCTCTGTTTTTCTCACATAAAGTGAGAAATCTGCCTTGGAAATCTGAAAGCCAATAGTGACAAGATACTGTCCTATCTTGTCAGACCATGCTCTAGGTGCTTGCTTCAAGCCATACAAGGCTTTCTTCAACCTGCAAACAAACTCAGGATGAACAGCATGCACATAACCTGGTGGCTGCTCCATATAGACCTCTTCTTGCAAATCACCATGCAAGAAGGCATTCTTTACATCCATCTGATGTAAAGACCATCCCTTTGATGCAGCCATAGCAATGACTGCTCTTACGGTTGCCATCCTTGCAACCGGACTAAATGTTTCTTCATAGTCAATGCCATATGTTTGTGCATACCCCTTGACTACTAATCTTGCCTTGTATCTGTTCACAGAACCATCAGCATTGTGCTTCACCTTATAAACCCACTTACAGCCAATTGCATTCTTACCTTTAGGCAAAGGTACTAACTCCCATGTAGCATTTGCTTCCAAGGCATCCATTTCTTCATCCATGGCTTTCTCCCATTTTTCTTTTCCCATGGCTTGCTCAAAAGATGTGGGTTCTGGTTCCTGTATCACTTTGACCATATATGCATAGTGAATGGCTGTAAATCCATCATATTTCAGCCTATCCACAGGATACCTAGCTCTTGTAGACCTGCGCAAAGTAGGTTCACTCCCAGGTGCTCTCAAAACATCCCTGGTCTTCCTTACTCCAGGTGTAACAATAGAAGGAATACCCAACTCATCATCAATGCTCTGTTCTGAGCCACTGGATTCACCATCCACATAAGAGTGACCTGCATTCACATCAAACATGGGCTGATCAACCTTCTCTTTTCCTTTTCGTGATACCTGCATACCACTATCTGCATTGCTTTGAGAAGATTCTCCTGATCTCAATCTGCATGTCCATGGCGAAGAATGTGAACCACTGCTAGAGGACGCTCCAGGTCCACTAATATTTTGTGACTGTTGCTGTGAATTCTGTGTAGCATTACCATTTTGTGCATCTTCATCATCAATCACATTTACTGGTTTATACCAGCTACTCATCTCATCAAAAACAACATCTCTGCTCACTGTAAACTTACGAGTAGAAGGGTTATAGCATCTATACCCTTTTTGCTGCAGAGAGTAACCAATAAAGATGCACTTCTCAGCTTTTGGATCCAACTTGGATCTCAGCTCATCTGGCACATGTACATAGGCAATGCAACCAAAAATTTTCAAATGAGAAATATCTGGTTTCCTACCAGTATACCTCTCCTCTGGAGTCATTCCATGTATTGCTGCAGTGGGAGTCCTGTTCATTATGTAGACTGCTGTAGCAACTGCTTCAGCCCAATAAAAATCTGGCAGGTCTTTTTCATTGAGCATGGCACGAGACACCTCTCCAATATGTCTGTTTTTCCTTTCTGCAATTCCATTTTATTGTGGGGTATAACTGCATGAATATTGCTGCTTTATGCCATGCTCCTGCAGGAACCTTGCAAACTCATTTGAGAGGTACTCTCCCCCTCCATCTGACCTTAGGCATTTTATCTGCAGGCCTGTTTCTTTTTCAACCATAGCTTTAAGAGTTTTGAAATGCCCAAAAACTTCACTTTTCTTTTTCATAAAATACACCCAAACTTTTCTGCTATAGTCATCAATAAAAGTGACAAAATAATGACAGCCTCCAAGAGATGCAGCTTTAGTAGTCCACACATCAGAGTGGATTAATTCCAATGGCTTCTCACTCTCTTGAACATGTCTAGGAAATGGTTTCCTTGCCTGTTTTCCAAACTGACAGGCTTCACATACCTTATGCATTTCTGCAACCTTGAATTTGGGCAATCCTGCAACAATATTTTGGGCCTGCATTGATTTAAGTCGCTGTACATTAACATGACCAATGCGTTTATGCCAGATATCAATATCTGCAACTACACCGGTCCCATGTGCAAACATTGCTGCACTCAATTCAGACATGTCTGCATCCAACGTAAACATTCTGCCCTTCTTCTTTCCTTTTGCTATCAAGCGACCTTTATTTTTCATATCCTCAACAAAGCATCCATGAGGATTAAATCTGACCTGCAAGCCCTGTTCAACCATTTGACCAACAGAAACCAGATTCTTGGTGATATTCGGGACATGAAATACATCGGACAGGTATTTCTTTTTCCCATCCTGCATAGACAAGGGAATTTTTCCAATCTGCACAATAGGATGTGCAGTATCATCACCAGTCTCCACAAATCCTGGTTTTTCCATTTTCCTTGCATCCTCCATCCATTCTGCATGACCTGTCATGTGGTTTGATGCACCTGAGTCAACATACCATACATCATTGCTTTCTTCTGCACTTGTCATAGAATTGTTCATGTGCTGCACCATGAACAAATGCTCATTTCTGTCATCACCCTGTCTACTAGAAGATGCATAATTCCCTTGTTGCAGTTTTCCATTCATGATGTCATTCTGCTTTTTATAGCAGTCTTTAGCCATATGACCCATTTTACCACAGTAGTAGCATTCAACATTACTGTTTGCATTTTGGCCTCTTTGCCATCCACCACGACCTCTTTGGCTCCCCCTGCCTCTAGAGTTACCACGTCCTCCTCCATAGGACTGGTTTTCTTGAGTTTGCTGCATATTCTGATTTCTGCCACGGCCTCCAAATCGGCCTCCTCTACCTCTGCCTCTACCTCTTCCAGCATTTGAGTAGAAGACAGCTTCTTTTGATGTTCCTCCTGAAGAAGATGCACCACCATTTCTCTGTTCCTCAGAAATTAGAAGAGCAATCAACTCCTCAAAATCAGGAAATCTTTCACGAACTGAAATGGATGTCCGAAATTGTGCATAATCCTTTCCTAGACCATTCAAGGTCACGGAAACTAAATCATCATCTTCCACTGGCGACCCAATGGAAGCAAGTGCATCTGCAATCTTCTTCACCTTCATGTGGTAGTCGTTGATGCTCATACTTTCTCTTTGCACATTATGCAACTCTTGCTTGAGCTGCATTTTCCTGGCTTGCGTATTTGTGCTATACATTTTTGACAAAGTATCCCATGCCTCCTTTGGCGTACTTGCATCCTGAATATGCACAATCATAGAGTCTGAAATACTGATAGACAGCCAATACATAACTTTCCTGGCTCTCTCATGCCATGTTTTAAATGCCTGCATTTGTTGTTGATTGGGAACATCAGGAAGAACTGGTTCTTCTTCATTTCCTGCAACAAATTCCCAATATCCTTTTCCCATAAGGAAATTCGTCATTCTAAACTTCCATGCCTGGAAGTTGTTCTTGTCAAGCTTTTCAGTGACAATCTGTGAAAGAGAATCAGACGCCATTACAGAATACTGCAAGAAATTCTGTCACTGCAAAAAACACAGCTTCACCCTCACAAGGGCAAATCTGCAAAACTGGCGAAAGTGGTATTTGACCACACAGTCACTTCCTAGTGACGATTTTGCATAAACAGGAACCAAGGATGATTCTGAAACTCCCAATGTCTCTGCGCACAAGTATACGATGCAATTTCTACAGTAACTTTTCACCGACCTGTAGAACAGTGGTCGCACAGCATAAAACTGAGCCTTTTCTTGAGTGCGTGCAGAAAACTTCCGTCTGCAAAACAGGCCCCGAAATGGCCTCAAATCAAAAAAACAAGGTCGCCAAGGGCTAAAGCCCTCTCCCGCAGAATATACTGCCCTCTTGCTTCACCGCGAAGGGCGTCTCAACCTGAGACAATGCACTCCTGCAATTTCCGGCTGTCCTACCTGTAGAGATCTGCTCCCAAAACAGGAAATGAAAGCAACACTGCTCCTCTTACCAGACCACCGCGAGCTTGGCTTGCTTTCTTGAGCTCCTTACCACGAACAAGGCTCTGATACCATGTCAAGATTGTGGGAGAGAAGGAAGGAGTCTCGCTTGAAGCTTTCTTGCTTGCACAATGGGGGAAGACACACAAGGGTGGAGGCTGAAAACAGTTTTCCTCTTCTTAGTTGTGTAAGCCAAAAGAACTCTAGTACAAAGAAATAGAAGAACCCTATATATGGGTCTCAAACCAAACTCAACTAACTAAGGTGGCATACTAACTGAGCCACGAACTAGAGTAGATAAGGATAGCTATCATGTAGCTATTATTCATGGGCGGTGTACCAACCGCGTCTGCAACTGACAAGTCGGTGACATAAATATACAACGGTCACCCTGGCGTATCACGAGTGGAGCTCGATATCTCAACAGGTGTCACGAAAAGGAAAAGAGAAGGTAGATCAGCCCATGTTTGATGTGAATGCAGGTCACTCTTATGTGGATGGTGAATCCAGTGGCTCAGAACAGAGCATTATTGATGAGTTGGGTATTCCTTCTATTGTTACACCTGGAGTAAGGAAGACCAGGGATGTTTTGAGAGCACCTCAGAGTGAACCTACTTTACGCAGGTCAACCAGAGTTAGGTATCCTGTGGATAGGCTAAAATATGATGGATTTACAGCCATTCACTATGCATATATGGTCAAAGTGATACAGGAACCAGAACCCACTTCTTTTGAGCAAGCCATGGGAGAAGAAAAATGGGAGAAAGCCATGGATGAAGAAATGGATGCCTTGGAAGCAAATGCTACATGGGAATTGGTACCTTTGCCTAAAGGTAAGAATGCAATTGGCTGTAAGTGGGTTTATAAGGTGAAGCACAATGCAGATGGTTCTGTGAACAGACACAAGGCAAGATTACTAGTCAAGGGGTATGCACAAACATATGGCATTGACTATGAAGAAACATTCAGTCCGGTTGCAAGGATGGCAACCGTAAGAGCAGTCATTGCTATGGCTGCATCAAAGGGATGGTCTTTACATCAGATGGATGTAAAGAATGCCTTCTTGCATGGTGATTTGCAAGAAGAGGTCTATATGGAGCAACCACCAGGTTATGTGCATGATGTTCATCCTGAGTTTGTTTGCAGGTTGAAGAAAGCCTTGTATGGCTTGAAGCAAGCACCTAGAGCATGGTCTGACAAGATAGGACAGTATCTTGTCACTATTGGCTTTCAGATTTCCAAGGCAGATTTCTCACTTTATGTGAGAAAAATAGAGAAAGGTATTATGCTACTTGTCATTTATGTTGATGATTTGATTATGACAGGTGACAGTGATGAAGATATCCTTCATGTGAAAATGCTATTGAAGCAGAAGTTTGAGATGAAGGATTTGGGAGAGCTGCGTTATTTCTTGGGCATTGAGGTGATTAGATCACCAAGTGGGATACAGCTCTTACAGAGGCAGTATGGATTGGACATGCTATCCAAATATGGGATGACAGGCTGTAAGCCTATTTTAGTTCCTTTGGAGCAGAATGTGAAGCTGAGTGCAGATGCAGGTGAGCTTCTGGAAGACCCTACTATGTACAGACGCATAGTAGGAAGCTTGATTTATATGACTATTACCAGGCCAGATTTGAGCTATGCTGTTGGATTGGTATGTCAGTTTATGCAAGCTCCAAGGAAATCGCATTTGGATGCGGCTAGATGCATACTCAGGTATGTGAAGTCCACATTGCAGTATGGATTGTTTTATGAGACTGGGGTTCAGATACAGTTGCATGGATACACTGATGTTGATTGGGCTGGTAGCATTTCTGATAGACGATCTACCAGTGGATATGTGTTCTCTTTTGGGAGTGCTACAGTCACTTGGAGCAGCAAGAAACAGCCTACAGTTGCCTTGTCGAGCATAGAGGCCGAGTATAGGGGTGCAGCAATGGCTGCATGTGAGGTAGCTTGGTTGCATAAGCTACTTTATGATATGCATCAGCCTACAGATGGGCCAGTTGTCATTTATTGTGACAACATGAGCAGTATACACTTGGCAAATAATCGAGTCTATCATGCTAGAACAAAGCACATTGAGGTGCATTATCACTATGTGCGGGAGAGGGTTTTACTAGGTCTTATTGATCTAGTTTATGTCAGCACAGAGGATCAGGTAGCTGACATATTTACGAAGGCATTGGGCGCAGAGAAGCTGCACAAGTTCAGAGACCTGCTTGGTGTGCAGGAATTGGGATTGAGCTCGAGGGGGAGTGTTGAGAGATCGAGCTCCACTCGCGATATGCCAGGGTGACCGTTGTGCATTTATGTCACCGACTTGTCAGTTGCAGATGCGGTTGGTACACCGCCCATGAATAATAGCTAGACGACAACTATCCTTATCTACTCTAGTTCGTGGCTCAGTTAGTATGCCACCTTAGTTAGTTGTCTTTGGTTTGAGACCCATATATAGGGTTCTTCTATTTCTTTGTATGAGAGTTCTTTTGGCTTACACAACTAAGAAGAGGAAAACTGTTTTCAGCCTCCACCCTTGTGTGTATTCCCCCATTGTGCAAGCAAGAAAGCTACAAGTGAGACTCCTTCCTTCTCTCCCACAATCTTGACATTACTTGTGTCTCTTGACACATACAAAGCCAACCTATTAATGGCCTAAATCTAAGAATTTCAATGCTTATTTGTTGTTGTTCTAGTCACTCAACAAGGGCAAAGACTCACTAACATGTCGCTTCATAGGAGTCAGATTTCACACCTAGCAAACACAAATAAAGCTTATCCTAATGAAAAAGGGCTTATGGGCGATCACCAAAGGTTAAGAGAAGAAGCTCAGAGATGTTGCTCTTGCAGCAACTTGGTAGAAAATTGATGACAAGGGTCAAGTGATCATAAAGCTTGAGTTGGATGATAGCTATATCCACCATGTGGATACATGTGACATGTCCCATGACACTTGTTGGAAAAGATTGGATACTCTGTTTGGTGCACAATCAAAGTCTTCAAAGTATGGTTTATTAATTGATTTTTTTAGATAGGACATGAAACCTAACACATCTCTTGCAACACATTTGAATTACATGGAAAGTCTCTTAATCTAGCTTGCACGGATCAACATTAAAATGGATGAAGGCGTATGCATTGGTGTTTTGTTAAAAAGCTTGCCTTGAGACTATGATAATGTCTCCACTACTTTAATCAACATGCCAAATCCTAAACTTGTTGACATTCAAACATCTCTATTAGAAGAATAAAAGAAGATAAAAAATAAAGAAGAGCCAAGTACTCCTAAGGATAAACAAGTGTTGTATGTCAATAACAAGTACAAAGGAAAAAAGAACCAACTAGTTTGTAAGTTCTACAAAAGGACCGAACATATTGAAAAGTTATGTCATGCCAGGAAGAGATCTCAGAAGGCCTTACCTTGCAGTTGTGAAGGAAAAAGAAGATCATGAAGATGAAGCAAAAGAAGAAGAAGAAGAAGAAGACCATCAGGGGAAAAAGGACAAGCCTCACTAGTCCTTCTATTCCCATTATTCTAATCAGCTCTTTTAAGCCTTATATGAACTTGCCTCAGTTCTCCTTTCATAAGCTTTGTAAAACTCCTCATGTAACTTTTGGCACTACAACCTCATGTAACTTTTGGCACTACTACAGCCTTTATATACTTTGTGAAGCCCCTATTACAGCCTCTAGATGTCCAACATATTTTTGTTGCCCACACTTAGCATTGTTTGCAATAGACTCTAGTTGATCACCATGTTTTTTGTGGTGTGCCCACACTTTGCAAGTGGTTATTCACTAAAGCCTCTACACATTTTGTGCCCTCTTGGTTGTGATTGAGGAGGGGTGTTGAGAGTTTGGCAATCATAGTTTTTTGTATTCCTCTTTGTATGGAGTTGTGGGCAGCAAGGGAAATGCAAGCATTCTAGGAAGCGGTGTCTGAATCGCATAGGCACAATGAGGGAGAGTGCAACTATCCTGCAACTATAAAGCATTTTACTTGACTATCATTTTCAATGAATGGAATGCTATTGTCCTTTGTCCTTTCAATCAAGTGTGAGTGACATTGTCCATATACACAAGATTGTGTTTATGTGTCCAAGTACTTAATCTTGGAACCTAATTCACTTGCGCGATAGTCATTGTTCTTGTTTATGACTTCATGAGCTTAGTCATTGTGTTTCAACCTCCATAGCCATGCTCTAGATCCATGTTTCTCAACAAATCTACTATCTCTAGGTGTTCTAGCCACGTTCAATCATAATCTACCTTGTCAACTCCTTCATTCACTCTAAAAGTGTTGACCTTTCAGGGTTTTGAGTTTGCTCTAATTTGCTCAATCACTATTCCGTCCGTGTGATATTTTGGGATCTCCACTTCCTCTTCACTTTCCTCACTGATGGAATAGCAGTCTTCATACTCATCATTGGAATCCTCATACTCAAATTGTGCATTTTTTTCAAGGTTCATGTTCTCAAGTTTTTTCTCACTTATAATGAGAGTCCAATGTATACCATGTTTAAGTCATGCACCTTAGTCCATTGCCACTCCTTTCTCTTCCTGAGATCCTTAAGAGGCTTTAGGTTTGTAGGGCTAGGTTGCAAGCAAGCTCACTTGACAGGAACTCAAGGATTCTATGGAGTTCCAATTTTTTAGTTGGGACATGATAGGTGATTGGTGTTAGTCAACTGATATGGAACATGATATGGAGTTCCAATTTTTTAGTTGAGACATGATAGGTGATTGGTGTTAGTCAACTGATGGAACTCCTGGCCATCATGCATAGGGATAGTATGGGTAGGCTAGAAGTTGTGGTTTTGTTGGGTTTACTAGATAAGTTTATAGCTAGCCTATATTCATTCTCATCATCCAAGAATGGGATATCAATGGTTTCCAATACATGCATCTACTTGCTCTCATCCTCAAGACAAGGAATGTACTTAGTTAGGGGTCCACAATCGCTTCTGGTCTTTGTGTCACCATTTAGCATGTCAGAGATGGCATCTGGGTCCACTGGTGAGGTTTTCCAAGTGTCCATTTGTACTCAAATTGCTTCTAATCTATTTCCTAAGAATATCATGCCTTTATTCCAATCCTCTATCACTCGAGTATTCCTCATCCAAGGTCTCAGCAAGATATCATAATCCATGCCCTTCATGACTATGAAGTTCACAGAGAATTGAACTCCCCCTATCTTTAAAGGCCAATCCTTTAGGACTTTGAAGGGTGTGACCTTCATTCCATTTGCCAGAGTGACATTGAATCTTGTAGTTTCTATTGGTGGGTTTCCCCAAGCTTATAGGACTGTATGGCTAAGTACACTAACTCTTGCTCCTGTGTCTCTACTATCCCCTTTCGTGTTATCTCCTAGGGCAATGACAGGTAAGATTGTGTGCATCTCAATGCCTTCCCAAAAGGAATTCACTTGTGGGGACTTAAACATTGGGTTCACCATTAGGCTTGGTATGTACATTACAGTTGGGTTCATGTCTATTAGTTTGTTCTACCCATTGCTTCAACACTTGCCACAGTGTAGGGTTTTTCCTAAGCAATTATCCCAGTGGAAATGTTACAATAGTTTATATAAGTGTGATGAGAAAATTTTCAACCATCTTTCCCTCCTCTGCTTCATGGGCTTCCATCCAATGCTCTTGGGCAGTTCCTCTATTCATGGCATCCATGTTCTTCCTATGCTATTTGTGCATGTAGCAATGTTGCCTCTCCTACTCTCAAGTACATGGGAGAGACTAGTGGGCTCATGGTTGAGAGTTCATTGATCTCGTCCTCAATGATAGGCTCAACATCTTGCAAGTGAGCTTGTGCTTTTTTTATCCATTCTTTGACCTTATCCACAACCTTTAGTTACTGGTTGGGTCAAGGTACTCTCCAATCTTAGCACTTTCCTTCTCCCTCATCTTAGGAGTAGATGTTTCTACTTCTGCATCAATAACTTACTTTTCCTTTGTTAAAGTGGTTGTGCTTTCTATTTTGAGTGTTAATTTTTGCATCAGTCCTCTTTTTTCTCCTTCGTTGGCTCTTCGTCCCCATAGAGGATGCATATAGGTTGCTAGTTCTAGGTAACGAAATATCGGCCTGCTTTGTTTGGGCTCCTGTCATGACATTTATGGGGATGGATGTGGCATTTTTGTCACATGATTTAGTACAAAAGAGTCCAAATGGCACAAATGGCATGATTGCCAAACTAGTGGAGGGATTTTGCCTAAGAAAATTAGCAAATAGGTGTGTGAGTTTGCATTCAAGACACGTCAAATTGGTCCTTTTTAGGGTAACAAGATGAGATACCCCATGGATAACCACTCATCCAACATGCTATGGGCTCATCGTTCTGACCTCCTCCTAGGTCTTTACCTCTCTCTCTACCTAATCCATGACTGGCACAGGCCTAAAGTCCATTAGTATGGGATTACCCTCCATATCATAAGAGAGATAGGAGTTCAGGTATGAGTCTTCCTTGAATGCTTCCTCAAAAAGTGTAATGGATCATTGCTTGGTGGATGGATCACTATAGATCCTGGTGGTCTAGGGATTTCTAATGGGTTGGTGTTGATCCTTGGAGTTGCTAGCTTTGAATTGTTAGGTGCGGGTAGAGCCAAAGGGGCTCCCCTTCCAAAGTAAGGTTGCCTAACTCTTGGATAGTATGGCTGAGCATAGATTTGTTGGTATGGCAACCGTCTTGGCAATTGGTAGTGCATGATGTCATGCCTCAAATATTTCGCAATTGGGACAAGGCTAGGATCTAGGATCGAAACACTTAGATGGTAGGTGATTTCCTCCACAATGCACGCATTATACATGAGGTCATATTGGCCTTTGTATTGACTCTTATAGTCCGATCAACTCTCTCTGACTTTAGATCAGCTACTTGTTAAGATTTCAAGCTCTTTTATCTTTAGTATGTGTGTAACCAACACTCTATCACCTATCATATATCCAACTGTATCAGCAAGTGTGGGACATTAAATAAGTCAATGACTTTAGGCTATGTGTGAATGGTCTGTAAGACATTTAGTGTGTTGTATTCACTTCAATTATGTGTTATGGAATGATGAAGGAAATGAGATGAGAACACACTGCTCCTCTATGTTGCTCCATCCCTCCTCTTTGTCTCTCAACATGGTATCAGAGCCATGAATGGGCTCTATGGTGGCTTGAAGATTGAAAGCCAAGGATCCCTATGAATAGCAAGTTGCCTGTCATTTTTGTTTTACAAGGTATATGTTGAAGGTATTTCATCTTGCTTGAAGGAGAGGTTGTTTGAGCTTGTTTGGAGCATTGTGGATGTTGAGAAATCGAACTCCACTTGTGATATGCCAGGGTGACCATTGTGCATTTATAGCACCGACTTGTCAGTTGTTTGCAGATGCGATTGGTACACCGCCCATGAATAATAGCTAGATGACAACTATCCTTATCTACTCTAGTTTGTGGCTCAGTTAGTATGCCACCTTAGTTAGTTGAGTTTGGTTTTGAGACCCATATATAGGGTTCTTCTATTTCTATGTACTAGAGTTCTTTTCGCTTACACAACTAAGAAGAGGAAAACTGTTTTCAGCCTCCACCTTTGTGTGTATTCCCCCATTGTGCAAGCAAGAAAGCTACAAGTGAGACTCCTTCCTTCTCTCCCACAATCTTGACATGATATCAGAGCCTTGTTCGTGGTAAGGAGCTCAAGAAAGCAAACCAAGTTCGCAGTGTTCTGGTAAGAGGACCAGTGTTGCTTCCATTTTTCTGTTTTGGGAGCAAGTCTCTGCAAGTAGCACAGCTGGAAAGTGCAAGAGTGCATTGTCTCAGGTTGAGACGCCCTTCGTGGTGAAGCAAGAGACCCTGTTTTTTTGACTTGAGGCCATTTCGGGGCCTGTTTTGGAGGCGGAAGTTTTCTGCACGCACTCAGGAAAAGGCCCTGTTTTATGCTGTGCGATCACTGTTCTACAGGTCGGTGAAAAATTACTGTAGAAATTGCATCGTATGCCTGTGCGCAGAGACATTGGGAGTTACATAATCATCCTTGTTGCCTGTTGATGCAAAATCGTCACTAGGAAGTGACTGTGTGGTCAAATACCACTTTCATCAGTTCTGCAGATTTACCCTTGTGAGGCTAAAGCTGTGTTCTTTGCAGTGACAGAATTTTTTGCAGTGTTCTGTAATGGCGTATGATTCTCTTTCACAGATTGTCACTGAAAAGCTTGACAAGAACAACTTCCAAGCATGGAAGTTTAGAATGACGAATTTCCTTATGGGAAAAGGATATTGGGAATTCGTTGCAGGAAATGAAGAAGAACCAGTTCTTCCTGATGTTCCCAATCAACAGCAAATGCAGGCATTTAAAGCATGGCATGAGAGAGCCAGGAAAGTTATGTACTTGCTGTCTATTAGCATTTTAGACTCTATGATTGTGCATATTCAAGATGCAAGTATGCCAAAGGAGGCATGGGATACTCTATCAAAAATGTATAGCATAAATACGCAAGCCAAGAAAATGCAGCTCAAGCAAGAGTTGCACAATGTGCAAGGAGAAAGTATGAGCATCAATGACTACCACATGAAGGTGAAGAAGATTGCAAATGCACTTGCTTCCATTGGGTCGCCAGTGGAAGATGATGATTTAGTTTCTGTGACCTTGAATGGTCTAGGAAAGGATTATGCACAGTTCCGAACATCCATTTCCTTCCGTGAAAGATTTCCTGATTTTGAGGAGTTGATTGCTCTTCTAATTTCTGAGGAGCAGAGAAATGGTGGTGCATTTTCTTCAGGAGGAACTTCAAAAGAAGCTGTCTTCTACTCAAATACTGGAAGAGGTAGAGGCAGAGGTAGAGCAGGCCGATCTGGAGGCCGTGGTAGAAATCAGAATATGCAGCAAACTCAAGAAAACAAGTCCTATGGAGGAGGATGTGGTAACTCTAGAGGCAGGGGGAGCCAAAGAGGTCATGGTGGATGGCAAAGAGGCCAAAATGCAAACAGCAATGTTGAATGCTACTACTGTGGCAAAATGGGTCATATGGCTAAACACTGCTATAAAAAGCAGAATGACATCATGAATGGGAAATTGCAACGAGGGAATTATGCATCTTCTAGTAGACATGGTGATGACAGAAATGAGCATTTGTTTATGGTGCAGCACATGAACAATTCTGTGACAAGTGCAGAAGAAAGCAACGATGTATGGTATGTTGACTCAGGTGCATCAAACCACATGACAGGTCATGCAGAATGGATGGAGGATGCAAGGAAAATGGAAAAACCAGGATTTGTGGAGACTGGTGATGATACTGCACATTCTATTGTGCAGATTGGAAAAATTCATTTGTCTATGCAGGATGGGAAAAAGAAATACCACTCCGATGTATTTTATGTCCCGAATATCACCAAGAATCTGGTTTCTGTTGGTCAAATGGTTGAGCAGGGCTTGCAGGTCAGATTTAATCCTCATGGATGCTTTGTTGAGGATATGAAAAATAAAGGTCGCTTGATAGCAAAAGGAAAGATGAAGGGCAGAATGTTTACGTTGGATGCAGACATGCCTGAATTGAGTGCAGCAATGTTTGCACATGGGACCGGTGTAGTTGCAGATATTGATATATGGCATAAACGCATTGGTCATGTTAATGTACAATGACTTAAATCAATGCAGGCCCAAAATATTGTTGCAGGATTGCCTAAATTCAAGGTTGTAGAAATGCATAAGGTATGTGAAACCTGTCAATTTGGAAAACAGGCAAGGAAACCATTTCCTAGACATGTTCAAGAGAGTAAGAAGCCATTGGAATTAATCCACTCTGATGTGTGGACTACTAAAGCTGCATCTCTTGGAGGCTATCATTATTTTGTCATTTTTATTGATGACTATAGCAGAAAATTTTGGGTGTATTTTATGAAAAAGAAGAGTGAAGTTTTTGGGCATTTCAAAACTCTTAAAGCTATGGTTGAAATAGAAACAGGCCTGCAAATAAAATGCCTAAGGTCAGATGGAGGGGGAGAGTACCTCTCAAATGAGTTTGCAAGGTTCTTGCAGGAGCATGGCATAAAGCGGCAATATTCATGCAGTCATACCCCACAACAAAATGGAATTGCAGAAAGGAAAAGAAGGCATATTGCAGAGGTATCTCGTGCCATGCTCAATGAAAAAGACCTGCCTGATTTTTATTGGGCTGAAGCAGTTGCTACAGCAGTCTACATAATGAACAGGACTCCTACTGCAGCAATACATGGGATGACTCCAGAGGAGAGGTATACTGGTAGGAAACCAGATATTTCTCATTTGAAGATTTTTGGTTGCATTGCCTATGTACATGTGCCAGATGAGTTGAGATCCAAGTTGGATCCAAAAGCTGAGAAGTGCATCTTTATTGGTTACTCTCTGCAGCAAAAAGGGTATAGATGCTATAACCCTTCTAGTCGTAAGTTTACAGTGAGCAGAGATGTTGTTTTTGATGAGATGAGTAGCTGGTATAAACAGTAAATGTGATTGATGATGTAGATGCACAAAATGGTAATGCTACACAGAATTCACATCAGCAGTCACAACATATTAGTGGACCTAGAGCGTCCTCTAGCAGTGCACATTCTTTGCCATGGACAGGCAGATTGAGATCAGGAGAATCTTCTCAAAGCAATGCAGATAGTGGTATTCAGGTATCACGAAAAGGAAAAGACAAGGTAGATCAGCCCATGTTTGATGTGAATGCAGGTCACTCTTATGTGGATGGTGAATCCAGTGGCTCAGAACAGAGCATTGATGATGGATTGGATATTCCTTCTATTGTTACACCTGGAGTAAGGAAGACCAGGGATGTTTTGAGAGCACATGGGAGTGAACCTACTTTGTGCAGGTCTACCAGAGCTAGGTATCATGTGGATAGGCTAAAATATGATGGATTTACAGCCATTCACTATGCCTATATGGTCAAAGTGATACAGGAACCAGAACCCACTTCGTTTGAGCAAGCCATGGGAAAAGAAAAATGGGAGAAAGCCATGGATGAACAAATGGATGCCTTGGAAGCAAATGCTACATGGGAATTGGTACCTTTGCCTAAAGGTAAGAATGCAATTGGTTGTAAGTGGGTTTATAAGGTGAAGCACAATGCAGATGGTTCTGTGAACAGATATAAGGCAAGATTAGTAGTCAAGGGGTATGCACAAACATATGGCATTGATTATGAAGAAATATTCAGTCCGGTTGTAAGGATGGCAACCGTAAGAGCAGTCATTGCTATGGCTACATCAAAGGGATGGTCTTTACATCAGACGAATGTAAAGAATGCCTTCTTGCATGGTGATTTGCAAGAAGAGGTCTATATGGAGCAGCCACCAGGTTATGTGCATGTTGTTCATCCTAAGTTTGTTTGCAGGTTGAAGAAAGCATTGTATGGCTTGAAGCAAGCACCTAGAGCATGGTCTGACAAGATAGGACAGTATCTTGTCACTATTGGCTTTCAGATTTCCAAGGCAGATTTCTCACTTTATGTGAGAAAAATAGAGAAAGGTATTATGCTACTTGTCATTTATGTTGATGATTTGATTATGACAGGTGACAATGATGAAGATATTCTTCATGTGAAAATGCTATTGAAGCAGAAGTTTGAGATGAAGGATTTGGGAGAGCTACGTTATTTCTTGGGGATTGAGGTGATTAGATCACCAAGTGGGATACAGCTCTTACAGAGGCAGTATGGATTGGACATGTTGTCCAAATATGGGATGACAGGCTGTAAGCCTATTTCAGTTCCTTTGGAGCAGAATGTGAAGCTGAGTGCAGATGCATGTGAGCTTCTGGAAGACCCTACTATGTACAGACGCATAGTAGGAAGTTTGATTTATATGACTATTACCAGGCCAGATTTAAGCTATGTTGTTGGATTGGTAAGTCAGTTTATGCAGGCTCCAAGGAAACCACACTTGGATGTAGCTAAACGCATACTCAGATATGTGAAGTCCACATTGCAGTATGGACTACTTTATGAGACTGGGGTTCAGATATAGTTGCATGGATACACTGATGCTGATTGGGCTGGTAGTATTTCTAATAGACGATCTACCAGTGGATATGTATTCTCTTTTGGGAGTGATGTAGTCACTTGGAGCAGCAAGAAACAGCCTACAGTTGCCTTGTCGAGCACAGAGGCTGAACAGGGGTGCAGCAATGGCTGCATGTGAGGTAGCTTGGTTGCATAAGCTACTTTATGATATGCATCAGCCTACAGATGGGCCAGTTGTCATTTATTGTGACAACATGAGTAGTATACACTTGGCAAATAACCCAGTCTATCATGCTAGAACAAAGCACATTGAGGTGCATTATCACTATGTGCGAGAGAGAGTTTTACTAGGTCTTATTGATCTAGTTTATGTCAGCACAGAGGATCAGGTAGCTGACATATTCACAAAGGCATTGGGCGCAAAGAAGCTGCGCAAGTTCAGAGACCTGCTTGGTGTGCAGGAATTAAGATTGAGCTTGAGGGGGAGTGTTGAGATATCGAGCTCCACTCGTGATATGCCAGGGTTACCATTGTGCATTTATGTCACCAACTTGTCAGTTGTTTGCAGATGCGGTTGGTACACCGCCCATGAATAATAGCTAGATGACAGCTATCCTTATCTACTCTAGTTTGTGGCTCAGTTAGTATGCCACCTTAGTTAGTTGAGTTTGGTTTTGAGACCCATATATAGGGTTCTTCTATTTCTATGTACTAGAGTTCTTTTGGCTTACACAACTAAGAAGAGGAAAACTGTTTTCAGCCTCCAACTTTGTGTGTATTCCCTCATTGTGCAAGCAAGAAAGCTACAAGTGAGACTCCTTCCTTCTCTCCCACAATCTTGACAGTGGAGGCTTGTCTAAGCACTTTGAAGAAGGCATTGGCCATCATTGGTGTGAAGGAATGCTACTGATCCCCCCAGGCTGCATCACGTGATTGTGTCATTTCTTGTTTAATCTCCTCTACTGCAACTGAAGACATTGAGCACTAACCTAGCTATCCAATGCTTGGAGATACATTGTGGAAGGTACTTGAAGGTCGTCCTGACATGGCAATGCATTGATGGAAGCTCAATTTGAACATTATGCACAAGTACATAGACCTAGAACAAAGCATAAACTACTGTAAATAGTGAATATACAGCATACACTGGATCTTTGTTGAAGCATTGAAGCTATCTAGCATGCATTCTTGGCTCCATTGAAGTGTAGATACATCCTGGAAGGCATATGTATTGTGTCTTATGCATTTGACTTGCAATTTCTTGGACAAAACACTCAGATTTGAGAGTGTATGATAGGTTGAAAGCTGTCATAAAACTATGGATAGCAAGCACTCATTGGTCCTAAAGCATTACATAACGTTGGTTAACTTCTATCAAATGTATGACATGGCATATGTCTGTTGAATGCCTAGAGGACTGAGATGAGCATTGAATGATCATGAAAGCTAAATTTTTGAGCTGAAAATAAATGCATTGACATTGTTTTGGTTGGTTACAAATCGGAAATGCATTCTATGACATTTTCTGTTGAAGATAAGAGTGTCTATGGTTGTCTATGTGGTCATGTATTGACCCCAACATTTGATAGCACATGTATGAAGTACTTTGAGGACATTTTAAAGCTAAATAAACCTAGTTTGACTAAGTATCGGCCGACTACAACATGTAATCAAGGTATTTAACACTTGTACTTGATGTATATGCACTGGATTGTGCCCGCATTATCATTTATGGACTCCTACATGTGTTAGCAGATGTCTGAGAGTTTTTTCAAGTATGTATGATATGTATACATCTCAATTTTGGCCTTAAAAGAGTTTGTGGTCATTGATAGTCTGCAGATTTCAGACTACACATTTGGTTAACTACAGTGAGGTTGCATTGACTAGCCATTGTCTGTTACAATATGGCAAATCCAGACAACGACAACATAGCCCAGATAGTGGGTGGAAAAGCTTGACAGCAATAATTATGCCATGTGGAAGTTCTGCATGGGGAACTTCTTGATAGATAAAGGATATTGGGACTTGGTGATAGGTGTTGAAGTTGAACCTGAAATCCCAAAGAGGAATACTACAGCTAATCAAAGACAAGTGCACCGATCTTGGTTGGAAAGAGCTCACAAGGTGCTACATTGGTTATCTTTATGTATCTCGAATACTATGGTAATGCAAATTGTGAAGTGCAAGTCACCAACAGATGCATGGAACATATTGATCATGTATTATGGCACAACTACCAGTGCCAGGAAGATATAGTTAAAGCAAAAATTTAACAACATGGAGAGAAAAGGCAGATCTATATAGGATTATGTCATAGAGATTAAGACTATTGCGGATCAGCTAGCATCCATTGGCACATAGGTTGAGGATGAAGACATGGTTGCAGTGACATTAAATGTCTTGGGATCTGAATATAACTCATTTCATACTTCCATATCTATGAGAGCTTAAATGCCAAATTTCAATGAGCTGCTTGCATTTCTTATTCATGAGGAAGCTAATCTTGGCTTTGCTACAGGCTCTAGCAACTCCAAGAGCAAGGATGTTGTCTTTTATTTGCATCAACGCAGTCATGGCAGTCGTGGTAGAGGTTATGGTTCTGGCAAAGGAGGCCATCAAAATGTATCTTATCAAATTTGGATGATAGATTTCAGAGGCCAAGAATATATTTGATTGGGTAGTGGAGTCCTATGATGTCGATGGTTGATTGCCATTATTGAGTATACCTGAAAAGGAAAAAGGAAGTGCACGACCTGGGAGTGTGTCTACCTCACTGTGCAATGATGCATGGTGTCCGTGCTAGTGAAACTAGGAGTTGGGTCAAACCTCAGGGAAGCCTATGGTGTTGTCCCACCCTTGAGGACCCAGTTTGTGTACAAGGGAGGTTATATGGGTGTGACTTAGGGAGATAGGTCTGAGCACAAACTCCCTAGGTGTGTCCTGGCCTTGATGTGCCCTAAGTGTGAAGTGGGGGGATAAGAAGGGCTAGGGGTTTAGACATGGAGTCAGCTGACCAAAGCCATCGGGCATGCCTAACTTGAGGACCCCTAGGTGCAGTGTTTGTGGCACTCTGATATACATGGAAAAGCTCATTGTTCCTTTCTTTTTGCTTTGTATGGGTATTTTTTGTTTTCTCTTTTCTTTTTCTTTTTCTTTTTCTTTCTCTCTTTTTTTTTGGAGATGCGTTGGGAGGGAGCACGCTAGACATCATCATGATCCTCTACAGTAGTTACATTTCGAGGGGGCCTAAGAGTTTTGTCAAGGAATGCATGGCTTGGCATGGAGCCCTTTGCTATTCTGACCGTACTTGTTGTGGCCACATAGGGGGCTTGCTTCCTACACTTGTTCTTTCTTTTATTGATCTGACTTAGAATCAAGCCCTTCTTCCTAGACCAGCTCTAGTGGCTCCTGTTGAGGTGGCTACATTTGTTGTTCTTGCTCCCCCCCAAGTCCTAGCAAGGAGAGTTCCTATGAGGTTCAGCTGGTTGAGATTAGGGGAGCATGTTGCCTCTACTCCTAAACCAGTGTTAGTCTTAGGTGTTGTGGCATGGAGTCCATGTTGTAGCAGCCTCCTTGTTAGCTCTAGTTTTATTTTTAGTTGTTCTAATTTCTCTTCTCCTTTTGGCTGTGTAACATTCAATGTGCTCAAGGATATTTATTGTTGAGCTCCAACATTCCTATCTTGACAACCGGGACTTTGCTTTCCACCAGGAGGCATTCACTCTCTTGAAATGGGCTAGCTTGTAGGGCTAAATCTTTAACTCCATTTTTGTTAGAGCAATCTCCTCCTCCCCCTGTTGCCTTAGTCATTTTTCCTCCTCTTTGCACTTTTCTTCTAGTCTCTTTGATTCCTCCTCCACCCTTTGTAGTTCTATGTTTCCTTTGGAGGTGGATCGAGTTCTTCTTAAGGGGATTTTGAGAGTGACTTTTCCTCTCCCCTTAACTTGGAAATTTTTTAGCCTTGTTGATCACACTGATTGTCTTCTCACTCCTCTTGCTATTGAGATGGTTCGTCATTCTCCTTTTTATTAGTAACTCTCTTCATGTTGTCCTGTTGTTCCTTGTGGACTTTGTCTCCCTCCTATTCTCCTACTGCTGAAAGTGAGATGGTTGTGCTTGCTAGGGTGGGAGAGTGATGCTTCTCAGATTGGTGATAGCTCCGAGGTCTTCTCTCCTGCTTCTCTTTCCACCTCCCCCAAATCTTCCCGAATGATGGCAATTAACACTCCTCCAAAGCCTACAGTGGTGGAAGCCTCGGAGATAGGTTGTTTCCTCTTGGACTCTACTATGGTAGCTAGAGACTCCTTTTCTGCCACCCTTGGTGATGTGGCTACTAGTATCTTTGCCTATGCCCGTATTGTCTTTCGAATGTATGCCTTTCAATTTACTCGTGTAAAGCATTGGCTGCAAGACTCTCCAGCAATGGTACACCTATTTTGTTCATGAGAGCATTATATCTCTGGCTTGAGAAAAGGATGTGAACCATTTTAACGTGCAGGAAAATGGTGGGGTGCTTGATGGCCACTGCGTTAATGTTCCTTCTCTCGTGAAAATGTCTTAGAAATTCTATGCATCTGCTGTGGTCAATTTTCTAGCCAACCTTCTTCATGTATCTGTGGAGATTGCATAGGACAACTATTTGTCTCACTGTGCCTTCCTTGTTCACTAGCTCTCTCAAATTGTTGACGCTATGGTAATTTAGTTGGTTGTAGACTTGTGTTTCAACGGACGATCGGTACCTATTGTTCTCTTCCTCTGAGACCAGAAGTTGTCCTACCATCTCAAGTTCCTATTGTGGCCCAATAGCTTACAATTAGCTCCTTTGAGAATACTTATTGCAAAAAAGGAAAATGTTTAAGATCAAACATTATGGAATAGTGCGATTGTTTCAATAAGAAATGCAAACTTTTTATACTTCAAGCAATCCACACATTCTAAGCACGAATTCCATAAAAGCTTTTCTTGAAGTACAAGTTTCCTTTATTCATCCCCCCCCTTTTTTTTTCTTTTGAAATTTGGTTTGAAGTTTTGAAATTCAAGTCATGTTTTCTTTTCCATCTTACCCCCTCCCCCCTCGGGAATGATGAAAATCCTTTCTAGGATTGGAGGATGAAGGGTTAAGGGCATTTAAGCGCATGCTTGTTGGGATCTACTTTGTCATGAGCCAATCATATAATTTTGGCTTATACTCCAAGTGGATGTGATAGTCCATGTCATGAGGTCTAATGCCTACGTGTGTAATGTAGGTCAGGACATTAGTGAGGAAGTCACCAAAGGTCATCCTGCTAGAGCAATATGTAGTTCTTCCTTGGTCAAGATTTGATCAAAATAGGGGTGGACCATGACATATTCCTCAAAGGTCATTTGCACATGATGGCCAAGACTCTGAACGAGGTAGGATCCACATAGGATGTGATCATCATTGTGTGCAAGCTTGCTCTTGAGAGATCTTGTTGTCAATCAATTCCTTGGCTACCTTGGGAATCTTGACAAACACGAACTCATAGTCCTCCCAAGTGCATGGCAAAGAGCGCACTTCCATTACTAATGTCTCATCGAGGAGGCCTAAGTCTAGTTGTTCATAATTCTAGGCTGGCATGGTGAATATGGCATCCAAGCATCTGATGCAGGTGACTAAATCATGCCCCATATTTTTGGCTAGGTCCATGGCCAATGTAAGGAGGGTCTAAGGCTTATGGGAGGTTGGGGTTTGGTGCTGGATAGCTCAACTACTAATGCCTACCTCATGGGTGGTTCAATGGAGTGTTTGTCGACCACTTGTGCAATAGATTGGTCATGCAGGTTAGTTCATGTACTGCTCTCTGCTTGTGGAGCAGTTGGGACAGTGGAAGTGTTACGTTGAGTTGGCCTAGGACTGGCTAGTTGCAGCTTTGGTTGATAGACTCCATGAGATTCTATGAATTTGGTGCTTTTTGGGGCAATTGATTTCTCATCCCTAGTTGGCTCACTGCTTTGTGGAGAGGGCTGGAGGGCTTGGATTGAGGACCATACGTACCGTTCCTAGTCTTGGGCAACCAAATCCAGTTGTTGTCTTCGTAGTAGCCTTGAGCACACAATAGATCTTTGGGTACCCATTGCGGCTTGATGTTTGTTTGCTTTGGTAGTGCTAGCTTTGCCTCATATGCCTAGGTCATGATATTCTGTGGTCATGGGTTTGTGAGGATTGGCTTCTAGGTGGTTGCGGTTGTCGTTTGGTCACCCATTTGAGCTCCTGCTCATTTGTCTTGGATGTGTCTCCTTTAGGTTGCAACCGACTTGTCTTGGTAGGATGGGAAAAGTTACGACCCCCCTCCTTAGACGTTGCATTAGTTCCTCCACCGGTGACATTGCAGGCTTTGATGGAGTTTGCACTGCCCTTGCTGAAAGCCACCATCACTATCGGAATATTGTTAATGGCAAGGTGAATGCACTGTGAGTCATAGTCAACATTGCAGTGTGCTTGTTTCTTGAATGTGCGTCCTAGCAACAATTCCTTACTGGCGGCCTTGGTGTTAGGCATCACATAGAAGATCATATGTAGACTTTTAGTCTCGATAGAGACTCCTATTTTGCGCTTTCCCAGCAATGAGTAGGACTATCCTCCAAATGGGTTGAGTTTACCAATGAGGGTCCAATGATCATGCATAAGGATGTTACAGTCATCTCCCTCATCAATGAGTGTGTCACAGAAGTGTGTCTTCTGGGTAGTCACTGATATGCATAGATAGGCAAGTGCCAATGCTTCCTCACCCTCTTCCTCAATCTCAATGGTGATGGTGGCTACTCTTACATTTACAGGGGATTCTAGCATTGGAGGCTTATGTGGTAGGTGCACTGGTATTGGTCAATTACTAGAGTTCCTAGCCATCATGCAGTGTGGTACTAATGGTGGGACCCTATTCTTTGGCAGCAGGGGGCACCTGAAATGATGTGACTTTTTGGGACTCACCGACTTCCCTAGCTACCTATTTATAATCCTCCTCTTCATCTGAGAATGATAGATCGATGGTGGCTAGCATATACATCCAATCCCACTTATCCATGGGGCAAGGGATATACTTTATTAATGGCCCATAGGATTTGCTAACTTGTGAGTCTCCTTTCAACATAGCAAAGGTGGCATCTAGGTTGATTAGAGTGGTCTTCCAAGTCCATCTCGGCTCTTACATCTTTTGATTTGTTGCCTAATAATATGAGACCGTTGCCCCAATCTTCTATCACTCGTGCATTTCACATTCAAGGTTGGCCTAGTAGGATGTCATAGTCCACTCCATTCATGACTATGAAGTTCATTGAGAACTAGACTCTTGCTATCCTCAAGAGCCATTCATAGCACTCCAAAAAATCTGACCTTCATTCCATTAGCCAATGTGATGTTAATCCTTGTGGTCTCCATAGGTGGGTTACCCCAAGCCTGCAGGTTTGCATGGCTTAGTACACTGACTCCTGCTCTTGTGTCTACAATTCCCTTTCTTATAGCATCTCTTAATGCATTGATAGGCAAGACTGGGTGCATCTCTGTGCCTTCCCAAAAATCATTCACATGCAAAGAACTAGGCACTGAGTTCGAGGTTAAGCTTGGTATGTGCGTTATTGAATCATGATCAGGCAAGTTAGTCATGCCAAGCTCATCATGTCATTCTACCCATTGCACCCTTGCCATAGCATCAAGTTGTACTCAAGAAGCTCTCCCAGAGGTAGGGTCACAGGGGCTAATATCAATGTCATGAGCAAGTTTCCAAATACATGTTTTTTGTTGGGCTCTACACTCTTTTGCCAATGATCTTGGGTAGTCTGTCCACTAGTGGCATCTAGGCTCTATCTATGTGGTTTTACATGGGGTGCGGATGCGTCTCGTGATTTGAACTGAGTAGGTGAGACTGGTGTGCTTGCGCTAGAGAGCTCATCGATCTCATCTTCATGATGGGTTTTGCATCTTTTAGGTGCACTTAGGCTTCTCTCACCCATTCCTTAACCTTATCAATGGCTTCTAATTAGTGCCTCAGGTCAAGATATTCTCCAACCTTGGCACTTGCTTTTTCTGCTATCTTAGGAGTAGATGTCTCTGTTTCTGTGTCCATGACTTGCTTCCCCTCTAGTAACATTGTGGCACTATCTGTCTTAAGCATAATCCTCATCTCATCCTACTTTTTCCTTCTTCTATGGCTTCTCTTCCCTATTGAAGCTACATCGAGGTTTCTAGTTCCTAGTAATAAAATACCAGCCTCTTTTGCTTGTGCTCGGGTCATGACATTCAACAAAATTGGTGTGGCTTTGTCATCAAGTGCTTCAACTCCAAAAAATCCCAATGGTACAGATGGCATGATAACTAAACTAGTGGATGGTTTTTACCTAGGGCACTCGACATACAAGTGTGTGATTCCACACTCAGGGCATCTCAAGTCGGCCTTGTCTCAATTAGCTTGCTCCCTTTTGGGACATTGAGATGAGATGTGTCCTGGGTGACTGCAAGTGACGGGTTCTTGGTTTTGACCTCCTAGATCTCTACCTCTTCCCCTGCCCAACACCATCAATGGCACTAGTCTAAAATCCATCAAGATAGGATTACCCTCATTGTCATACGAGATGTAAGGGTTTACGTATGCTTTGTCCTCATTTGGCTCCTTTATGTAATTTATTGGAGCATCGCTCGTCAGTGTGGATGGGTCAGGATGGATCCAATTGGTCTTGATATCCCTGTGGTGTTGATGTCCATCATAGGGATAGCTGGCTTTGAATCTTTGGGTGTTGGAAGAGCTAGTGGAGCTCCCCTTCCATAATGTGGCAGTCTACTCCCTAAGTAGTAAGGCTGATTGTATGGCTATGGGTATGGCAACTTCCTTAGTAATAGGCAATGCATTGCGTCATGGTCACAAACCTACTGCAATTGGCACAAGGTCTAGATCTAGGATCCATGTACTCACTCGAAAGGTGGTTTCCTCCGCAATACACTCATTGCACATGAGGTCATGTGGGCCTTCTCATCATCTTCTGCAGCTTAGCTAATTCTAGCTTCACGTCTGCCAACTCCTTGCTCTGATCGACATTCTTTCCCTTGTCT
This sequence comes from Lygodium microphyllum, assembly GCF_053477565.2. Classification (NCBI taxonomy): domain Eukaryota; kingdom Viridiplantae; phylum Streptophyta; class Polypodiopsida; order Schizaeales; family Lygodiaceae; genus Lygodium; species Lygodium microphyllum. Next base: position 11,990,321 of record NC_141141.1, on the reverse strand, counting down.
TGGGTGCTTTGTCAATATCTTTCACTAGTGGTCAGAGCTATTTCTGAGGTTCTAGAGGCAATGATGTCTCAAGTTCTAGGTCTTGAGCTCCTCTCTTTGAGTAGATTATCCACTCGTATGGCTTCTTCGAAGACCCTAGCCAGCACATCCCTTTGCAAGTTTGTGTTGCTCACCAAGGCTTTGTAAAGCTCTTCACTTCAAATTCTACTTATGAACACGATGGAGACCGCTCATTCACTAGGTCACTCTACGGTTGGGATTCTCTTAAAGAGACTCCACACATGGGTGATGTAGTCTTGGATGTCCTCCTTGTCCTTCTGACTAAGTATCTAGCCTTAGAGAATCTCTTGATGAAGAGACTCTTGAGGGTATTAAAGTCATTGCATTCGGCATTGTCTAAACTAGTGTACCACGTCGGTCATCCTTTGTCTCCTAAGCCAAGTATGAAAGCTTGGGCATGCTGAGTAAGGTCCATGAGGCCATTAGCCTCACATACTTGCTCAAATTGCTCCACAAAGCTCTATGGGTCATTGTCAAGCTGATAGTTGCTCAGTAACCACATGTATCTTAGTCTCGCTCCAAGAGTTCAGGGTGATTCCTAGTCCTGCTAGCAACGTAGTTATCATCGCTAGAGCTTCTCTGCTTTGCTCCGACTATCTAAGAGCCTCTTTATGAGAATCTCTCTTAACATAAGATCAACCTCTAAGCCTCTCTCCCTCTTAGCATTCAGTCTTGTCTTGAATCTATTGGCGAGAGCTAAGACATCTTGGACTTCACACATTTCTATGTCTTCTCTCAGCTTTTGAGCTCGTTGCTCTCGATTGTAGGGGGCCACGCTTTATAATGCTTCCCTTTCCAACCTTCTCTCCTCCTCTAGATTGGCTAAGATGTCCTCGATTGGTCTACCATGATGCTCCATTTTGGTTTGTAGGTCATACCGGGTCATCAAATTTGTTGGGTGTCAACTAGGAATTCTCCCGAGTTTATTTGGCACTAGTTCCTACTTCTTGAGCAACTAGGGCATCAATTAGATTGATCGAGTCAGGTAGAGTTGTGTCCCCAATTGTGCCTATTGTTGTTTCTCCCTAATTGTCTTGACGATTCAAGTCTCTCAGTCTTCGAAAGTTGGGGATCATTGGCCATTGTCCAATGTCTGGGGTCTCCTCTCCTACTAGTGGGTTTGTTTGAATTATCTTATCTTGGGTGAGTTCCTTGTTATTTAAAACAATCCTCAATGTTAGGGGCATTCAAATCCTAGTGGTGTGCTCTTCAAGATGCATTGTGTGAAAGCAGGCTTTGAAAAAAAAAATTAGTGCATGTCAAATGTTTAATTGATGCAGTGTGCAAATCCAATGAAAACAATATAGTGCAACATACACTTTCTTGATTCTTTCGTGTGTTTAACAACCACTCTAGTTGGTTTGTTCTGGTCTCTATAGCATTGAGGGTAGCAAGTTTGGTTGATTAGTCTGGGTCTCTATCGGGATACAAGGCGACAATCGTTTTCTAGACCATTAGATTTTAGCTCTCGATTTAATTGCCTTTATTGTCCCGTTCACTCGCCTGGGAGTCCAATGGGGTGTCCTATGGCTAGGGCTTGGCCTCTACAATATCCAGTGAGGTCAAATTTTGCAAAATTTGATGTTCTATTTCCTGTCCAATTTGCAAGTTTTTCCATCTAATTCCCAAAATCGGTTGTCTGATTCTGGGCGATCCGATTCTAGGCAGTTCGATTCTGGCAGTTCGATTATGGATTGCCCGATTCTAGGCTACTGTCCGATTCTGGCTATCTGATTCTGGACTATCCGATTCTAGACTATCTGATTCTAGCAATCCTAGGCTGTCCAATTCTGGTTGTCCGTCCGATTCTAGTAGTCATGTCTGATTCTAGGAATCGAACAACCCGACTGCGACAGCAAAAAAGTATCCAAACTCGACGAAAATTAGATGTATCACACTCGATGCTTCCTTCTAGTCTCTAGCAGGCTCTAGAATCAAACAACAAGGTGTCAGCAATCAAAACAACTCACCTATAGCCTTCAAATGTGCCTAATCACAGGAATCGAAGCTCTTCTTGCATTGTTTTTTCCCTATTTTGGGCCTGCTATTACAGTAGACACCATGCCATGTATTTCTCTCTTTTTGTTTCCCTTACCTAAATGCATTCAAATCACAAGTAACAACTTACACTACTCCAATCTACTTCCCTAAATCCAAAAAACCAAAAAAACTTACTTGCAAGGGACAAACCCTACTTCAATGCTCGATTCGGAGCACACAAGCACTCAAAGCTTGAATCCATTGTCACAACAACAGAACCAAAATGTGGGAGATTTCGCTCAACCACCAAGACCCACGGACCGCTTATTGCTTCAAGCATTTCAAGCCAAGTGCAATGGTTGCCTCTCACATAGTCATACATGCTCTCACGCCTACAAGTGTAGTGAGCTTACCTCCATGCTCGTTCAAGTTGCATCTTCCCTCAAGCACTCCGATATCTCCAGGATCCAAGGTGCAAGCTCAAGTAGGCTCGATCCTCAAGCTCCAAGCTCCATGCTCCATTGCCACAAGCTCCAAGCACTGGTTCGGGACAAACCCTACTTCAATGCTCGATTCAGAGCACACAAGCACTCAAAGCTTGAATCCATTGTCACAACAACAAAACCAAAATGTGGGAGCTTTCGCTCAACCACCAAGACCCACGGACCGCTTATTGCTTCAAGCATTTCAAGCCAAGTGCAATGGTTGCCTCTCACATAGTCATACATGCTCTCACGCCTACAAGTATAGTGAGCTTACCTCCATGCTCGTTCAAGTTGCATCTTCCCTCAAGCACTCCGATATCTCCAGGATCCAAGGTGCAAGCTCAAGCAGGCTCGATCCTCAAGCTCCAAGCTCCATGCTCCATTGCTGCACACAAGACAAGAGAAGAAGAAAAAGAAGAAGAAGAAGAGAGGAGAAGATGGAGAGCTTCTCCACCATGGTCCCTCACCCTCATACACACTCCCTCACACTCCCTTTCTCACACACAAGCAAGCAAGGAAGAACAAGAAGAAGAAGAGAAGCGGAAAGCTAGTTTTGGCCACACACAAGACTGAGCTTCTTCATTCAATTTTTGCCTTTTATACAAAACCCTAACCCTAATCCCCTTTCGGCATACATCCCTTTTTACGTGACCAACCATCTTAACCTAGGTCCTCTTTTCCTATTTCCTTCCTATTTGCATTGTGCCTTCATCCATGCCCGTCTATATTTACAAATTTCACAAAAGGGAACCTTGCACTCTTTTACAAGGATTTAGAGTGTGCTTTTATATTTAAAATGCATCTTTCCTCTTTTGCGCATGCCTTGAACTTTTAAGGTTGTCCTTGTGCTTATGGCCTTTTTTCCTCCCATTTCTTCAGCCTAGGGCTGCCTTTTTCCACTGTGCCCTACATCTTTAAATTTTTATTTTTGCTTTCTTTACACTAGGGTTAACATACATCTAATAATTTGCACACTGTCGAATGCAAAAGGTGATGGGCCTAGGATTGAAACCCTACCTAGTTTGGGTTGTAACAATGAGGCATGCGATAATCCAAATAGGGAAGGTTTGAACGAGTCTAAATTCGCGGATCTCTCTATAGGAGGATTCTTTGGGAAGCTAGAACTATCTATCTATTTCAATGTCAAGACACATGGGTCCAATGAGAATATTCATTTAGTTAATAATGCCCAAGAAGAGATAGCCCACATTGATGTTATTTCAGTGGGAAGGCTTGGATTGGTGGATATACAAGAGCCCAAGATTAAACTGTGATGATTGGATTGTAAAGCTAAGTTATGAAAGTAGCATGAGGCTAGCCCTCACATTTTATGGCATTTTTAATTTAATTATCTTGGTTATTCTAATAAGATGCAATGTCAACAAGACCATGTATTTGATAAATTAAAATGGTACATTTTTTGTAGGCCAAGAGGGCCGGTTGGTGCAGATACAATTAATAGTTTCTTATCTTAGTGATGTACTAAACATATTCAATGGAGTACCTCTGGAGCAAGCCTCTTGTTGCACAAAAGCTTTTGTGGCCAAGCCTAGGTGATGTCCTCCCTTTATGAGTTCTTTCCCTTTGTGCTATATATGTATATGTATTTGTGGGAAATTTTCTTCTTTTGGGGACCAAAACTCAAGGCATGAAGTCCCAAAGTTTGGTTTGGTATGTTTGGGGGAGGTCTGAGCAGTTTTTCACCTCCTATGATGACATTGTCGGGAATTTAAATATCTTTCTTTGAGTGTAGTCCTTAGTGACCCTGTCTTGCTATCCTACTAGGCAGCTATTTTTAGGAGCTTCTGTTAATTGTGAGGCAAATGGAGAAGCTTTCCAAATAAAATAAAGAGAAGAAATAATGAATATATCTAAAAAATACTATATAAAATATGGTGTGTAAAAAGGGGTTCTAACCCCTAAAATGAGAAATACAAGAAAGAAAAATTCCAAGATCAAATGATTGCCTTATGACGGCCTAATAGGTTCCTGGGGGACAAGTCAGTAGACCAAGGGTCGATGCCTTGTCTTCTTGGGGGTTACATTTAGTCGGAAAGAAAAATAAAATAAGGACGGTTGAAGCAAAAATAAAAGTGAGTGAAAGAAAAAGGATTAAGTGTCACCTTGTGATAGCTTAGTAGAATCTTGGGTACCAAGATAGGACCTAAGACCAGATGCCCTATTCTCCTTGGGTCACAATATGCTCAATTCCCTCATTTTTACACGTCCAAGTATCAAGTCCCGAGGTGTAAACAACAAGCTAAATGACTAATATCTAAAAATAGTTGACCACATGCTATAGGAGTCATTGTCTAGAGTGTAGGAGTTATGGTCAAGTTGTCCTAGGTCCACTAGGCAGGTCAGCAGACCACCATTTAGGATGACTCCTTTGATAATTCTTTTTTGCATGTCTGTGTTAGAGCAATGGGTTAGCAACTGACTATGGATCTCTGTTAGACTATACTTGGTCTATCCCTTGTGGATCTTCATGCCTTGATTTTGTTAAGGAATAGGGTGAGAGTTGTGTGTGCATTTTGTTGTGTATTTTCTTTGTAGCAGCTTGATGCTCTTTATGGTTTCTAATGTGCAAATAATTTTGAGGATTCGATGAGTTGAGTCGCCCTATCCCATGGTCACCAATGAGAGTAGTTTTTACGACCAAAAAAGAGCCAATAATGTGCCAAATTTTGTCAATTTGAAGTAGGAATTGAAGTTCAATGGAAGTGGTGGTGGACACAGATCTAACAATTTTAAGTAGCTGTGGAAGACAGGAATTCAAATCACTTCAGAAGATGGACTTCGCAATGGTCACAGATTTTTTGTAAATTTTTCGGGTGTTGGAATGAAGGGAAAGCTCCAAGCAATGCAAGATTCTAAGACGAACACATATAAATTTTTGGTTCATCAAATCAATCGCCTAACACGAGAGAAGCTAAAGGCCAGGCATGAGGGACAAATGCAGTGTAAAAGTGACCTTGGAATTAAAGGGTCATGCCCTTTGGGAGCACAAGTGGCCCCAAATTTTTTGTAATGGGGGGGTCGATTTTTTTATTACGAACAGGAAAAATGGTCGCCATCATGACGATTTGTGAAGGGAGGCCTATCGAGCCTATAAATACTGCTATGATTCAAAGTTACCTAGCCAATGCTTGCTTTTTTTTCCCTCTGTGGCTTGTTTCCGATCCGACATTGATGGCCTAAAGAGAAAGTTTCAAATTCAATCTCTCTCTCTTCCCTCTCTCTCCTCGTTGGGTTCTTCATGAGCAAATGAATTATAAGAGATTGAAAAGAAGACTGATTATCTGGCTTGAACATGATTGACATGAGATTATGCCAACGCTGAGGATTGATGACCATCACTATTTGGAAGAAGTTCCGATTGCTACCCAAAAATTCAATTCTTGAGACCCAAAACCCGAAAAATGGTAGTAAGCCTCCTCTTAAAAGAAATTTGAACCTTTTTTTGACATTTCATGGTGCAAATCTTGTTCATATGCGATGAAATTTTGTTTGAGGCTTGGTTGCAATATGTTTGAGGGCTAGGTAGCATAAAATTCAAAATCATGTTTGTAATTGTGAGTTATCAACTTTTAAAACCTCGAAATTTGTGTTTTAAGTTTTAAAAAATGATGATTTTATTGATTTTAGGTGACCAAATTATATTTGTGCGGGATGAGATCAAACACGATGATGGTTGAAAGTGTGATTGAATTTTTTGACTCAAAAAATAATAAATATTAGTAATAAGTAATAAGATAAATCATAAAAATATATTCTACGCATGAAAATTTTACTAAAAATTATGAATATGTTCGTGAATGTATGGTGGAGCTAGGGCATGAGATTTATCCTTAGCTTATCCCCATTATTTATGGTATAGAGTGTATTTATTACTTTTCACATAAGAAAAACACATTAAAAATACTCTTTACACCTACCCAACAAATGCAAAATCTCAAACAGTAGAGGGAAGGGGATTGTGGGGGCTGAGTATCATTTGAATTTTGATTTTATGCATATTCTAACATATAGGATTCATTGGATTTAAATATTAAAAAGGGCAGTAGTACAAATTATTCAGGTGTTGTCTTAGCAACGACGTAATATGCTAGAGTGAAATCATGAAAGGGTTGTTTGTGCACATGCACACTGATTGATCTATAAGTTTATTTGTTTAAGCACTTTATGTCATTCACTTTGTATCCGCATTTTCATACGTGATATCAAGAGAATTATCTCATGGATGCATAGCACTTGTTTCTAAATGATTGACCCATGCTGAGTGCGAGGCTCCCTAAGCTGTAGGTCTAGTATTATTATTTCCTTTGGGGACTCACACAGGTAGGGGCTTGCTATTAGTAGCACAGTCCAATTTTATTTATTGCCTCCCAAAGTTGCAAATATCATCCTATCATCAAGACGAATCTATAAGATTTGCTTCCTGAAAGAAAATCACAATATCGAAGCAAACCCATGGAAAATCCAAATGCCGCACCTTCTGTTCTACTGCTTTAAACATTGTCCAGTTCCTTCAAAAATGTACATGATGTAATGCATGCTCCCCTTGAAGACGACTATTTCAACTGTGGTAAGAATTAAATGATCTCTTGAAATGTTTTATTAAAAAAGAGAAGACTATGTTGCATATGTGTTTTATGTTGAAATAGCGCATCATCATGGGGCTAATCTCTAGGGTGTGGGAGAGCCAGAGTGGAGCCATAGCAATAAGCTAGGGGGTGCTTCCTTCATTTGTGCTATGAGGTGCTAGACACCGATATGTTTGGGTGCTCCTTTTTCTTGGAGTCAAGAAGGGCATTATTTTGGACTACAATCTAGAGATGATTCTACAAGTGCATTCTTTCAATAAATCAATTCATAGTGTTTGTATGCTCCCTAGCCGCAATGTCGTGGGTTTGTTTTGGTGAGTTTAGGAGGCCTATGCTAGAGCTAGAGCCAGTGTTGGGCCCATTTTTTGTCCTGACACTCACTGTAAGGTCTGCTCCTAAGGCTCTCTCCCTATCAGCATTTCCTCTCGTTCTGTTTCTACTTGAGATGGCTAGGATCTTGTGAACCTCATTGAGCTCTCTCTCCTAGCATGACCTTTGAGCTTGTTGCTCCTAGCTTTAGCTCGCTATACACTGTAATGCAATCCTTCCTAGCCTCCTCTCCTCAAGATTAGCTGCGATATCGGCTACAAGCCTTCCATAATGTGTTATTCTTGTCTTCTGGTCGTATTGTGTGATAAGTCTCAAAATGTCATCTAGGTACCCTGTTACATTAAGGTCAAGGTCAAGGCCGAGGTCATTCTCATTCGAGTTGGTACCTATCATGGTGGTTGTCTCCTAACCCACTAGTATTTCTATGAGCTTGACTAGGCCACCGACTAGAGTTGTGTCTCTAATCTTATATAGTCCTTCCTTCCCTCATTAGTTTGATGGTTGAAGGCCAACTTCTGCAGCTGATAGTGGACAAAAAAGGAATGGTCGAGAGGAACATACTCCTAAATTTGCTCAAATTTAGACCATAATAAATCCATCCTGGACTGCAATCTTTCCACTTTATCTTGAAACAACGGACATAATGTGGCCTGTCTCTGGAGAACTGCCAAGTCCTGGTGAGATATAGAAGGAATCATGGGGACACTAGGACTTGGAGGAATGGACCGTGATTGCGCCAGTTGGTCGTTCAACTGTTTAATCTGGGAAGCTTGGGATTCCACTGTATTGTGAGCAATCTACAAAGCTAACAGTTTTGTATCCAGAAGAGTCTTAAACTCTTGAGCTTCTTTGGACATTTTCTCTTTCTCTTCCGAAACTCTAGTGACCTCTGATTGAGCTTCTACTAACTGAGTTTTCAAAGATGATATTTCTTCTCTCTGGGTCTCAATCATTTGGGTCTGCTGCTCCATCTGCTTAAACAGATCGGAAAGAGTGTCTTTAGTAGAGGCTAATTCTGTGGTTGCCTTGTGCATCTGGTGTTTGGATTGCATCAATTCTTTGTAGAAAAAAATCATATAACTGTTGAACACAAGCTGTCTCACTAAGAGTTCAATAGAACTCTGGATGTTGTTACAAAGGAAAGGAATGGCATCCCCTGACACTAAGTTGTTCAGCGAAGGAACTGATATATCCAAAGAACCCACTCGATGTGCCCTAAATAAGTTATTGTATGTGAGGTAGACAGAGATGTCACTTTCAGAGGTAGCAGGAATGACACTGAAGAAATAACTGGTGGAATTTTCTATGCTACGCACTTCAAGCGCTTCTGCTGAATGACCAATGGAGGAGGGGAATCAATATCCTCTACGTCAATGGGTTCTGAATCTTCTGAAGGTGGAGGGGGAGGGACTGGATCAAATGGAGGAGGAGGTAAAACACCCTTCTTAAGGCCTGAATATGGCAAGAAAGTATATAAATATAAACCATAGGTTACATTGGTAACATTCCCTCTAGCACTTTGACAAAATGCTGGTCCATCTTTGTAAGAAGGTAAGTACTCTAGTCAATGGCAACCCCTTTTAAAACCATCCTGGAAGCTATGAAGAGCTCTTTGGACAAATAGTGAGATGGTGTCTTGGCAGGCATGAACATGTCCTGGAGAAATTGGCAGACTAGCTTCCATAGAGGATCAGTGATCATTGAGAAAGACACTCCTGAAGTGTTAATCACCTTCTTGACATCAAGGACCTCTTTAATTTGCTTATATAACAGCTTGAGGATCTCTTCATTTGAGAATAGCTGTTTGGTTGTTGTGACCAAGGGTTCTCCTTTGTAAGGAAGAGACAAAACCCTCTAGGTGTGAGGACCATGGAAGTACCACGAACTAAGCCCGATTTCTTACTGTATGATGCGAGAAACTCATCACAAAGGGCTGGATCGTCTAGAATCAGAGGGAGTGAAGCAACCACAAAAGATGCAAATCCGAGTGTCTAAGGAATCAGCCATCCAAGGCATGTGGGTTGGTTGTCCAAAGCCCGAAAAGTGGTCAAAGTCCGAGTGCACTTGTCCAAGTTGAATGTCCGAGTGGATTTAAGCTACTCGAACGTCTAAGTCCCGATGAGAACTTGGCCTCCTCCGATTCATGTGGGTCATCATTCGAGCAATGCAAAAGAAATGTTGAATAGCAAGAAATTAATTAAATCAATCCAATGCACTATCTATTGATGTACCCAGGGTTCTTGCTTCATGCAATAAACATCAAGGAAGACTTTAAGCATACTTAGAGGGCATGGATGTAATGATATCAAGGATTGTTGTTAGTGTTGCCTCTTGACCTATAGCTCTCTGTGTCACTAAATTGATTGCTTATTACACATTCTCTATTTAATAAATTCATAACTCACTTTTCTTTAAGTATTGATGATGATCTAGCATGGCCATGAGACCATTTAGAGACCAGTATTCCTAGTGCATCACTTAATGGGGTGATCAAAGCATTGTGACAGGGATATCTGGTATAGGCAGTACAAGTTATGAAGGGGGAAAAAAGTGACTGCCAAGTGTAAGAGTGTACACAAGAACCAAGGACTTACACATAAATGAAGATGGATTGAGTTCTAAGAAGAGGAAGTGCATTAGCATTGTGTATATGTATTTATGTGTGCATCTAGGGATGCCTGGGAATGTTTACTTGTGTGTAATGAGCATTGCATTCGTTTGGGGTCATCCTCTCCTCTACAAGTCAAAGTTTAAGGTCTTTTCTTTCGTTAAGAAAGATGAGAGAGGGAATTCTCTCACTAAGAAAGACGAGAGATGTAATCCTGTGGAAGTGAGAAGAGAAGTGATTTTCTCTTTCTAAGATCTAAAATGACAGAAGCTTTTGTGTGGAATTCAATCTTACGGTTGAGGCCCAATGCAATCTAATGAACTCTCCTTATCTATGACTCAAGGTGGTTGCATGGACCACAAGTTAAGAGTACAGTTTAAAAAGCTATTTTTTTGGAAAATCCATTTTTAAAATATCTCGTAATAGAAAAATGATCCCTAAAAACATGCCAAGATGGTTATTGGAAACAACAAGATCTACAACTTTCGTGTTGGACATTTTTTCATCCAAATAACGCACAAAGAGATATCTCGAAATTAGTGCTATAGAGTGGAGCAACCACATCTTGCATGAAGATCAACTCAAATCTCTCTCCAAGAAGAGAAGCTCTTGAAAGACTACAAAAGAGGAGGCTCTCCTTGGGTGTAAGGGAGAGGTGAAGGAAGCATCACTTTGCATGTATCCAGGAGGAGAAGAGAAGGTGCAAGTGCTGCGGAAGCCCTACTGAAATTAAGTGCTGCGGAAGCTCTGCTGAAATCAAGTCCCAAGAGGAAGCTGTACTGAAATCAAGTTCCAAGAGGAGAAGAGAAGGTGCAAGTGCTACGGAAGCTCTACTAAAATCAAGCGCCAAGAGGAGAGCCCTACACATATTGTGTAGGAGAGAAGGAGACTCAAGAAGGATCAAAAGGTGCCAACTTCCAAGTTATGCAAGTGTTAGCCGATTGTATACTATGCAAGGAACTGTGATCTTGTTTTCCAATATCTACAAGTAAGAACTAGCTTATGTGTAATGGAGGATCTTGCTCCTTGTTAATAATATAACTCCATAAGGGGTGGGACTAGCCCATCTTTTTCAACATGTGCATTTTTGTGACGGCTGGTTCATTTTTATTTAAAATTAAGGTGCCTCTGAAGCGCACATAGCGTGTGCAAAGTGAACAACGAGTTGATTTTAATTTATTAGAAAAATGTGTGTTTGGCGCGAGCGCGCATGCCATGGTGGTGTTTAGTTTTCATTTTAAGAATTAATCGTGAATTTTGGGATAGCAGAAAATAAAAAATAGGAAGAAAAAAAATTCTGAAAGTGGGTATGTGTGTATGCATTGAAATGGAATGCGCACGTCTCAATCCCAAGATGCAATTCAACAATCCAAAAAGGAAAAAAACCACGAACTGGAAATGATGTAACACGTCAAGGCAAGGTTAATGAAAATATATTTGTTTGATGTGCGTGATTTATTTTGTTTTTATTTTTGTTGATTATGTTGTTAGGTTATTTTATTTTTTAACAAATATTTTAAAGGTGATATTCGATGTTTGTTTGTTTGTTGTTTTTTTTAATATATTAAAATGGGATAAATGGGACACATGAATATATTGTAAATTTTGATGGTGAGATTTCAGCAGTCTATTATGAATAAAAACCAGATCATTAAGTTTCAACAATGTTTCTAGATCTATCTAGTATTTTTTAGCTTTTTTTTGGAATTGAAAATGATTTTTCCATAAATTTAGGTATTAAATTTATCATTTTTCCTTAAAATAATAGTTGGACCATTTGGCAAAGCATTTTTAGCATGTGTAACATTCTAGAAATATTTAGATGAGTTAGTGTACTTTTTTGAAATTCTTTTGAAATTATTTCTGATTTTTATTGATTTTTTAATGAATTTTGTTCAATTTTCAATGGATTTTGAAGGATTTTTAATATTTGTAATTTGAAGGATTTTGAAGGGGTAGGGCCAAAATGGGGGTGGTTTTGTGAAATGGTAGGGAGGGGGGTTCAGTGGGGGTGGGGTCCAGTGGGTGGGTGGGCGGGGTGTACCACGCAAGCGGGGTGGGGGACCCAAGGCCAGGCGGCGAGCGAGGTGGGGGACCCAAGAACTGTAAAAAATTACACGGTGCAACAAACAAAATCTGAGAAAGAGATAGAGAGTACACAACAAATAAGAGGAGAATCAGTAAATTCTTTAGCTCCAAACAACTGATACAAAAATGGTTCTGTCCAGCTGTGCACTTCCACTGTGTGAAGCTTAGATGGCGATCTAGACAGAAGATAGGTGAAGCGCTTAAGGCTAGCTGGAACAACAACTCTGACTGGGTGAAAGATGAATGATAGATGGCTGTGAAGGGGTTTAGCCTTTATAGCCCACGAAGGCTATTAGGTCGGCCTGACCGACCTACCATATGAGCCTCCACTAGTCGGCCAGGGAATATTCCCTTTACCATCGGGCCGGGGGCTAACTCCCTTACCCCGCAACTCAATGCAATGTGCCTCGAGTTACTACCAGCTTAACCACTCCGTCTAACCCAAAGTTAGAACGGCCACCTTTTTGCCATCCGGTCACATAGACCTCATCTGATATACAAGTCAGGACTCAACCAATATCTGGGCTCACATTTGGCTTCTCCTCATAATGGGGGCCTTACAACTTTGAGCACCATGGATCATTGGTAGCACCTAATGAGGGTGGGGCATTGATCATATCTAACAAGAAGCAGGCAGTCGGGGGGGGGGGGGGGGGGGGGGGGGGCAAGGCAAACGAGGCAGGGCGAGGCGAGGCCAAGGCGCAGGCAGCCGGGGTGTACCAAGTAGGCGGGGTGGGGGGCCCAAGGCCAGGCGACGGGCGAGGTGGGGGGTGGGGGGGCCAAGAAGCACGCGACTGGGGGTGGGAGGCTCAACAAGCGAGGTGATGGCGAGGCGGGGGCGGGGGCGGTTGTCTAGTTGTGACGAAGGAGGAAGGGAGGGAGGGGAGGCGCAGGCACAGGAGGAGGGAGGGAGTGGAGTAATGGAGAGGGAGGAAGGTGAGGCAAGGCAACGGGGCCCAAGGCAGGGGGCCCAGCGAGGCATGAAGGAGGGGAGGTAGGGGTAAGCGCAGGCGAAGGAGGAGGGAGGAAGGGGAGGCCTGAGAAGGAGGAGAGGAGGCGCTGCGGCAAGGTGGTGGGAGAGGGAGCGTGAGAAGAAGGGAGAGGGAGCGCGACTGTGGCGAGGTAGAGGAGGCCGTGGTAGAAATCAGAATATGCAGCAAACTCAAGAAAACCAGTCCTATGGAGGAGGACGTGGTAACTCTAGAGGCAGGGGGAGCCAAAGAGGTCGTGGTGGATGGCAAAGAGGTCAAAATGCAAACAGTAACGTTGAATGTTACTACTGTGGTAAAATGGGTCATATGGCTAAAGACTGCTATAAAAAGCAGAATGACATCATGAATGGAAAACTGCAACAAGGGAATTATCAACCATGGTGTTATAAAAATTCAACATGAAACATTAAATAGTCATAATGTTGCAAAAAATTAGCAAAGAATTTCAAAAAAAAAAGTGATGTTGTAAAACTTCAAACAATTGCAATCGTATAACAATAGTAAAGTTGTAAAGCTTCATTTGTCAAGATACTTCAAAACTTGTTTGATACAAAACAAGGTGGAATATGGAAAATGAACATGAAGGATATCTTATAGTATCCTTGCTTATGTTTTGATTTTGTTTCATATGAAAAAGCAAGGAAAATGCATTTCTATGCTTGTATGTTTTAGAGGATGACTTCAGCCCTCAAAAGGGAAACTCTCACTATTGAAGAGACATATCGGAACTCTGCAATTGAAGCACAACTATATAAATTAAGGATTTTAAGTCCCATATATGGTAGTTTCATTGTTGAAGCTCAAGTATGAGTAAGTTTTCAATTTGATGGCTCTCCCATGCTTGAATCAAGAAATGAATCACACGATTGAGATCAAGACATCAAAAAGTAGGTGACTCCACAATTACATCGATCACCTAGAATTTCTATTTCTAATAGGCAACACAAGGTAAATGTGTGACACATAGGCCATTGAATGGGCACAAATAGCAGGATGTAAAGAACATTACCAAATTAATGTTATCTGGTTTGCAGTATCTTCCGCCTTTGGATTATGCATGTTTTGACTCGTGTGATCATTGTCTTTATGGTAAGCAGAATAGGTTTACGCATAAGAAATCGGGTAGGCCACGCATGAGTGAGCCCTTGGCATTGGTGCATTCTGATGTTTGTGGGCCTATGCCTTGCATGTCTATGGGTGGCACGAAGTACTTCGTTACCTCATTGATGATTTTTCTAGGAAAGTGTGGGCTTATCCCATAAAGCAAAAGTCCGATGTCTTGGCAGTTTTTCAGAGATGGCTTGCTCTTGTTGAGAACCAGACTGGGTATAAGCTGAAATGCCTTTGGACAGATAATGGGGGAGAATATATCTCGCATGCTTTTGAGCAGTTTTGTGATGACAGGGGTATTAAGCGTCAGTTGACCGCCCCTTACACCCCACCCCAGAATGGTTTGGCTGAGCGCATGAACAGGACTATTCAGGAGCGTGTGCGCTCTATGCTTAGCCATGCAGGCCTACCCCAGAGTTTTTGGGCTGAGGCAGTTAGTATGGCAGTGCATGTCATAAACCGATCGCCTTCCAGTGGATTGGATTTCCAGGTTGCAGAGGAAGTTTGGGCTGGTAAGCCACCCTCTTATGCGCATCTCCGTGTCTTTGGATGTGAGGCATTCTGCCATGTGCCCAAGGACAAGAGGAGTAAATTGGATCCAAAGAGCATTAAATGCATATTCCTTGGCTATGGTGAGTCAGGAGAGATGGGCTATCGCCTATGGGATCCGCAGGCGCGGAAAATAGTACGCAGACATGATGTCGTCTTCCATGAAGACAAGATGCACAGGCAACTTGAGAAGGTGGTTGAGATCCGCAGAGTGATCTTTCAGGAGGAGCCTAGAGCTCCAGCACAGCCAATAGTACAGCCTGCAATAGTTCCTCCACAGGGCCAGGGTGTTGGACAGGCAGTTAGACAGGCAGCAGAGCCTGCGGTGAGACGGTCTGCTAGAGACAGACGTCCACCTGACAGATTTCAGCCCTCTATGTATTATGTTTTGGTTACAGATGTAGGAGAGCCTTTCACTTATGATGAGGCTATGCGCAGGGGTGACAGTCACTCATGGGAGAGGGCTATGCAGTCTGAGATAGACTCCCTGCATAAGAATGAGACTTGGGATTTGGTTGCCTTGCCTAAGGGCAAGAAGGCTTTGCCATGCAAGTGGGTGTACAAGCTGAAAAGTACCCCTGGACACCCCAAGCCGGCATACAAGGCTAGATTGGTAGCAAAGGGTTTTAAGCAGGAACATGGTGTGGACTTTGATGAGGTCTTCTCTCCTGTGGTTAAGATGACCACCCTGCGCTTAGTCTTGGCTTTGGTTGCACAGCTTGACTTAGATCTATATCAGATGGATGTCAAGACGGCTTTTCTACATGGGGACTTGCATGATGAGATCTACATGGATCAGCCTAAGGGCTTTGCAGAACCTGGCAGGGAGCACCTAGTGTGCAAGTTGAAGAAGAGCTTGTATGGCTTGAAGCAGGCACCTAGGGAATGGTATCATAAGTTTGATGCCTTTATGCAGTCACAGGGCTATAGCAGGAGTGCTATGGATCCGTGTCTTTACACGAAGAAAGCCCGTGATGGCAGTTTGCTTATCTTGGTACTCTATGTTGATGATATGCTGATAGCAGGGAAAGCTCATGATGAGCTAGATGCTCTTAAATCTCAGCTGAAGAAGAGCTTTGAGATGAAGGATTTGGGACAGGCCTCACATATACTTGGGATACGCATTAAGTGCGATAGGCATCAGGGGCTTTTGTATCTCTCACAGCGGGAGTACATTCATAAAGTCCTTGAGCGCTTCCGCATGCAGGACGTAAAGCCTATTGGCTATCCATTACCTTCTTATGTGAAGGTATCACAGGCCGTTTGTCCGCAGACAGATGAGCAGAGGGCCGAGATGGCCAAGATCCCTTATGCTTCAGCCGTGGGCAGTTTGATGTATGCCATGATAGCCACTCGTCCAGATATTGCACATGCAGTTGGTGTTGTGGCACGCTATATGGCTACACCTGGCAGCAGACATTGGGATGACGTGAAGGGTATCATGAGGTACCTGAAGGGCACAGCAGATATGTGTATTTGCTATGGCAGCCAGGATACAGGGGTCGTGGGGTACATTGACTCCGATTATACAGGACATGCAGATAGTAGGAAGTCCACTTCTGGCTATGTATTCACCTATGCTGGAGGGGTTGGCTCTTGGATGTCCAGGGTTCAGAAGTGTACGGCTTTGTCTACCACTGAGGCCGAGTATGTTGCAGCCACTGAGGCTTGCAAGGAGGCCATATGGTTAGGCCGTCTAGTTGATGACCTTGGGATTGATGCTACACCTACACTGCATTCGGATTCTATGAGTGCCATTCAGTTGGCTAAGAATCCGGTCTTCCATGCGAAGACGAAACACATTGAGGTGAGGTATCACTTCATACGTGGTGTCGTGGAGGACAGGTCTGTTGACCTTGTCAGGATCTCCACTGACGAGAATCCTGCAGATCTGCTCACGAAGAGCCTCACTACTGAGCGCTTTGCCTTCCTCAGGAGGTTGATGGACGTTGGATGAGATGTCGCCTTTCCTCATCCCTTGTACCTATATACACTTGTACTGTCTTTTCTTTTTTTCTTTTCTCTCTCACTAGGGCAGATTCGCCTTTAAGTGGGAGGTTGTTGGGGGTAAAGGCGCCTCCGCCGTGCCGCCCCGTGTATTACTATACTAATAGTACCTGCCACTGCACACTGCAGGTGGCGGGCGCCCATCACGTCACTTTATTCTTTATTCTTTTAGTGACATTTTGAATAAAGGAAGGCCCGGTCACACATTGTGACTGTTGGAGTTCCCATTTCTTGTCTCTCTCTTTCTTGCTCTTGCTCTCCCGCCATAGCTCGCGTGCAAGCTTCGATCCTTCTCACCTTTCACCTGGAAGCTGTGAAGATCTCTTTGGACAAATAGTGAGATGGTGTTTTGGTAGGCATAAATCTATCTTGGAGAAATTGACAGACTAACTTCCAAAGAGGATCAGTGAACATGGAAAAAGGCACTCTTGAAGTGTTAATCACCTTCTTGACATCCAGAACCTCTTTGGTCTTCTTCTGTATAACAGCTTGAGAATCTCATCATTGGAGAATAATTGTCTAGTTGTAACAAAGGGTTCTCCTTTGTAGGAAATAAATAAAGCCTTCCCTAACCCTCTAAGTGTCAAACCCATAGAAGTACCACGAACCAGGCCCGATTTCTTACTGTATGACGCAAGAAACTCATCACACAGGGATGGATTGTTTGGAATCAAAGGGACTGAAGTAGCCACGGAAGTTGCAAGGCCTGCTTTCGCTATAGGCTCAAAAGACAGTAGGAAAGAATAATCCCTACTGATCAATGGAACATACTGGATAGGAGGAGGAGCGTGAGGTGCCATTTAGATGGAAAACACACACACCACAAACACAAACAATCACAGAGAATGCCTGCAAAACAACAAAATAGCTATAAAAAAGAAATTGATCAAAAGAAGTACACACACAAACGTAACTAACCAATTGACACTCCAAAAAACCCACATTCTAGAAAAAATTCAGCATGACCTCTACACATATGCGACCGAAAACTTCATGCGATGCAACAAACAGTCACCCAAGACCCCGTATCAGGCAAAAAAGAAGAAAAACTACAAACCGCACCCGTAATCGTATCACACAAGCAAACCAGAATACCTTAAAAACCTAATCAGGACCTAACCATAACTTTGACCAACAATGTCAACTTAAAGGACTTTACATGCCCATCCCACGAAGCATGTTTATTAAAAAGGAAAAAAAGTGTAGTGAAGGGAATGGTTTTAATGAAGGGTTCATTTTAATAAATTATGAATAATGGTTGAAATTTTATTAGGTTATAAACCTTAATAAGAAAACGGTGGTTCCTTCATCAAATTTTAATTACAATTTATTAGAGTGAAACATGCTTTCACGAAACCCGGACTGCGATACCTAGACTGGGGTCTCTAAATGCAAATTCATTAATTAGAAATTAATGGTGATGTGGAGCATTTTTTTGCTAGCGCGTGCTTTTTTGTGACGGCTGGTTTGTTTTTATTAAAAATTAAAGTGCCTCTAAAGCACACGTAGCACCTGCAAAGTGAACGACGCGTTGATTTTAAGTTATTAGAAAAATGTGTGTTTAGAGCGAGCGCGCGTGGAAAAGTGGGTGAATAAAGTTCATTTTAATAATTAACCGTGGTTAAGGGATGACCAAAATAAATAAAGCACAAAAAATAGATACCTGGTAGGGGTATGTATGCAAGAGACTGAGGACGCACTCAGTAGTCCCAAATGCAAGGAATCCAGTCAAAAAAGCAAAAACCAGTGACTGGAAAAAAATAAAGCACCTTAGTGTTTTTATTTTTGTTTTATTTTTTATTTCTTTTTTTGTTTTATTAAATAAATATCAAAGCAATACTAAGGGGATCACATGTGGTACAATTAATGTTGATTAGTGTTTGGGTGAAATTGTTATTTGATTTTTGTTTTGTTATTTTAAAAAAATAATAATTTAGGTGTGTTTGTATTTTGTATGTTCTTTGTTTCTTTTTTTTCTTTTTCTTCCTTTTTTAAAAAATAATTAAAACGACATTTAGGACACATGAATATGTTGTGAAGTGTAATGGTGGGAGTTCAGCAATCCAACAAGTGTCAACAATGTATTTGAATTTATCCATGATTTTTCACTTGATTTTTGAATTTAAAATGAATTTTCATAAGGTGAGGTATTAAAATTAGGGTTTTGGCTTCAAATAATACTTTGGCCATTTATGGAAGCATTTTCAATTGAGAAATTATTGAAAAAAGGGGCAAGGGGGTTTATGAAATTTTTTGAAATTTTTCTGAAAGTATTAATGAAATTTTACCAATTTTTAATGAATTTTGCTTATTTTGCATGTATTTTTGAAATAATTCGAAAGTTTTGAAGTTTTTGCAATTTATTTTATTAAATTCTCACTTTAGAAAATATTGCAAATGATTTCAACAATGTTAAAAAAAATTTAATGAAATTTTTTGCAATTTATTTGGATTTTAAATGAATTTTAATGAATTTTTTAAAGTTTTTTTGGTATTTTATGTTTGTTTTTATGTGTTTTTAGGTGTTTTTAGGGTTTTACGGGTTTTGAAATGAAAAGTCTGTACCCCAGCTGTGTGTGAACAGCTAAGAATGACTGCGTGTGAACGGCTGACTGCAACACACCACCGCACGGACAAATTGGAGACGCGTCGTCGCTCGTGAACAAACGCCTGCTAGCAGCTCACGTACGGACAGACACACGTCGAGGCTCGCACGAACATACACACACACGAGACCAGCGGCAGCAAGGATGCCTGCGTGTAGGGGAGGTTGGAAAATGTGGATGTGTCCCGTGAGAAAGTGGGGGCCAATGGGTTTGGGTTTGCTGCGGATGGGGGTGGTGGGAAAAGGGGCTATGAGGGGGATAAGTGGGTAGGGGTGGGAAAAGGGGCTTGGGGAGGGGTAACTGGGGTTAGGGGAATTGTGGTTAGGTGGGGGGTAGGGTTAGAGCAAGAGTAACTGGGGGGGGTAAATTTGGTGGGGGGGGAAAAAAACGGGCAGGCGGGGATAGGGCCCAAGGAGGTGGGCGGGCGGGGGTGGGGAGGCAGAAGGTAGGGGGAGCGGCGTAGAGAGAAGGCAGGGGGGGAATGACATGGGCAAAAGGAGGGGAGGGGTGGTGTGGGCAGAAGGGGGGGGGGGGGGAGGGGGGAGGCAGAAGGCAGGGGGAGCGGCGGAGAGAGAAGGCGGGGGGGAATGACATGGGCAAAAGGAGGGGAGGGGTGGTGTGGGCAGAAGGGGGGGGGGGGGGGGGGGTGGGGGAGGCGACGTTGACGAGGAGGGCAAGGAGGGAGGAGGCCTCAAGGAAGCCGCGTGGAGGAGGGCGGGGGGAAGGAGGTAGGCGGCAGGAGGGTGAGGATGCGGCAGGAGAGCGAGGAGACGATAGGAGGGAGGACGAGGAGGAGCCGTGGGAGGCGGCGGGAGCGTGGAGGAGGGAAGACGAGGGGGAGCTGCGGGAGGGAGGCGGTGGGAGCATGGAGGAGGGAGGGCCTCGTGGAGGGAAGGAGGGGGAGGATGCAGCGCGAGGGAGACGCAGAAGAAGAAAGGGAGGGAGAGGACGCGGGTGCAAGGACGACGCAGGTAAGACCGTTTTTTTTTATAAATTTCTTTTTTTTTCCCGTTCTTTTCTTATTTTTTGTGTTTCTTTTTGTTTGTTGTGTGTGTGTGTGTTTTTTTTTTTTGCGGGGGCTGTGTTGTGTGTTTTTTTTTTGTTGTAAATGTTGTTTTTTTGTTTTTTTTTTTCTGTGTTTTCTTTTTCTTTTGTTTGTGGTTTGCTTTTGTTGGGTGTTTTGTTTGTTTTTTTTAAAAATAAATTTTGTTGTTAATTATTAGGATTGTATTTGTTTTTTTGTTTTTGGTTTTGTTTGTTTTTTTTTTAAACTTTTGTTATGGTTGGTAAAAATGAGTGCACCCTTGTCCCGCACGCATGTGCGGGGCGCGAGTAAAAAAATTTGCATTAGAAGGATCAGATGGGGTGGAGATGGAGACACGCGAGTAACAAAGGCCATGGGGGAGTCCCGAGGCACGTTAAACCAAAAATAGGCATGTTCACGCGCGACACGAGAAACACGACCACACGGCAAAAAGGAAGAAAAATTAATAAAACTCAAACCGTACGTCGAATCAAAAAACTCTAAAAAGGAAAAATGTGCCAAGAGACGAGAGAAAAATGATAGAAAAATATGACATGGGTTTCGGGGCAAAATCAGGGTGTTCACATGAAAAAACACAAAAAATAAACCCGAAAACACGTGTATTAATATCGAAAAATCCACGCATCGAAACGAAGTGTGAAAAGAAGGAAAAATGTGCAGAATAACGTGTCCAACAATCCTATCATGGAAAGACACAGTGCCGAGTAAGATAGGACATGTTCACATGGGAAAAACCCCAAAAATGGACCCGAAAATGGACTCTGAAATTAATATGGGAAGAACCAATTGTTGAAACGAAGTTCGATAAACAAGAAAAATGTTTGAGGGAAAGGGATTCACAAGGCTGGTGCAGCAAACTCAGTTTGGGGGGAAATTAGGAGGGGTTCACATGGAAAAAACACAAAAAACACACCCGAAAATACTCGAAAAACTTAATAACTAAAAATAAAACAGTTAGAAGAGGAGGGAGGAAAAAGGAAAAAGTGAGAAAAAGGCTAGTGGGACACGATTGTCGAATGAAATTGGAATTCTGGTGAAAATAGGGCATATTCACATGAAAAAATGTGAAAAATAAGCACGAAAAAGCCCCGAAAACCCGTAAAAATTAATAGCGGACCAACCGTGCATCAGAATGATAGGGAGTAAAAAGTAAAAATATCAAGAGGAATGGGTAGGGCAGGGCTGGCACCTCAGATAACTGTTCCGGAGCAATAAAGATGCATTCACATGGAAAACTGTCCAATTAACGGGAATTGCTTCAAAAATTAATAACTTTAGAACCATCTGTGGGAACAGGGGTTGGTAAAAAGAAAAAATGGGAAGTTCAAAGGGACGAACATGGCTATAAGGTTGGATGTGAGTCTCAGTGAACATAGGGTGCGTTCATATGGAAAAATCGCAAAACAAAGGAGAGAGGCAAACGGCCAAGGAACAGCTTCGAGGACAGGGTGAAATAGAATGAAGGAGTGGGGATGGGACCCTGTCAGGGTAAAATGAAGTCATGGCGTAGATGCATGATCATAGTAGGGTATATGCATGGGGGTATGCAATATAGACGCGCAGGGACGCGTCCCCACACTTAAAACCTTAACAGGAAGGGTAAACCGAACAACAAGGACCTAGTACCACACATCAAACCAACCACGAATGTCCCCACACTTAAGACATGACCGTCATTGAGAAACAGAAGTTGTAGGGTTAGAAAACTTGGCCCATATTGTCGAGGAGTAATGTCGACTATCGAGATTGCGTTTGGTATCGTTGTCGGCCTGCAGGAGGTACCAAGGTGTCTTCACAGCACACATCCTTTATGGCAGGGACCACGTGACAGCACCCAGGGAGGTAGCTGGTTGAAGGAATTGTAGGAAATTCATCGATGACAAGGGATATTGCACTCAACTCACGATCAGTCAAATGGAATGAAAAAACACTCACTCGCCCCATTACTAACATCACTTGAGTGAATAATGATGAAACCCAAAGCTCACACCCGGTTTAGGAATCGACAAGGCGGTGGTGTAGAGGAAGTATGCCAGGGTGCACAATTAATGGTGCATTAGTGCGTCCAACCCCTCTGGCATAGGTGCAAGCAGGAAGGCCAGGGAACCTCATGGTGTAGTGTACCGAACAGAGTGATGTGTCCTGTGTTGATGGTAGAGACCCAGCCCGTGGGTGCATAGGGAAACCGAAACATACTTGACTCCAATGGTCGTAATGTCCTTCAATCCTCACCTCGCGATAATTGATTGAAGAAACACCAGTCACACTTAGCCCACCCTCTGTCTCACGCTCTGTTGAAAGATACAGAGGGCAACCATTCCTAAAACCCATTGATGTAATCCTCATTGTCACTTCTGCAGAGCTTGTATGCCTTGTGCGCAATTGATGGTGCAACTGTGCAAGAAGGAAGGCAAGGGAGCCTTATGGTGCAGTGCACAGGAACAAATCGTGCATTGTGCATTGAGAGGCCCATCCCTTGCATGCAACACTGCATTCACACATCGCACCTCTCATTTGATTTGAAGGGAAAGACTGGTCACTCACCCCACCCTCTGTCTCACGCTCTGATAGATACAGAGGGCAGCCCATACTCATGTCCACATCCTATTAGGATGAAAGCTCACATCACTCAAGGGGTTGGTGATGAAGATTGTGTGTCGACTGATGTTGTCATCAGGATCTTGAAGATGAGGCGTACCCAAGGAGGCAGCCAACAAGTCTCATACTTTAATGATTTGTAAGAAAGGTTGTCTGTTAGAAGGGAAGACAGACTGATATTGTAGAGACAATGCGCCAAGGGAGGTGGCTTCAAATTACTTGCTGAAAAGGTTCGCTGCTGGTGAGTCAGCTATCCTGAACTGCGGGGTGTTACCACCTTTTCCACAGTCAGCTTCCCTCCCAAGGGTGTTTCCACCTTTTCTTGGAACGAGGCTATTTATGATAGGGAATTTCTTCCTTTTCTCCTATAACAGTTTTGTCTGTTTTTTTTTCTTTTTCTTTTTTCCTTCTTTTTTTTTTGTTAAGAAAGAGAATGGTAGAAATACCATGTGTCAGGACCAACCTCGCTACCGTTCTTGGATCAGATGAGAAGAGAACAAGGTCGGGTTGAGATGTATCTGCGAGGGGTTAGCAAAATGAGACCACCTCATGAGGAGAATCATAAGGGCTATTAGAAACACGAAGAAAAGGACGGTGCAATACCCAAAAGGGGAAGGGCAGGTCGACTGTGATTGTCAAGATCCCCAAGGAGGAAAGTACTTCTTCAGACGATAGCCATTGATCAGGAAGGGATCATCAAAGGCATCAACGCTCTGCACCTGAACAGAGCCATTAGGATTGACAGCAAGTACCTTGTATGGGCCCATCCACCATTGTTGAAGCTTGCCAGGAAACTTGTCAAATCTCGAAACATAGGCTAGGACAAGATCACCTTCTTTGAACTCCTTGTGCTTGATAAAACTATCATGATAGGCTTTGCGTTGCGCTTGAGTGGTTTCCATGCATTGTAGGGCCATCCGCTGTATCTCATCCAAGCATTCCAAGTGCAGGAGGCGGCGTTGCAGTGACTCATCATCTCCCAAGAGTTCTTTAACTGCCACTCGCAAAGAGGGCAATTCCAGCTCAACAGGGAAGATTGCTTCTATACCATACACTAGCTCGAAAGGGGTCTGTCCTGCCTTATGGGAGGTTTTGTATGCCCAGAGGGCCTCTGTAAGTCAATCGTCTGAGTCACGATGATGTGCGGCAATCGTTCTTGTCAGGATCAAGCAAAGGATGCGATTGGCGACTTCAACTTGGCCATTGGCTTTGGGGTAGTAGGGAGTGGACTTGTGATGGCAGATCTTATACAGCTCTGTCAGCTCCTCCATAATTTTGTTAAGGAAATGAGTACCTCTATCACTTACCAACTCGAGGGGACTGCCAAAATGGGTGATAATATTCTCGTACATGAACAAGGCTATGCTATTACCATCGTCCCTCTTCAGAGCTTTAGCTTCACACCACTTTGTGACATAATCCGTACATACTAAGATGTATCTGTTCTACTTCCATCTGGTGGGTGGATCAATGGGATCCACAAAATCAATCCCCCACTTCTTAAACGGCTTTAGGGGAAGAATGGATTGCAATGGCATGGCACTTGTTTTGGTGGGTTTTCCGATTCACTGACAAGCATTATATCTCTTACAGTAGTCATGTGCATCCTTCTGGATGGTCGGCCACCAATATCCTACTAACAGAGCCTTCTTAGCTATCGCTTCTCCTGTGAAGTGTCCATCACATGGTTCGTCATGGCATGCTTTCAATACTATGTCAATTTCATCCGCCGCAACACATCTTCACAGCACTTCATTTTTGCCTCTCTTGTACAGTGCATCGCCTAGCAAGGTGTAGGGGGTTGATTCTAACAGAAGCTTCTTCTTCTCACGGCTTGAGATGCCAGGAGGATACTATTAAGTTGCCAAGAGATTGGCTATGTCTGCATACCAGGGTGTAATTGTTTCAACTAGAAACAAGGAAGCATCAGGAAGGTTTGGATCATCCTGTTCCTCGTCTACAGTTTGAGGGATCCGTGATAGATGATCGGCTAGGACATGGGAATGGCCAGGCTTAGTGACCACTTCGAAATTGAGCTTCTGGAATAGGATCAACCATCTCATCAGTCATCCTTTGACATCTGATTCATTCATTAGGAAGGACATTGATTCATGATCCATGTAGAACTTAAAATACGTTGACAATAGATAGTGTCGAAACTTCTCCAGTGCAAACACCATTGCCAAGAACTTAAGCTCTGTCCCTGTATAGTTCCGTTCCCTATCAGTGACCTTTCGGCTTTCATAATATATTGGTTGATCTAATTTAGAGGGGCCCTTTTGACATAGGACATCACCTAGCCCTTCAACTGATGCATCTATGTGCACATGGAACTCC
Organism: Lygodium microphyllum; assembly: GCF_053477565.2. Lineage (NCBI taxonomy): Eukaryota > Viridiplantae > Streptophyta > Polypodiopsida > Schizaeales > Lygodiaceae > Lygodium > Lygodium microphyllum. The sequence goes on along the minus strand of NC_141141.1, from coordinate 11,964,919 downwards.
TTTGTCATCCAAATCGTAGAAGAGGACCAATCCAAAACAACCTTCACCACAGAATGGGGGACCTATGCCTATCCCTTTTACAGACCCTTCACCAAACCTATCTTGTAGCCTCTTGATTGGACGAAGAAGGATCATTTCCCTATCGAAAGCTGAACTCAAAGACGAAGAAGCATCATTTCCCTATCCCTTTTACAGACCTTTCATAATATATTGGTTGATCTAATTTAGAGGGGCCCTTTTGACATAGGACAGCACCTAGCCCTTCAACTGATGCATCTATGTGCACATGGAACTCCTTCGTCCAGTCAGGAGGCTTCAATAATTCAGCCTTCACCAGAGCAGAATAATTAGGATTCATACGCCTTTGTCTTTGCCTTACAGGTTTGGCATCAGGCTCTAGGTCAGTGTGATGTTGGCATACTGTGGGATCAATCCCCTTTAGATCTTTATATGACCAAGCAAACACGTCTAAGTTCTCCTTTAATAAGTCTCCCAGGACCACTAGTTCTTCTTTTGGAAGATTGAGACCCACTTTCAGGTGACGTTCAGTATCATCAGTATCCAAGAACGTCACTTGCCTTTCACCTTCCACTTCGCGGATAAATGTTCCACGGATTGCTTCTGGATAGAGGTCTGATTCTTTCAAGGGAGTAATGTAATCGCATGATGTTCCACTAGAACAAGTGTCCTCCTTCTGCATAGATGACTCATTTGTCTATTGAGGTTGCTAGAAGGGTATCAGATCTTTGTTTACTTCTATGTGAGTGGTGATTTCTTCTAAACTTCGGGATTCATCTTTAGAGGATGCGTCCAAGAATGTCACATAGCACGGACCTTCTAGAAGCCAAGGCTTTGATAGCTCTGACTTTTGTTGGCAGGGAGCATCATCATCATCTTTTCTTCAGAATGAATGGTCAGGGTGACATGAGCAACTGGTGAACTTAATTTTTATGCCTTTGATCCATTGCTTATGCAAATTTTGCATACTTTGTGGTCCATTGGTCAACCGAAATGGAATCATGGTCATTCCATCCAACACCCTGAGATCTTCGGCCTCTGAGGTCTCTGTAGGGACATCAACAAGATCATCCACTATCAGAGGAAATTCTTCATCTGCACTTTCATAACCTGCTTCGTTTTTTTCCTCATCATTTTCATCCTCTTCCTCTGGAGACTCTATCTCTGCTTTTGTAGAGGCTCTATAGGAGAAGAATAGATCTTCTGCCTCTGCATTTGCTTCTGCTTCTGCTTCTATCTCTGTTACTGCCTCTGTCTCTGTTACTGCTTCTGACTCTGCTTCTACCTCTGTCTCTGCTTCTATGACTGTCCCTGTTACTATCTCTATGATTGTCTCTGCTCTATATCTGTTCTCTCTCTGTTCTGTCTTTGCGACCGTCATGTAACAAGGAGAACAGTACATCCATGCTTCTATTTCACTATCAGAGGTGATTTCAGAAGTCAATTCAAGTTGAGGCAGGAGGTATTCTCCCATGGACAAGGACTTTGCTTCCCTTGGTAATTGGCTTATAGTGCCCACTGTTAGGGACTGTGCCTCTATTTTCTTGGGAAAGATCTGTTTAATAGCCTCTTCGTCTCCTGATGTACCATCTGTTACCTCGTTGGAGGAGTCAGTTATGACTTTGATGGATGTGGATCCATTGCCTTTTTGTGATCCATAGAACTTGAACACCACTTTGTTGGGTCCTCTGCCTAGGGTTAGGGTTCCTTTGAATCAGTCCGTCCTTGCTCTTGCTTCAAAAAGCCAAGGTCTTTCCAATAGCAGAGGGTATGAGGTCCCATAAGAATTTGGTTTAACCACCAAATATGTCAGTCAATAGTCTCTTCCTGCAAGGGTTGTTTTTACGTATGGGAGGATGCCCAACAGTTTAATTCTACTTTGGTCTACCAATTTGATAAGCCACTGTGTAGGTTGAATTCCTTGCAACCCTAAGTCTTTCATTGTCACATCCATCATTATGTTTACTGATGAGCCTCTATCAATCAATGCATCTTTAAAAAAACATCCTTCTATCCATACACTAATCTCTGGGGTTCCAAGATCTAGGAAGACGTTAGCCACATCTATTTCCTTTATAGGCTCTGGGGATCTGTTGGACTTTATTGTTATTGGGGGAGCAATCCTTAGTCCGCGTCTTCTTATCAATATGATTTTAAATTTCTTTTGGCAGCTGGGAGACAGTATCAGTAACTGCCGGAATGTTAAGTTTGGTTTAAAGGTGTCTAGGTCTTTGACTAGGTCATATTCTTTGATAGGATCCACAGGTTTCTCCAGCCGGTTGGGGAATGGGGCTACACCCATTTTCATCTTTCTTTTTTCTTCTAGTAATGGCAGCATCGAAACTTCTTCTATTGTTGGAGGTGCTTCTGCATCGTCTATCTCCTGGACCTCTGGTCCTGTTTCTAGGACTGTCTCTGTAACTCTCTGTGGCACTATAGTGCTCTGTACTGCACTGTTCTGTCCTGTACTGCTCTGTCCCTCTGTTGGTAGGTTGAGCTTCATAATCTTGGCAGGAGAGTTGTTCTCTTCTTGCACAATTGGTCCCTTCTTCTTGGCACAGCTGTAGCAACTTCCAACTCTACCAAATTGGAGGCAGGCTCTTGTACCTTCTATTGGCTATAAGTAGCATTGGCCTTGACAGGGGCTGGACTTGGACAATCCTTTGCAGTGTGGCCTTTACCTTTGCATCGGCTACATAAGGGCTTGTAATCCACATATTGTCTAGGGTTTGGACAATTCGGGGACATATAACCCTTTTCTCCACATCTGTAACATTCCACCTCTGATCTCAGACCACCGCCAGACTGTCGTCCTCTATAACTTTGAGAGGGAAACCTCCTTGGACCGAAATTAGGACCGAATTCCCTAGGCTTTGGTCCAATATTCTGTGTTGTCATTTTGGATTCTAGCAAGTTGAATCTTGCATTTTCATCCTTTTGTCTTCGTTCATGCATCTCTTTCAGAGAGCAAATATCCTCTGTATGGTTCTTCCTCAAACAGTAGGAACATAAGGCTCCAGGAATGGATGGTTTTCAGGTACATTCAGTGGCTAAATGTCCCACTTGATGACACTTTCCACACCATGTATTAGAGCGTATGACATCTCTTCCAGCTCCCGTAGGGGTGGATATATTGGCAGTATTCACCTTCAATGTCTGTGGCTACTCTATAATCACATCCATAAGCTCTTTCTTGATACTTGCAACTAAGTTGGATAAGTAGTCCTTCAGATTTTCACTTCTTGAAGTACTTGTAGTAGGGTTTTGGGAAGCTTCTGTAATTACTGCATACACTAGTTGGGTCGATCCAGAGGGTTCTCTGTTCTGATTCTGATTGAGAGCTCCTATTGAGACTTGGGGTTGTTGATTCTAGTTGGTAGGGTTCCACTGTTGTTGAGTCACCATTGGAGGAACTGATTGAGGCCACTGTTGTTGTAGTTGAACCATCATTTGAGGCATTGTCGTCTGTGGCGACCACAATGGATTAGGTACATTATACTGCAGCACTATTTGCATCTAGGGATAGGGGTAGGGAACTGTCCCTGGGACTGCATTTGGTGGGTATACCATTCCTAGCATGGGAGGAGGTAAGACTCCTCTTCTTGGAGTCATTGGCAACCTTGCTTCAACTTCGTCATACAATCTTGCACCTGCCACTGCAGCTTGTAGATTGACTGGTCTTCTCAATTCCACGAACTTGCAAACTTTTGGTTGTAGGCCTCTAAGAAACACTCCTTTTTGGATACCTTTGTCCAAATGATGGTTAGTCTATCTCTTCAGGATGGATTCCATTCACGAGACATAAGCTTTTACTCTTTCTCTAGAGGACTGACTTAGGTTCATGAACTCCTCTCACATCCACTGTTCAAAAACCTTCACGCCTGAATTTAGTGAGGAAGGCCAACTTTAGGTCATCCCATGTGCCAAAAGTTCTTGCTGCTTGTCTCTCATACCACTGAAATGCTGCGTCCTTGAAAGTGGCGGGGATGGAAAGATCTGTTTTCTTGGGAAAGATCTGTTTAATAGCCTCTTCGTCTCCTGATGTACCATCTGTTACCTCGTTGGAGGAGTCAGTTATGACTTTGATGGATGTGGATCCATTGCCTTTTTGTGATCCATAGAACTTGAACACCACTTTGTTGGGTCCTCTGCCTAGGGTTAGGGTTCCTTTGAATCAGTCCGTCCTTGCTCTTGCTTCAAAAAGCCAAGGTCTTTCCAATAGCAGAGGGTATGAGGTCCCATAAGAATTTGGTTTAACCACCAAATATGTCAGTCAATAGTCTCTTCCTGCAAGGGTTGTTTTTACGTATGGGAGGATGCCCAACAGTTTAATTCTACTTTGGTCTACCAATTTGATAAGCCACTGTGTAGGTTGAATTCCTTGCAACCCTAAGTCTTTCATTGTCACATCCATCATTATGTTTACTGATGAGCCTCTATCAATCAATGCATCTTTAAAAAAACATCCTTCTATCCATACACTAATCTCTGGGGTTCCAAGATCTAGGAAGACGTTAGCCACATCTATTTCCTTTATAGGCTCTGGGGATCTGTTGGACTTTATTGTTATTGGGGGAGCAATCCTTAGTCCGCGTCTTCTTATCAATATGATTTTAAATTTCTTTTGGCAGCTGGGAGACAGTATCAGTAACTGCCGGAATGTTAAGTTTGGTTTAAAGGTGTCTAGGTCTTTGACTAGGTCATATTCTTTGATAGGATCCACAGGTTTCTCCAGCCGGTTGGGGAATGGGGCTACACCCATTTTCATCTTTCTTTTTTCTTCTAGTAATGGCAGCATCGAAACTTCTTCTATTGTTGGAGGTGCTTCTGCATCGTCTATCTCCTGGACCTCTGGTCCTGTTTCTAGGACTGTCTCTGTAACTCTCTGTGGCACTATAGTGCTCTGTACTGCACTGTTCTGTCCTGTACTGCTCTGTCCCTCTGTTGGTAGGTTGAGCTTCATAATCTTGGCAGGAGAGTTGTTCTCTTCTTGCACAATTGGTCCCTTCTTCTTGGCACAGCTGTAGCAACTTCCAACTCTACCAAATTGGAGGCAGGCTCTTGTACCTTCTATTGGCTATAAGTAGCATTGGCCTTGACAGGGGCTGGACTTGGACAATCCTTTGCAGTGTGGCCTTTACCTTTGCATCGGCTACATAAGGGCTTGTAATCCACATATTGTCTAGGGTTTGGACAATTCGGGGACATATAACCCTTTTCTCCACATCTGTAACATTCCACCTCTGATCTCAGACCACCGCCAGACTGTCGTCCTCTATAACTTTGAGAGGGAAACCTCCTTGGACCGAAATTAGGACCGAATTCCCTAGGCTTTGGTCCAATATTCTGTGTTGTCATTTTGGATTCTAGCAAGTTGAATCTTGCATTTTCATCCTTTTGTCTTCGTTCATGCATCTCTTTCAGAGAGCAAATATCCTCTGTATGGTTCTTCCTCAAACAGTAGGAACATAAGGCTCCAGGAATGGATGGTTTTCAGGTACATTCAGTGGCTAAATGTCCCACTTGATGACACTTTCCACACCATGTATTAGAGCGTATGACATCTCTTCCAGCTCCCGTAGGGGTGGATATATTGGCAGTATTCACCTTCAATGTCTGTGGCTACTCTATAATCACATCCATAAGCTCTTTCTTGATACTTGCAACTAAGTTGGATAAGTAGTCCTTCAGATTTTCACTTCTTGAAGTACTTGTAGTAGGGTTTTGGGAAGCTTCTGTAATTACTGCATACACTAGTTGGGTCGATCCAGAGGGTTCTCTGTTCTGATTCTGATTGAGAGCTCCTATTGAGACTTGGGGTTGTTGATTCTAGTTGGTAGGGTTCCACTGTTGTTGAGTCACCATTGGAGGAACTGATTGAGGCCACTGTTGTTGTAGTTGAACCATCATTTGAGGCATTGTCGTCTGTGGCGACCACAATGGATTAGGTACATTATACTGCAGCACTATTTGCATCTAGGGATAGGGGTAGGGAACTGTCCCTGGGACTGCATTTGGTGGGTATACCATTCCTGGCATGGGAGGAGGTAAGACTCCTCTTCTTGGAGTCATTGGCAACCTTGCTTCAACTTCGTCATACAATCTTGCACCTGCCACTGCAGCTTGTAGATTGACTGGTCTTCTCAATTCCACGAACTTGCAAACTTTTGGTTGTAGGCCTCTAAGAAACACTCCTTTTTGGATACCTTTGTCCAAATGATGGTTAGTCTATCTCTTCAGGATGGATTCCATTCACGAGACATAAGCTTCTACTCTTTCTCTAGAGGACTGACTTAGGTTCATGAACTCCTCTCACATCCACTGTTCAAAAACCTTCACGCCTGAATTTAGTGAGGAAGGCCAACTTTAGGTCATCCCATGTGCCAAAAGTTCTTGCTGCTTGTCTCTCATACCACTGAAATGCTGCGCCCTTGAAAGTGGCGGGGAATATCTCCCTGTGTGTAGTGGCGGGGTTCATTGTACTCTCCCTTAAAAACTGGCAATGGGACTACATTTGCTGACCCATCATTTATATTTCCAGGATGAATCTAACTAGGAAGGGGACCTTGAGTCGCCATGGGTACTTCTGTAAAGAGTGCTTTTAGGGTGTCAAAGGAGGCTTCTGCTACAAGCTCGTGCTCAGCTTTGATTTTTTCCTTCTCTCTTCTTACGTACCTCTGGACTCATTCTAACGCTTGCCTCTTGATTGCGTCATTCATCAGGGGGTTGGCTCCAACCAGTTGTTCAGTACTCAACAGAATAGAATCAGAGAGATCTTCAATCTCTAGGGGATTCTCTGGCCAACATCTCCTCTACTTCCTTCTTTTCAACATCTCTAATTTCGGCTTTCAAGCCACTACACACAGGGAGATATTCCATTTTGAAAGTATCAAAACTCATTCTTCTTAGGATCGTTGTTGTGCCATTATAATAATGCCAACTTCTGAGGGTTTCAACAGTGTATGTTGTGAAAAACACTTTGTCTACCAACTTTCACTGGGTTGCTAATTGGACAAACAGAAGATTGTCAGTGCAGCAAGCATCCCACGTATCCTGCTATTGAGCATCCATGAACAAATTCCAACTTTTTTCCTTATTGTTTTCATGAACCTCCACAGATCACGACTCCTGAAGCTTCTTCACAATCTCCCACTTGATGTTGTCTGGAAACTTCTCAATGAATACCAAATCTTCCATGGATAGTCTTTCTCTCTACTTCTCTATTCTTTAGTTTGTTCCCAAACAATTTACCACCAAGATGCAAGTTTCTGTTGCTTCAACAGGAAGAGGAAACAATCCACCGCATAGAGCATGCATCATGATGGTAATATGTTTCCGGCATTGTGGGATGAAATTCTTGTGGAAAGTGGCTTTGATAATGAGAATATTCTTGACAATGCCATTTCCTTCATTTTCCGCCTCTTCTGATACTTATTGATGGGAAGTTTTCCCCAGCTGCACACCAAGAACATGGAGCCCCAAGAGAGGCACCAAGGAAAAGGGGATTCTACTGCAAGAAAATCTATCTTGTAACATCAACAAGCTTTTATTTCATTATTTTGATGACCAGAACAAAGAAGACAGCAAACCTTCACGCAGCATCATAGTAGATATCTCCAACGGATTTGATAGAATCAACCATAATCTTCAACATCTTCACAGAATCCATCAATAGAACAATGAACATAAAGGGATACACCATTTTTGAATGGAATTCAATCACATAGTATTCATATTCAATGTCTTCATGTTTTCTCTCTCAATCTCTCATATACAGTTACATTGTTCTGATAGAAATTGACTGTCTCTGGTTCTCTCTCTCTCTCTCTCTCTCTCTCTCTCTCTCTCTCTCTCTCTCTCAATAGTACATCATCTCCTCACTACAATACTCTAATAATGACTCTCAATAATCCTTCTTAGGTCGTGGATGCAGCTCCAAAGAGGTATGTCTGATGTGAAGAGGCACCAGAGCCACTACAGTGTCTCTTCATAGCTCACTACTGTCATTGTCACTCCAGTCTTCTCTTCAGTCTTCAGCAGCTGCTTCTTGCATTTGTTTTAGCTCTTTTGAACTTAGATTCATCCTTTCCAAAAGTTAGAAAACTTTTCCAAAGTCATACATACATTCTACAGAACACTTACAGAAGATCTACAAAACAGTACAAAACAGGAACAGAGCAGATACAGAGCAAATACAGAAGCTCTACAGAAGGTTTACAGAGGGTTATAGAAGGTCATCAGAGAACGTCAAATCCTCATAATTCATACTAAAACCATTTCAAACTATCAAAAACTATTCAATAAACCTTCAAAAGATTTCAACCTTCATCAATCATCAATCCATGCTTCATATAGAAGAAAATTAGAACAAAACTGAAGCTATACAAAAGGTATCAGAACCAATCAAAATCTCAACACAACCTATCAGAACATCACAAAGCTTCATATTTTTACTAAGAATCATCATGAGATTCCAAAACATAATCAATATCATCCAAAACACTCTCAAACACCTCCGTTAACAATCATACATCACTCTAAATCCATTAAAAACCAATCATTCAGACCTGAAAAACAACCAAAAACAGTCAAAAATTCAGTCTTTTTCCACTCTCAACACACAAGATTGTGTTTATGAGTCCAAGCTTCCATCTTGGAACCTAATTCACTTGTGTAACAGGTCAAGTCTTTGTCTATGTCATCATGAGCTTAATCTTCATCTTCCATCCACCATAACTCCTGCCATGCTCTAGATCTTGCATCTTTTGACATGGTATCAGAGCTCACATAAGCGTGGCATTGCCTCATCAGTATCTTCTCACCTTTGAACATCTTTGCCTAGCTCACATCCAGCTAGGACATCATTTTTATCTTTATCTTGACCTTCTCTGCCATAGCTAGATAGAACCTATTGTACTTGGAGCTTCTTGATCTCCTTCTACAAGCCATATCAGTTCATGTTTTCTTATGAGAATATCTTTGTCACTTTAGGGCACATCAATCTATCATAGAAATTGCAAACATTAAGCTACATACTGCCCAACGGGCTATTCCATATCCCACTTAAGGTACAGTGCCAGAAATGAAAATTGTTAATACTGGCACTGTACTGTGTGTTTTCTTGCCCGTTGTCAAAACAGGTGCACTCTACGGTCATACTGTTCATTCTCCTCCTACGCTATGCAAATCCATTGCTGTTTATGGGAAAAATGATGCCTACCTCGTAAGCTTACTCCCCACCAAACCATTCATGCTATAGCTTCCTATACGAGCTACACAAAATAAAAAACCAATCGAGTCAAAACCCTAACTACAGAGAAGCCTTTGCTTTTCAATTTCAAGCTTTTAGTTTACCTCATCTTTATTCTCTCTCTTCTACCCAGCTAAGGCCACTCTAATCCATTGATTTTCTGAAGTTTCAAGCAAGATTCACCACTCAAATCATCAAGGAGGGAAGTTTTTTTGGAAGATTTGATGATCAAGCATCCATAGCTCACTTCCATAGCCACAAGCACTAAATCTTCAAGTTTACTTCATTCTCTCATTCCTGCCACTTAGACTAGGCTAGCGCCACTCAAATCCACTAATTTCCCATCAGATCATTGAGGAAGAACCCCGAGAACAAAAGGATAGGACTCACCAATCCCTCTTTTGTAGCTCATTTTCTGATAGACTTTGTTAAAATTTAACATATGGACTTGCCTAATGTTCCTACCATAAGCTCCTATACTCCTCATGTAACTTCTACACACTACAGTCTCTACACACTTAGTGAGGCCTTGTAACAGCCTCTAGCTTTGTATGGTTGTCATTTTTTTCTTCAATGTCTATACTTAGCAAGGTTCTACTTACGAGAGCCTATGTATACTCACTGTCTTTTCTAGTTGTGATTGAGGAGGGGTGTTGAGAAATGTGCAATCATATCCACCATAGCCTCTTTGTTTGGAACAAACAAGGCAAAGAAACATACTACAAATAAAGCCTTAGACTAGGTCATGTATGCATGGTTTATTAAAACCATGATTGGTGATTACCATGGCCCCTTTCCACTTTTCTCCACCTACCAATACTACTATAAGCCTATAAAAGGCACTCATCCCCACACTCATTAAGTCAGTCATTCTCATCAGTTGTACTTGCATTATGCTTGGATAATATCAGCTATTCTTATTTGTCAATGCTTATGCTTCATTATGGTTTTCTATCTGCTCTTCACTGAACCTCCATAGCATGCATTCTCAATATTTTAACAAACCCTAAGTAAGTCACTGAATCGGTCCTTCCTAGTGTTTGTTTTTGGGGAAACCTCTCGGCTAATTGAGACAACCCTGCCATAGGACAAGATTAGTCAAGAATCCATCCACTCGCTTCTCTCTATGGAAGTTCTTAGTTATCTAATTACCTACCATATTACCTGAAACATATAAAAACTTCATTAATTAAAATCATTTTATGTACAGTTGCTCGTTTATGTAATTTACTCATGGACATACAATCAAAATAAAAAAAATTCACTGATTATATTTCATAATATGTGTTCTCCTGCCCATATAGGATAAAAATTACAATTTCATGTGCTGCCTCATCTGGCGCATTTGCATGTCACCAAGATCAAATCTACCTATAGCTAGCATTTATAGGTGTCCCAAGTAGAACTCGAGCCATATAGGGGACCAAGTAGTTCATAGGTGCAAAAAGGGATTTAGCAGCCAAAGCCCCCTTGGCACCCTATCCAACTCCTACTTAATATGATCCCTATTGGGAGACCTCTCGCCATCGAAGCAGGTCCATGATTTCGCGGCGGTAAAAACATCTCCTCTTGGTATGGGGATTCAACACCTATCCTTGGGGGAGATATAGGGCTCCTCAATTTTAATCTATTCTAATAATTAATTCAATCAAAATATAATCTAGAATATCACAAACAAGATTGATGTCTGTAAGCAATTATGACTTCAATCAATCATGCAACTTTCAAGTGATGCTTAATTCTAGTAGTAATCAACACTTGATCTTCACATAATGAAATCTTCCCCTTGGAATTTAACTAGGGGTGTCTAGATTTTGGGGTCTCTAACTTCCCAGTTCTTGTAACCAAGTTTCTTGGCCTTAAGTTAGTATTTCTCAAGAGACTTATCTTAATTGGATAGAACTTTTGTAGAAAAACCTATGGTATCGCGATTGGTAAAGGGTTGTTATTTGCGCCCGTGACTCCGTTAGTGACTCATGTTCTTGCAACTCCAACTGTTGCTTCCACGTTAGTAGGGTCATTCGTGATTTCCACTTTTGAATTCTTTTTCTTCGGGGCCATGATAGAAATATGATTCATATAAGAAGAAGAAGAACACGGCAGTAATACCAATTGGCAAGGGTGTAAGACTCTTGATAATGATAATGGGTACTGTGGGATTCAATGATGTAGGCCTCATAGATTATTCTTCTTGCCTCATGGAGAGAAATACTTCACTCTCTCTAATAGATGCAATAAAGACAAGAGTAGAGGTATGATAGAATAGGATAGAGTTCTTCAGTGTCTTCTCTTCTCGGATTAGAGTAGAAGAGGATGAGAGACCTTTAGCGTATCCCCTTCCTTGGATTGAATGGAATGATGTCTCTTCGTCTCGTAGAATAGAGTCTCCTCCTTCTCGATTAGCGTCTTGTCCTGTCAAGATTGCTCTTGTTGCTCTTTCTGGTCATCCCAAGCCCTCAATTTATAGTTTTGCAAGGGGGAGGGGTAGAAGAGAGGACACTTGCTTTTTTAGTATTTTTTTAATGACATCATTGATGACAAAGAGATAACACTTTCTTTTAGCATTTAGCTTTAAAGCTTATGCTTTTTTTTCACTATTTTTGTTTTTTCTGCCCTACAACATGTTTAGATCATAACTTCGTCATATGAACTCCAAATATAGTCATTCAAATACTCAAAATGATTGGAACACATCTATCGACAAGCAATGCAGGCATAATTGCAAAAATCCATAAAAAATAGGCAAAAATGATGAATTTTGTAAATCACATTATTTTATCCATCTGTTATCTTGGACAACTTATTCCCTTCAAAATAAGTCTCACTATATATTTGGATCCATCTAAAGTGAGAATTAAGCCATCTAAACATTATGCTAGAGATTTCAGACTATTCTAGTAAACCAGTCCTGCTTCCTGTAAATCCTGTAGAGATTCTGCAGTTTTTTTCTATGTATGGACGTGCAACACCACATATACGCACCTTAAAAATAAACTAAGTGATGGGGACATTACATTATTCCCTCCTTAGAAAAATCAAGATGTCTTCATCTTGAGAGAAATTGGGGGTTCTTTCTTAAGGGTTACCTCATCGACCCAAGTCGCATCCTCTTCAGGATAATCCTTCCACTGGATGATATATTCTCTAAGGATCCTATTCCTAAGGATTATTTCTTTTACATCCAGGATTCTATCATGTTTAAGTTCAAGTAAACCTTGGCTCGGCATTACAACTTGTTTATCATCAAGAATATGATCAGGATTAGGTACATAGGGCTTCAAGAGACTTACGTGGAATACATCATGAACTTTTAGGGTTTCAGAAAGTTGTAGCTTATAAGCATTAGGTCCAAGAGCCTTTATGACTCTGTAAGGTCCACAGTATCTTGGGCTTAGCTCCTTGAATTTTCCCAAGGATAAAGAACTCCTCTTTGGGCATACAAGGATAAAAACCTTGTCCCCTTCTTGGAAGATTCACTCTTTTCTCCCTAGGTTAGCATAGGCTTTCTGCCAAACCTTGGCAACTTCTATATCTTGCTTGATGGTTTTGACTTGTTCATCCATCTCTTCAAGCATCTTCTTAGAAGCTTCAACCTTCAAGGTAGGGTCGGAGAAGTTTAGTGGGGCTAGGCATTCTTGCCCATATAGAGCTTGAAATGGGATCATTTGAATGCTCTGATGATAGGACACATTGTAAGCAAATTCCACCAAAGGTAGATATTGTATCCACCGTCTGGGTTCTTTGCAACAATATGCCCTAAGTATGTCTTCAATGACCTAATTTACACGCTCTGTCTACCCATCAGTTTGAGGGTGATAAGTTGTACTAAAACAAAGCTGTGTTCTGAGAGCTTTAAATAATTCCTTCAAAAAATGCGAAGTGAATAGAGAATCACGATCACTGATAATTCTCTTTGGCAGTCCATGAAGTCTAAAGATTTCTTTGACAAATAACCTAGAAATATCTGAGACTTTGTAGCTGGTTTTGACCGGAATAAGGTGGGTAACCTTAGTCAACATGTCCACAATTACCATGATTGAGTTGTATCCTCCTTGAACTAAGGATAATCCAACTACAAAATCCATACTAATGAATTTCCATTTCATCTAAGGAATATCAAGTGGTTGTAGCTTTCCTAGCAGTTTAACTCGTTCGGTTTTTATTCATTGGCAACTCAAGCATTTGATTACATATTTAAGTACGCCACTTTTGAGATTTTCCAATGATAGCTTTTCCTAACTGCATTGAGAGTTTTGGCATAGCCAGGATGCCCTAAAAATGAGGAATCATGAGCTTCCCATAGTATCTTTTTCTTAAGATCTTGACTTGAAGGAATACATAATCTTGTCCTGAAGTAGACAAGCCCTTCGTCAATAGAGAAGTTAAGATACTTTGTCTTAAGCTTATAATTTTGTTCTTTATTCTGAATTTCCTTCAGCATTTGTTGATATTTTGGATCATTATTTGCTTTCTCCTTGGCTAGCTCTACGATGGGATTGCTAGACATTGATATTATTGTAGTTAGTGTTTGAGCTCTAAGAGATTCTTCTGAGATAAGTGCATTGAGAAATGATTTGCAGCTTAAAGCATCTGCAATTACATTTTCTTTGCCCATTTTATATTTGATGACCAACCAGTCAGAATATATTGCATGTATGTCAAGTGAAGATGATAGGTATCCTTCCTGCAGACAATAACCAGTCAATACCTTGGTATAACCATCAACAAATCAGTCCAAAATTTGGACTTTCAGGACTCACAATATCCCAAAAAGCATCTACCACTCGAGTGGTATGATCCAAGCATTTGTCAGTAGGAAATAAGCATCACAGATACTTCAACCCTGTAGGTATGTTGTTTCCAAATTCAGGACATCAACCAGTTCACTATTTCCAGCCTGCAAATAAACTCCAAAATTGCGCATTTAACACTCCAATATCATGCTCCAATGCATGATAATAAGGGCATATACATTGTTAGGATGAAAGCCACTAGTGCCCTGGAATCACCTACTGTTTACTGTAGTAAATAGCCAATCTTCACAGGTATGTGTTGAATATCTCAAAATCTGTGATGAATTTGAAAAAACTTTCTTCTGCAAAGTTGTAGACCATGTCGAAACTGTCAAGACAAGCAAGAATTTTTTCCAAAAACCATTTCTGTAGCAATATATATCTTCTGCAAAAAAATGGGCTGCAGGCATACTCTCCTTTTTTGACGTTTTCTTCAAATCTAATGTCTTGATGTCAAATGGTCACTGCCAAGCCTTCAAGCTTCAGGCATTCAAGATCTGATACCATGTTGGAAGAGAGGGAGAGAGACAAAGTGGAGCAGAAGATGAGCCTCAGCTCATTGTTTTTCTTCTTCCATTATTCTTCCATCATACTAACTGAAAGAGACTTACACACATAGGTATGACTAACCAAGACTAACTGTGGTTAAGTCACTAACTACACAGACTTTTTGAATGTCACACACATGTACAACTGTATCCAACTAATGTGGTCACACACATAAAGATAGACTAACTGAAGAGTAACGGGAGCTTGATATTCTAACACTTCATCATCATGAAGGGAGTGGAGTATGACATTCTGCTAGGCTGACCCTGGATGAGGAATGCTTGAGTCATTGAAGATTGGGGCAACAGTTTAATCTTCCTAGGAAACCAAACAAAAGCAATAAGGGTCAAGATGGACACTTGGAAGATGATCCATGTCAACCTAGATGCCATCTCTGCCATGCTTAGAGGCGACGAGCCAGCAAGGAAGTCTTACGGGCCTTTGACCAAATACATCCCTTGTCTTGAGGATGATGAAGATGGGATGCATGTCCTAGCGACCATTGATCTCCCATTCTTAGATGAAGAGGGGATGTACGAACATGTTGTAAAACCATGAGTGTGTCGAAGGAGCCCCTAGTGCCACTCTGCATGATGGCCAGGAGCTCAAGCAGCCAACCAAGGCCTATCTCTTTCCATGTTCCTAGCAATAGGCTATAACTTCATAAGATCCTTGAGTATCTGATAGGAAAATTGACTTGCACCCTTGTGTCAAGATTGTGGGAGAGAAGGAAGGAGTCTCACTTGAAGCTTTCTTGCTTGCACAATGGGGGAAGACACACAATGGTGGAGGCTAAAAATAGTTTTCCTCTTCTTAGTTGTGTAAGCCAAAAGAACTCTCGTACAAAGAAATAGAAGAACCCTCTATATGGGTCTCAAACCAAACTCAACTAACTAAGGTGGCATACTAACTGATCCACGAAGTAGAGTAGATAAGGATAGCTATCATGTAGCTATTATTCATGGGCGGTGTACCAACCGCGTCTGCAACTGACAAGTCGGTGACATAAATACACAACGGTCACCCTCGCGTATCACGAGTGGAGCTCGATATCTCAACACCTTGTCACTAAACTCAAGCCTCTCAGAGACCTCCTGGACACCAAAGTGGAGATGGACCAAGGTGCATGATTTGAACTTACTATACGATTAGACTTTAGTCACTAATGAGGAAGAAGCTATAGATGAGAGTTTAGGAGATGATGAGTAGTTAGAAGGTGGTGATTTCGATGATGAGACTGCCTCTCAGAGTTAGTGAGGAAAGCAAGGAAGAAATAGACACCATAGAATACGACACTGAAGGAAGGGTAATAGAGTAGATAAGAGCAGACTCCAAGCCCCAAAGAGGGAATGCCTACATGGTTGAGAAAGGAGTCATGTGGATGGAGTGCGTCGCTCCTAGTTAGAGCACGTAGGAGCAGTGGAGTACGAACAAGCAGGAGTAGCCCATCGGCAACACCCTCACTTAGGACAAACACATCCTTTGAGATACGACCACTAGGGGAAACTCCTTCCTCTAGCAAGGAATATGAGTTTAATTTCTAATTCGAGGTCAGTATAGAGAGTGACCCAGAGATACCCCAACCTCCTAGGACCAGACACACCAAGGGGGACCTACTAGTCCACTCGAGACATAGATAATTGAAGGAAGATAGGAAAGGACAAACAAAGAAGTCAGAGGCAAAACAACAAAAGAAATCACAAGGCCTACCAAAATGTTTCACGAAGTTTAAGAAAGGTGAAAGGGTAGTGATCCTGCTGGGGGCAAAACGACAAGGACAGTCAAATGAGTCGATTGAGGGACCCACCAAGGTCAAGGAAGTCAACTTAGCAAGGGAATGCGAGAAGCCTCAACCTATGTTTATAGATGATGACCTAACCAAGGGGGAAGAGGCCAGTCTCATTGCACTCTTGCAAGAGTACGTGGACGCATTTGCCTAGTCCTTAGATGAGCTCAAAGGAGTGGATCCTAGAGTGGTGACACATAACATACCGATGGCCCCTGATGCGGTGCCTATAAAAAAATGATCGTACCCTATGAATCCAAAACATGCCCAAGCTGTGAGGGAGGAAATTGATAAGCTAATAAGGGCAAGATTCATCTACAAAATAGAGCACACGGATTGGGTATCACCGATCATGATAGTCATGAAGAATAATGGGAAGATACGAGTGTGCTTGAACTATAAGAAGTTAATACTCTGACAAAAAGGGATAAATACCCATTACCATACATGGAGCACATGCTCAAAATGGTAGTAGGCAAACAGGCATACAGCTTTCTGGACGGCTTCTCAAGATACAACCAGGTGTAAGTACATCCTGATGATAGGCACAAGACCGCGTTTGCCACTAAGAGTGGGGTGTCTTCGCTTACATTGTGATGCCCTTTGGGTTGACGAATGCACCTGCAACCTTTCAGCTAATCTGCACTATCTTCAAAGATATTCCTAGAAGAGGGCTAGAGGTGTTTGTAGATGACCTATGTGTGCACTCTAGTTGGGCAGAACACTTGGAGAAGCTACGAGCAGTCTTTGAATGATGCAGGCTTTACAACCTATCATTGAACCCCTTGAAATGCCAGTTTATGGTCAAGCATGGATCCATCCTAGGGCACGTGGTGTCCAAGAACGGCATAGCCACTGACTCTTTGAAGGTCAGGGTCATTGTCGACTTGCCACCACCAAAGAACTATAAGGGAGTTCAGTGTTTTTTAGGTCACACTGAATACTATTGGCACTTTGTGTTGAATTACACATTGATTGCAAGACCATTGTATAAGCTATTGATCGTGTTTGAGTGGACTAATGAGTATCAACAAGCATATGAGGAGTTAAAGAAGGCTCTTACAACTACACCAATCTAACGAGCCCCAAATTGGAACATCACTTCCACATGCATATAGACACATCTAAATTTTCTATTGGAGCTGTCTTGTGCTAGCATGGTGAACATAACTTGGATTATCCCCTAAGTTTTGCTAGCAAACAACTCATTGACATGGAGATGAACTACTCCACCACGGAAAGGGAGGGGCTGGCCATGGTGTTCGCT